>NW_027555847.1:578091445-578493945 GCF_003287225.1 Phascolarctos cinereus
AGTATACTCAATTTTGCTGAGTAGATTATTCTTGGTTGTAATCCTAACCCCTTCGCCTTCTGGAATATCATATTCCAAGCTCTCTTTTCTATAAAAGACCAATAAATGCTGCTGAATCTTGTGTGATCCTGATTGGGGATTCATGGTATTTGAATAGTTTCTTTATGGCTGCTCAGTAATTTCTCTTTGCCCTGGGAGCTCTGTAATTTGGCTATAGTATTCATGGAAGTTTTCATTTTGGGATCTCTTTCAGAATGTGATTGGTAGATTCTTTCAGTTTTTATGTTGCCCTCTGGATCTAAGAAAATAGGCCAGTTTTCCTTGATCATTTCACAAAATATGATGTCTAGGCTCTTTTGTTATGACAACTTTCAGGTAGTTCAACAATTCTTAAATTAGCTCTTCATAATTTATTTTCCAGGTCACTTGCTTTTGGAATGAGATATTTCACATCTTCTTTTATTTTTTTTCATCCTTGTGACTTTATTTTATTGCTCTTTCATGTTTCATGAAGCCTTTAGCTTTTACTTGACCAATTCTAATATTTAATAAATTATTTTCTTCAGTGAGTTTTTGTGCCTCTTTTTCCATTTGTCCAATTCTGTTTTTTAAAGAGTTCTTTTCTTCAGTGTATTTTTTGCCTCTTTTTTTTTTTACAATTTTATGCCTCATATTACAAAGGTATTAATTCATTTTTCATCATTTTCTTGCATCACTCTCATTTATTTTCCCAATTTTTCCTCTGCAAATCTTATCTTTTTCTTTAACTCTTCCAGAAATTCTTTTTAGATTTATGTCTTATTTGAATTTTTTATTTTAGGCTTTGCTTATAGCTGTTTTCATGTTGTATTTTTTTGAGTTTCTGCCTTGATCTTTTCTGCCATGCTAGTAACTTTATATGATCAGCTTATTTTTTATTGTTGGGTTTTTTTGTTTGTTTGTTTGTTTTCCCAGCCTATTTCTTCACTTCAAACTTTACGTTAAAGTTGGGCTTTGTTCATGATGGGGTGGGGAGGCACTGTCCCATACTTCAAGGTTTTTCACATAAGTATTTTTTGTATCTGAAAGTATCTGCAAGTTTTCAGTACTTCCAAGGTAGTGTTTTCCTAGGAGAGGTGTGGTTGCTATGTTTGATCTCTGATCTCTGTCCAGGAAGGGCCCTTGTTCCCCTGAACCTGCAAGTGCTAGCAGTTCTCTGTCCTTGAACTATGACCACAACCCCTGCTCTCTTGTGCAACCTCAAGTACTTCTCTCACCTTGGAACTGTGACTCAGTACTATGTATGGGCCATGGATCTACCAAATAGTGCCATTCCTTCATCCAAAGGAAGCTCAGGATCCCCTGTAATTTCTTTCTGACCTAATTGTCCAATCCTCTTAATGTTTTTGGGCCAAGAGCTCCTGAATCTATTGTCACTACGATCATAACCATATGCTCTTGGGCCCTGTCCCTACCTCAGTGACACAGACCTCTCCTTCAGACATCTTAAGTTGTCTTGGGATGAAAAAAAATCTTACACCAATTTTTTTGTTTTCTATGCCACTCTAGAATTTGACTTGGCACATTATTTTAAAGTTATTTGGAAGAAAATATTGGGAAAGTTCAGCTGGGTTTCTGTGTCTACTCCTCCATCTTAATTTTATTTATTTATTTATTTTAATTTTGCGACTTCGAGAGATAAAAAAGAACCTTTCCATATAGAATAAGAGCAGAAAAAGAAAAGTATGTGAGTGAACCTAGTAGCTTATTGGATAGAGAGCATCAGACCTGGAGTCAGTAAGACCTGAATTCACATCCTGACTCATTTAGCTATGTGACTCTAGAAAAGCCACTTAATCTTTTTTAGACTCTGTTTCTTCATCTGTAAAATTAGGGCAAAAATTTTAACTATCTCTGAGAGTTGTGGTAAAGATCAAGTGAAATAATATAAATAAAATACTTTGAAAACCTTAAAGCAATATGCAAATACTAGGACTTGGCACTGTGCCTTGTACACAGTAGATGCTTTATAAATGTTTATTGATTGACTTTAATGCTAGCTACTGCTATTATCATATATAAAATAAGAATCTCTATTATGTACAGTTTTTTTAGAGTATTTAGTAAATATATTGCAGTAATACCCACACTGTTCTGATTGACTTGGTCCCCTTCTAAATTTCCTTCTGTCCTCATTTGTATGTACCATCTTTGTGGTGTGGGTGTTTGTGTGTGTGTGTGTGTGTGTGTGTGTGTGTGTGTGTGTGTGTGTCTAGGTCTGTGTCTGGGTCTCCCTGTCTTGTCCAGGCTAGATAAGCAGCAGCCATTCATGGGCTCAGTCCTTCTGCTGATTGATATAGAAGCTTTGACCTGCTTCATTTCTGACCTACTCTGTTTCATTCCTTCTCAGACAAAGTGATAGCCTCCTGCTTTGGAGGACTCACCATGTTGGTGTTAGACTTCATTCATGCCCTGATTGACTTTAGCCCTACTGCAGTTCAGAACTCTTGCATTCAATGGCTCCAACCTTAACCTTTCTAAGTAATAAGGATGACAGCTGTGAGTTACCGCACCCAGCTATGCACCATCGTTTTGTCAAGTCTCACCGTTGTTTGTTGTATATTCTTCTGTTCTTGGTATACAACAGTAATAGTATTAACAATAATAATAATAATGATAGCTAACATTTGTGCATTTTTTTAAAGATTTACAAAGTTCTTGACATAGATTATCTGATGTAATTCTCACAACAACCCTATGAGGTAGGTGTTATTTTTTCCTCATTTTGCAGATGAGGAAGCTGAGGTCAAGAAAGGTTAAGTGACTTCTCAAGTCAAATAACCTCCTCTTACCTCACTGGATATTGAAGATTACCTGGACTCTCAAAATCAATTACAACAAAACATAATGTCTTGCATTTTTCTATAAAACTAGAAATGTTTCATGTGTGGGCCTGGTAACACACTATTATAACTGGGGTCCAAGTCTCAGCTTGGATAAACACAAAGGCTTATTACTAGAAGGTTTTAAACTAATGTTAAATTAATTTTGTCCATAGCATATCAAAACATCATAGATTGGAACTCAAAGGGACTTTGAAGTAGAATTAAAAAAGCATCCTTCAATCTTAGTTGGCTTCCTTTGGCTTTTGCAGTGATGATAAAGGAGTAGTGGAAAAGCTTACACAATGATAACAATCAACCAATAAGCCAGTCAACAAACATTTATTAAGTTCTTACTGTGTGCCATACACTGTGTTAAGCACTGAAGATATGAAGAAAGGCCAAAGGCAGTCTCTGTCCTATAGGAGCTCACTATTTAATAGGGGAGACAATGTGCCAATTACTACGTACAAACAAGCTATATACAGGATAAATTGGGATTACTCAATAGAATGAAGGTAGTTGAATTAAGAAGGATTGGAAAAGGTTTTCTATAGGTGGGATTTTAGCTGAAATTTGAATAAAAACTAGTAAGGCAAAAAGCAGAGATAAAAGTTAATCAGTTATTGTCAGTCAACATGCATTTATTAAATTTTTACAGTTACTGAGTGAAGCTCTGAGGATTAAAAAAAAGGGCAAAATAGTCCTTGCCCTCAAACCACACATGCTAATGGAGGAAAATCACACAAATCTTGGATGATATACAAGCATAAATTCAACTCTTTATAGAAGCTTTTGTTCGATGAGAACACTATTGGTGGAATTGAAGCACATCCTTACTGAAGCCAGAAAACAGGAAGAAGTTAAAGCTATGCAAGAATAATTCTTAGATTTTCCTAAATGATTAAAAAAAAAGGATTGGAGTTTTTTCTATCATGCATCCAAAGACAATAGGAGACATCATGAGGAATCTATCATCTCACCAGCTGGATGAAAATCTCTATATCATATTGTGTCAACAACCATTACCAGGGATGAAGAGATAAAGAACCTCTATGGAGAACGTAATGAAGTTTTCCAAAATCAGTCACCATGCCTTTACTACACAATGAATTCCATGTAAAATGGAGCAAAATGAAGGATATTAGAAAACGAATATGTAAATATCATGATATTCTTATCATAATAAAACTCAAAATAATTCAGTTCAATGCAAAGTTAAGAACTTTTGAGGTTCATGAGAGATGACTCCTGACTTATTCTGTATTTTCTGTGCATACATTGATGTTATATCCTCAGGAACAACATGAGAATGAGTATGCTGGTTTTTGCAGACAATTTGATACATTAATAGCACCTTTATGAAATGTGGAAGTCTTTCCTAGTGGAAAATTGCACTGATTCTGAAGTTAAAATATCTGGTTTTTATTTCCTATGACCTTTGACTTATGACTTTAGGAAAAATCACTTAGCCTTTCTGAATTTCAGTGTTCTCATGTAAAAAACGGAAGATAATACTTACCCTTTAGAGCTGTTGTGAGAAAAGTAATTTGTAAATCTGAAGGGGCTACAGAACAGTGACCTACCCTTATGATCACAAAAATATATGATGTCGTTGTATATTTTGTTATATTTTATTTGACTTATCAGAATGACTAATTAATTAAATTGCATTTACATCATTGAAAAAGGAAATAATGGTACTTATAAATAGCTAGCATTTATATAGTAATGTAAGTTTTTAAAAGTGCTTAACATACCTTATTTGGTCCTCATTATCCTCTTGTAATGTAGGTGCTATTATTATCCCTATTTTATAAATAAAGAAACTGAGGCTGAGACAGGTTTATTTGCCCAGTATCACACAAAGCTATTAAGAATCTAAGACAGTAAAGTCTGTGTTGACTCCTCGTCCAGCACTGTATCCAATATTCTGCCCAGTTTCCTTTAAGGGAAAATGTGAAGTATTTGTATTTTAGCACCAGGATCCTAGCCAATTGTGAAAACGTCTAAAATTTCAAATCTCCTCACTCTTTTCTGCATCAGTATTTCATTGTTTTTGCAGTTCAGGGGGAGGACGATGAACCCAAAGATTCTCATAGGAAAATGCTTTTATGTATTCTGAATATTATCAATTGGTGGGGAGGGGAAAAGAATGACAAAATATCTCACTATGGACTAACTTCCCCCATCCCACTGCTTTCATAAAATTTACATTCCATTATCTAGTAGCTCTCTGGGTGAATCTACTGCTCAGCTCAGTTCCCAGATCACTCACTGTTTGATATTTTAGTTCCCAAGCCCCAGATAATGACTGATCACCTGAAGACCATACTTGCCAAATCAAGAGAGTAGGAGAAGATGGAGGAAGAGGAGGAAGAGAAAGAGAGGGAAAATGAAAAAGAGAAGCAGAATAAGGAGATGCAGAAGAAGGAGGAAGAAGAGAAGGGAGGAGGAGGAGAGAGAGGAGAGAAGAAGAAGAAGAAGAAGAAGAAGAAGAAGAAGAAGAAGAAGAGAAGAAGAAGAAGAAGAAGAAAGGCAGTCCATAAACCCTTATACCCTTTAAAAAACAATCCCAAATGTGATACCTCAGCCTCTGTCAACCTTCTTTTACATTTGCCCTCGGCCCTTTACATCTACTGCTGATACCTAAAGCTCTGGAAAACTTCTAGGGATAGCAGATTCCCTCATTGTGTGTCAAAAGGCCATGGCAGCAAGGCCCATATTCATCAAAAATTGAATTTAATATATAAACTGACGCACCTCAGTTTCCTACTCACTGTGAAAACCTACACTTTTGTTTCTATATTTGACTTTTCTCTCTTCACCCTTTTACCAAAATTCCACTATTCAATTGTTTGCCAAGTACTTCCAATTCTTTATGATGAAGTTAGTTCTAGAACCTATAATCAACCCCTCTTCCTCCAAGATAACATCACACTGGACCTAATTTCTCAAGCGTAGCTCTATTATGTTGTGTCTCCTCATCAGCAATCCAAAGCATTTAATGCCTGCTGGTCATTCTACCTAGTTTATTTTTCCAAGCTGGTAGCTTATGTTCTTTCTCTTTCTGGAGATCTTGCACTCTTGCAATCTTTGTACTCTATTGTATTATCTCCTTTAGAATTTCATCTGTCCTTTTAACTCATTGCTCAGGTATAGGTTTCTTCAGTGCCATCCAAGGTATCAATTACCTAAATTACCTTCACAGTTAATCCTAATGAGATATATTACCTATAACGTATGGGCTTGTTTGTTTGTATTTGCAGATATTAGACAAATCTCTAGTCTAAACCACAGTGACTTTAATGTTGGGATTTTCAGGTCAGGTTGAGGGTATGACAAATTCATGGAAGCTGGTGAGAAGAGTACTTTGGGTCAGATAAAACTTTATGAAGCTTGTCAAATTTTACTGTGAAGATTGCTATTTATTTCATCTGGGCAAGGAGTTAAATATAAGGGAAACAATATCTCATTTATGTATTTGCCATCCCCAGTGCTTGGCATAGTCCCTGACACATAGCAGGTGCTTAATAAATGTGTGTTTATTGATTGAGAAGACATATTGAGAAGAAGAAAAAAAAAACTGTGAATAAGTTTGAGCTTAAAATTTATTAAATCAACCAATTACATTTTTCCAAAGTATGAAGGAGGTTAACATTAAATTCACATTTAGGAGAAATTGAGGCTTGGGCTAGAACTTCAAACTTTTCAGAGCTCCTAGAACAGATTGAGAATAAGCCCAGGACAGCCAGAGAATTTGATGATTTCAAGGGGAGAAAGGGAATTGAGCCCTGCCTCAAGTGAGGAATGACTTGATAAGATGATAGTTTCTGTGAAAAATAAATGGAAATAAAACATCCTTGTGATGGACTGCTAAGAGGGTTAAAATGAATGTGCTGAAAATGGCAGCAAGGAGACAGAAGAAACTGAAGCAAAAGTCACACAGTTAAGAACTGTAGGGAGCAGATAAGCTCTGAAAATAAGTAAACTTATCAAATGCTATCTAAGAGGATTAGAGAAATGAGGGTTAATGGCCTTTTTGAATACCACTAGGGCCAAATAAATAAAAGAAGAACCATTCATATAAGAGAGAGAAAAGATTATAAAAAGATTGAACTCTTTAACTATTTGGTGGTGAAAAATAGAATTTTTTTTAAAGCTTTGAATAAAAATAATTCTGTCACATATATTCAATGTTTTTAAGTTACAAAGTCTTGAAAAATAGAGTATTTATTGTTTTTGAAGTGATGGAAAATCTGTTAATTGTTTAAGTCCTTTCCTTTCACTTCCCTGGAGGAAGAGAATAATTACTTACCATAATGAAAACTTGCCTTTTCTGACCTTTATGCATCTGAAACGACAGAGACAAGGAGGGACTGTGTTCCAGGCAAGAGGGATGATGACTCGTAGAATTTGATGGGAACATAGTGTGTGTGAAGGACACAGTAGGGCTATATAAGGATTTTAAAGCTAAATGGGAGCCAGATGCAGGAGAGTCTTAAATGCTAAGGTAAGAGGCTTATATTTCATCTTCTAGGCAATAAGGACCCACTGAAGAGTTTCAAGCTATGGCCAGGCATCTCTGTTAGGAAGATTATTTTTGGTAGCTGAAGCAGAAAGACTGGTTCTGAGGCAATTACAGTATTCTATGTAAGAGGCGATGATGGCCTGAACTAAGGTTGTGGCAATGTGAGTGGAGAGGAGACCCATGTGAGATGTGGAAGGAGAAAAAACACATCTTGGCCACTGGTTGAATATGGAGTAACCTCATGCTTTACTCTTCACGATTTGTTGAGGAGCAGCAATTGATTCGAAGAAATAACCCACTTTTGTATTGTGTTACAAGATACTTTATTTAATCCTCACCATGAGTGTATGATAGAGGTAATGCATATAACAAATAGCAACATGTATTTATATTAAGTGCTCTATAAATATTATGTCATTTAATACTCACAACAATCCTTGGAGATAGGTATTATCATTATCCACATTTTACAAGTGAAGAAACTGAAACAGACAGAGGTTAAGAGACTTGCCCAAGATCACGCAGCTGGTAAGTGTCTGAAGCTGGATTTGAATGAACTACATTCTTCTTTATTCTAGATCCTAGTGCAATTTATTGATTGCACCCTATGTGTTACTATCCCCATTTTACATATGAGGAAATTGGTGCTTGAAGAAGCTAAATGGAGTCACCTAAGGTCACTTGGCAAGGAAATTGATGAAATGGATTTTAATTCAAATTTTTTCATTACATCAACTGCTAGTAATACTATAAAATGGTGTATTTTTCTGCCTTTTGAGGTCACCTCATCATTGATCACCATTGTGTAGCTGTGGCTGAAAGTCATCCACAGGATTTTGTAACTATTACCTGCATGCATTCTACGTTTATGTAATTTTCTTGCCAGAGCTGGTGACTGAGGTATATGAATTCTTCTACCTTCAAAACCGCATATAGCACGTCTTTCAGGTGATATTCATTAATCTATTTAGTTTTATTGATATTCACCTCTAAGGCAATTGGCTTAGATGTCTTCTGCATTAGCTGAAGTATTTTTTTTAACTCTTGGGTTGTATTTAAGAAAAAGACATAACCATCTGCAAAAAAGGTGGCTAACCATAATTCCTATTTTTGTGCCTCTGAACATGGGAGTTGTGAATTGTTTTGTTGTTCTTTAGTTGATTAGTTTTGTCTGACTGTGACTTCACTTGTGGTTTTCTTGGCAAAGATATTGGAGTGGCTTGCAATTTCCTTCTCCAGTCCATTTTACAGATGAGGAAACTGAGGCAAACAGACTTGCCCAGGGTCACACAGCTAGAATGAGTCTCAGAATGGATTTGAACTCAAGTTCTCTTGATTCCAGGCCCATTGCTCTATCCACTAGGCCACTTAAGTGTTCATTCAACAGGACAAAGAATAGTTTAATTCCAGCTCATTAGCTACCATTTAATCCACTGTCATGAAATGTCTTCATGCCATCATTATTTTCACTGTGTCAGGATAACGTTTTAGTATCCACAAACACATAGTTTATAGGCCTTCAACATTCTTTAAATTTTTCTTGAAGTTGCCAGGCTGTTTGTTTGTGATTACTAGTTGAAAATAGAAAACAGCAGTATGTAATCTCTTCTTAGAAATTTACCAGATGACCTCTTAATTGTAAAATCTAATGGGTCTTTCCCCAGTCTTTATCCTCTGACCTCTCTGAAGCTTTTGACCTTGTCAATCATCTTCTCCTCCTGAATAATTTGTCCTTTCTTAGTTTTTGTAATGTGTAGTGATTATCAAGCATAGAAGACAAACACTTAAGGGGTGTGGCAATATAGTTCAGTGGAAAGAGGATTTCAAGTCAAAAGACTGGGTATGAATGTCACTTCTGAGATTTATTATTTGCACAATTTTAGACAAATCCTCCAGTCTTCATAAGCCCTGGTTTTCAAATGTGTGAAATGAAATAGTTGGATTAAATGGCCTTTGAGGTCCCTTCTAGCTCTAGAGAATGATGTTAAGTATTGAAAGTGCTGAATATCTATTTTTCAGGCATGTTTCATAGGGGATTCCTTTTCTGGTAAGGGTTGAACTAAATAAACTGTTTCTGAGATTGAAGAGTGAGATTCTATAATTCTAAGAGATTTTTTTTTCTTGTTGTTGTTGACAGGAGGTGTGTCCTGGCAACTACTTAATGGCTGTCTCTCCCCTTTCCCCCCAAAAAAGAGTACCCTCAACATGTTGACTATGTATTAACAATATTAATCAGTATTAGTAACATTTTATCCATCAAGTCTAGACGATCAATAAAACTATTAGTTAAGCTTTGATTTAGCTTTAGCATTAGCTGATTTCTAAGGTGTAAATGTTCGTGTTTTTAAACAATCAGCTCTCTGAAGCTTGTTCAAGGGGCTCCAGAACATACTGTAAATGATATTCACAATTTTTATCTTTCAATGAGATCACTATTCTGTTCTTTAATCAAATATTTGACTTTCTGCTTTCCTCAAGTTCTTATTTCTTTTCAGCTCTCTTTCAAATGAAGTCTTCTAAATCTTCACAACCTTTAAGCAGACCTATTGCCATTTTACAAATTAGGAAATTCTGCCTCAGCGGTCCTAAGAAATGTACTCCAAATCACTCAGCTATTAAATGTTGGATCCAGGACTCAGGGCTGACTTTTAGTAATGATTATGCTTTTGAAATGAGCTTCTGACATAAAGCATTTTAGGGAACAATATTTCGAAACTTGGTAAAAGTACAAAAGAGTGTGATTGGAAGACAGTTTCCTTGGTCATTAAAGGAATTCACCAGTCAGCTTATTCACTGATCTCTGCATGTAGGGGGAAATGGAAAAATAATATTTATTTTTCTGAAAATGGAAAGAGTGTTCTTGGCAGTGGGTGCCTATAAATTTTTATATCAGTCCCAAGAAAATTAATATAACGAATGCTAATAGAAATAGCTAGCGTATGATTGTGTTGGAATGAAAATGCATTGCTAACAAATCACTTCACTAACATTTTATGTATTTTAGAGAATTGCAAAGTTGAAGTATTAACATAGGGACAATTAAATACATACAGTACATTTTGATTTTAGTTATTATAAAAATCAAATGAACATCGTACAGCTTTTTGGGAGAATATATTTTCTTCGGGTAAAATTATTTCCAAAAAACCAAGACCTCCTCCAACCCCCTAGAAAGAATGTGGTATAACTCCCAAAAGATAAAGAAACAAAAATTATTTTAAAAAAATTAATAGAAAGAGAAAGAAGGGCTTAAACTATAAGATAATGTCACAGAAGGAATTAAAGAACAAAAACACAGATACAATATTGGCCCTCTCACCCTTGCCATAGCAAAGTGCAATGTGTTATTTGCAAAATGTACAGTTAAAAAGCTGGGGGTTGGGGGAAAGTGAATACATAGTTAAAACAAATGGTTGGATGCCTCAGCTCAAAAAATAAATCCCTGAAAGAGCTATGGGACTCAGCATAAATTTCAGGAAATGTTTCCCCCAGGTGAGTGAGTTCTACAATTGACATCTTGTACACCAGAAAGTCACCAATGGGCCCTGTCAGGTTGCCCCAACTTCTGTTCGATTGAATTTGCCCTTCTCTGGTCCCACCCCAGACTCTCTTGACGTTGCTCCATATTCTGTAGAACTGGGATGATTTTGATTGCTTGGAGAGTGGGGCACATAATATATGTTTGTTGACTGACTAATTTCATTCCCTGAGGAAAAGTAGCATTTCATAAAAAAGGTTGGTCATGACCAGAGGGCAAATAAATGTTTTTGCTAGTGGCTTGTGAGAATGACCTTTAAGTTTTAAACTTTTCTTAACAGGAAAAAATCATGGATCAATCAATTAATCAGTGGATATTTATTAAGCACTATGGTAAGTATTAGGGTAGAAAGACCTACCTAGAATGGCCTTGGAACTCAGATTAATGGACTAGTATCATGGGGATTTGCCCATCCAAATTTATCTCGGTACCAGGAGGCCACTGCACACAAGAAAATGTTTAACAAAGGAAATCTAACTCCATCCTTGAATCTTCTAATTGGCTCAGTCTCCCTGCCTCCCCTCCTGCAGGCTCCTCTTTGATTGGTAAGTTTTCCCCCTCCATTCAAAGAAGTACTCACAGTAGTTATGCTCACTTCTAATCTAACTCAACTAGACTACTTTTCTACCATCACTCTCCCTAATTCAGTACAGACACTTCCACCTTTCAGCTCCTGATTATGTGTTTACTTGCCATTAGAATGTAAGCTTCTCCTTAAGAGTCAGTTTGTGGGGAGAAAAGAAACCAGGAGCCCAGAAAACCAGAATTATAAAATATCACAACTCCATGTATCAGGCTGGAAAGAAAGGTCTTGAAAGGCCTCATCTCAAAAATGCTGTTTTTCTGAAAAGGAAATTATATTATCCAATGCTAAAAAGTAAATTAAAGGAAAATTCAATTCAAAAAGTTGTATGAAGTACACTGTGCTAACTACTGGGGAGAAAAAAAATTTCCAATCCTAGGAGCCTGTAGTCTAGTAGGAAGACAAAGTGAAATGCTGCTGTTGTTCAGTCATAGATGACTTTTTTTATATCTGATATTTTGTGACCCCATAGACCATAATGTACATGGAGTTTTCTTAGCAAAGATTCTGGAATGGTTTGCCTTTTCCTTCTCCAGTAGATTAGGCAAACAAAGGTTAGGTGACTTGCCCAGGGTCACACAGTAAGTGTCTAAGGATGAATACAAACTCAGGTCTTCCTAACTCCAGGCACAGTGCTTCATCCACTGAACTACCCAGCTGCCTGCAAAGTACAATAGCGTTTTGTATTTCTTTCATGCTTTTCGTGCTTAGCATTTGGTTCCTGAAAATCCCAGACCCACTATATAATATATTTGTCATAAACCTTGGCAAGGACTGTGAACACTAATAATTGGATTGGACAATCCAATGCTCCAACATTTAATGATATTAGAATGTCACTGTGCCATTGCAATGGTTCATACTCTTACATATTGTGCATGAAATATATTACATACATAAAATATATCTCATACGTAATGTCACTTATTATACATGGGCACATGGCATTTGATGAATTAATTACATCTTACACATGGGAGATAAAAGGCCTATTACATATGCACAATATTTTACTCATTACAAATGCATACTACTTCACTTACTGTGCATGTGTAACACCTTTATTGCATGCACATAATATTGCATTTGTACATATGCATTTCATTCACTAATTGTGTTTGTACAACATGTCATTTGCCATATATGTATTATTTGTGTATTATGTGTGCTATATAAAGTACACAATACATACATACATACTTTTACAATGGAGGGGAAAGTGGTATATAGTGGAGCAATGCTTAAACCTCACTCATCTAAATTGGTTGGTTCAAAAAGTGAAAACACACACACACACACATTATATATATATATATATATATATATATATATATATATATGTATATGTATATGGGTATATGTGTGTGTCTATACTCAATTGGGTATTGAAGTCTATCTTACCTATCAGGGAAGTAGTAGTAGAAAGGGATAAGAGAAAAGGCTGCGAATGATAAAAGGAAGAGTGGATCAAGGAAGGCAGTGGTCAAAGGCAAAATAGATTTTCTTTTGTGTGTGTGTGTGTGTGTGTGTGTGTGTGTATTTTACTTATTTATTTATTTATTTTATTCCCCTTCTATTTAACTGTAGAGCAGGATAGACTTCTGTATCCCATTTCCTGTATTTCTTATTTCCCAGTTGCATGTGAAAACATTTTTTTTAAAACATGTGTTTTTAAAACTTTGAGTTCCAAATTTTCTCCCTTCCTCCCTCCCCCCCACCCTCACTGGAAAGGCAAGCAACTCAATATAGGTTGTACATGTGCAGTTATGCAAAACGCTTCCTTAGTAGACATGTTGCGAAAAACCAACTCTATTTCCCTTAATCCTATCCTGCCCCCCCATTTATTCTATTCTTTCTTTTGACCCTGTCCCTCTCAGAAGTATTTGCTTCTGATTACCCTCTTTCCCAATCTGCCCTCCTCTCTATCATCCCCTGCTCTCTTGTCCCCTTCTCCCCCTATTTTCCTGTAGGGTAAGACAGATTTCCATACCCAATTAATGTGTATGTTATCTCTCCTTAAGCCAAATCCTATGAGAATAAGATTCCCTCATTCCCTCTCACCTTCCCCTGTTTTCCCTCCACTGTGAGAGACTTTTCTTTTCTGTTTCTTTTTTCTGAGATAATTTACCCCATTCCACCTCTCCCTTTCTTCTCCGAGTATCATCCTCTCTCATCCCTTAATTTTATTCTCCAGATATGACCCCTTAATCTTCAACTCACCTTGTGCCCTCTATCTCTCTATCTATATACACATACATATAATTTTTTTCCTTCAACTACCCTAATACTGACAAAGTTCTCACGAGTTACAAATATCATCTTTCCATGCAGGAATGTAAACAGTTCAATCTTAATAAGTCTCTTATGATTTCTC
The DNA here is from genome assembly GCF_003287225.1 of Phascolarctos cinereus. NCBI lineage: Eukaryota > Metazoa > Chordata > Mammalia > Diprotodontia > Phascolarctidae > Phascolarctos > Phascolarctos cinereus. Next base: position 578,105,333 of record NW_027555847.1, read on the forward strand.
TTTCCTGTTTACCTCTTCATGTTCCACTTGAGTCTTGTATTTGAAAGTCAAATTTTCTATTCAGCTTTGGTCTTTTCATCAGGAATGCTTGAAAGTCCTCTATTTCACTGAATGATCATTTTTCCCCCTGAGGGATTATACTCAGTTTTGCTGGGTAGGTGATTCTTGGTTGTAATCCTATCTCCTTTGCCCTCCAGAATATTATATTCCATGTCCTGAGGTCCTTTAATGTAGAAGCTGCTAAATCTTGTGTTATCCTGATTGTGTTTCCACAGCACTTGAATTGTTTCTTTCAGGCAACTTGTAATATTTTCTCCTTGACCTGGAAACTCTGGAATTTGGCTACAATATTCCTAAGAGTTTTCCTTTGGGGATCTCTTTCAGGAAGGGATCTGTAGATTCTTTCAATTTCTATTTTGCCCTCTGGTTGTATTAATCAGGGCAGTTTTCCTTGATAATTTCTTGAAAGATGATGTCTAGGCTTTTTTTTGATCATGGCTTTCAGATAGTCCAAATTTTTAAATTCTCTCTCCTGGATCTGTTTTCCAGGTCAGTTGTTTTTCCAATGAGATATTTCACATTGTTTTCTAATTTTTCATTCTTTTGGATTTGTTTTACAGTGTCTTGATTTCTCATAAAGTCATTAGCTTCCAGTTGCTCTATCCTAATTTTTAAGGAAGCACCTTCTTCAGTAATGTTTTGGACTTCCTTTTCCATTTGGCCAATTTTTCTTTTTAGGGCATTTTTCTCCTCATTGGCTTTTTGGACCTCTTTTGCCATTTGGGTTAGGCTGTTTTTTAAGGTGTTATTTTCTTCAGTATTTTTTTGGGTCTCCTTTAGCAAGCTGTTGACTTGTTTTTCATGATTTTCTTGCATCACTCTTTTCTCTCCCAGTTTTTCCTCTACTTCCCTTACTTGCCTCTCAAAATCCCTTTTGAGCTCTTCCAAGGCCTGGGACTGATTCATATTTTTCTTGGAGGCTTTGGATGTAGCAGCTTTGATTTTGTTGTCTTCTTCTGGTTGTATATTTTGATCTTCTTTTTCACCAAAGTAAGATAATATAGTCTGACTCTTTTTGCTGCTTGCTCATGATCCCAGCCAATTACTTGAGTTTTAAACTCTTTGTTAAGGTAAGAGTCTGTTTCCAATGTGGAGAATGTACTATCCCAAGCTTCAGGGGTTTGTACAGCTGTTTTCAGAGATGCTTATAGGGAGCTGTAAATTTTCAGTTCTTCCAAGGTGGTATGATAAAGGAAGAGGTGTTTACTCCTTTCCTGGCCTGTGACCACAAGTATTTCTTTCTGTCCTGTAACTGTGAGGAGGGGTTCCTCTCCACAGCCACTACAAGTTCCACCACGCCAGCTCTCCTCCTCATCCCAGCACCGCAGCCCAAAACTGTGACCCAGATTCACACACGGGCAAAGAAAGAGATTCCTGCCTCAGCACCAGCAAAGAGATCCCTGAAATCCCTCTCTGATCAGCCACTGGATTCCCCCTCAGTCTGTGGGCCAGGAAGCAGCTGCCCCGCCCAGGGCCACACTCTTGGGGAATGGAGCTGAAACCCCACCTTCCTCTCTGAGCACCGACAGAAACAGACTTTTCCCACTGACCTTCTAAGTTGTCTTTGGCATTGGTTTATTGAGGAGTGTGGAAACCTCCACAGCTGCCCCGCGATTCAGTCCTCTGAGGCCTGCTCCAGGTTTGCTGCGGCCTGCAAGCCCACGCCGTGCTGTGTTGCACTCCCAGCCTGGCGTGATACAGCTTTCTGATCAATCATCCAGGTTGTCTTGGGCTGGAAATTTGTTTCACTCTGTCTTTTTGTGGGTTCTGCTGCTTCAGAATTTGTTTAGAGTCATTTTTTATGAGTATTTGGAGGGGTTTGGGGAGAGCTCAAGCAAGTCACTGCTTTCACTCCAACATCTTTGGCAAAATAGATTTCCAAGGAGGAACAGGATAAAAAGAGAGAGGGAAGGATAAATAGAAGAAATTAGGATGGGGTGGAAATACAGAGTCTTAATCATAACTGTGACTGTGAAGGGAATGAATTATCCATAAAATGGAAGCAGAATGGATTCAAGATCAGAATCCAATAATATATTGTTTACAAGAAACACATTTGAAATAGACACACAATGACTAAAGGTAAGGGGCTGTTATAGAATCTATTATGCCTCAGCTTCCATTAAAAAAACAAACAAACCGGGTAGCAATCATGATCTCAGACAAAGCAAAAGCAAAAAATAGACTTAATTAAAAGAAATAAACAATTTCTTTAATGAATATCAATGAAAATTTTCAATAAAACACAAAGTGATTAAAGCAATATATCACAAAGATCATACAGTATAACCAGGTAAGATTTATATGAAGAATGAAGGGTGAGTTCAATACAAGGAAATCTATCAGTATAATTGACTATATCAATAATAAAAATACAAAAAAGTAAAACTAACAAAATGAGGCATCCATTCCTACTAAAAACAATAGAAAGCATAGGAATCAACGGACCCTTTCTTAAAATAATATCTATCTAAAATCAAGAGCAAGCATTATCTGTAACAGAGATAAACTCTAAGTCTTACCAATAAAATCTGAGGTGAAGCGAGAATGTTCATTGTCACCACTATTACTAAATACTATATGAGAAATGCTGGCTATAGCAATGCGACAAGAAATACCAGTACTAAAAATAGGCAAAAAGGAAACAGAAAGTATTACTCATTGTAGGAAATATGATAGTAAACTTAGAGTACCCTGGAGAATCAACTAAAAACTAGTTCAAACAATCAACAACTTCAGCAAAGTTGCAAGATGTAAAATAAACCTACATAAATCATTAGCATTTCTTTATACTACCAATAAAACCCAGCAGGAAATGATAGAAAGACAAATTCCACTTAAAATAACCACAGAAAATATAAAATACTTGGAAATCTACCTGCTAAGACAAACCTAGGCACTAAATGAACACAACTACAAAACATTCTTCATGCAAAGAAAGGTAAATCTAAACAATTGGAGAAATACTAATTGCTCATGGATAGGCTAATTCAATATAATAAAATTGACAGTCCTATCTAAATTAATTTACATATTCAGTGCCACACTGGTCAGATTATCAAAGGGTCCATTGATTCCTATTTTCTAGAACTAGAAAAAATAAAATTCCTTGGAAAGAATGAAAGATCAAGAATATGATGAAATCAAAGAAATAAAAATAACACAATAGTGAACCATTGGAAGAGATTTAGGTACACAATACAGAATAGTAACTGATAATAGTAATTGAGTATTCAATAAACCTACAGATCCAAGCTTTTGAATCAAGAACTCATCATGTGACAAAAATTGCTAAGAAAAGTGGAAATCAGTTTGGCAGAAACTAGGCATAGACCAAGATCTCACACCACAAGATATGATATGTATGTGATATACAGGATATATGTGAATATGTGTATATACACCCACAGGCACATACACACATACTCAGTAATCTCTCCTGCTTCAAGGCCCATTAAATCCACATATGCTATACAATCAAAATGCTAGTGGCTGTTGTCTGCAGCCCTCCAAGACACTTCCCTTCTTTCCTCAATGAATTCAGTACCTGACTCCTGCCAGAAATTTAAGTAAATTTCTCTCCTCCCCAACTCCTGCCATATTCTAGGGGATTTCAGCTTACATATTGTTACTCCCTCAAACTTTCCTCTGTCCTTCTCTTCTACCCCACCTCAACAACTCACAAAGACGATCATACACTTGATCTTGCCATTACCTACGAATGCACTGCTTCCATATTCATGGTGGAGCTTTTAATAAAATACTAAAGTAAAAGCTTGCACATATGTTTTACAAATATTATCTCTTGTGGTTCTCATAATGTACTTTTGATAGAGGTGCTATTAGTATCCTCCTTTTACAGTTGAAGAAACAGAGGCATTAAGCAGTTAAGTGATTTGCCAAGGGCTTCAAGCTGGTAGTCTGTCCTGATTTAGGACCCAGTGCTCTATTCACTATACCACCAGCTATTCTGTTATCAGGGAATGTAAGATCAAAAAAAAATTCTCATCCTGCTTCCCATAGCACTTTATCTGGCACTCTGTATCACATTTATCTGACTTTTAAAAAAAAAATACAGTAGGCTACTCCACTTTCCAGATGAGAAAAATATCCAGAGATATTACATGCTTTACATAGGGATTCAAATACATCCCCTTTGCCTTTAAATCCAAGTGTTATTTTCTACTATACTACATTGCTTTGACTGATTAGGCTCCTTTTGTATTTATTACCCAGATACATAACTCAGTCTTCCATATGCACTGTTGATCAGTTAGATTATGAGGTCCTTGAAAGCAAGATTTTTATAGTATCTGTGCTTGTATTCCTAATATCTAGCCCTGTGCTTGTGATACAGTACATGCTTACTAAGTTTTTCAGTTGTTTTAAAATTGACCACGCAGAAGAAAAGACTAGACAAGGTGATCTTTAAGATCTCCTCCAATTCTTAGATCTTATGATCTATTGGCAAAAAGTTGAATGTGAATTTGGTCAGCCCTAGATTTCTTAGCAAGTTCTAGTCAAAGGGAAAGTGCGATTATCCTATCCTTTGACACTGATTTGAGGAAGGGGAAGGAATGATTTCTGGGAGTTCTTGTAGTTGGCAAATGTCAACAGCCACCGGAGTTCTAGGGTTTTTCTTTCTACTGTGTTACTAGCTGATTATGTGATCCTGTGCATACTATTTAGCCACTCTATGCCTTTGGTTTCTCACTTATTAAATGAGAGGATTGGATTCGGGGGGTTTTAACCATTTTGGGATCGTGAGCTTCTTTGGCAGTCTGGTAAAACCTATGGACCCCTTCTCAGAATGTTTTTAAATATATAAAATAAAACACATACCACTTAAGAAAAAATCAATTATATTGGGATATAGCTATCTTTTTCTTTTTCCTTTAAGTTTGTGGACATCAGGTTAAGAACCCTTGGTAGAAGATCCAAAGCTTCATATCGTTTTTTGTTTTGTTTTGTTTTTCACTCGTTTGCAATCAGAGTGCCATCTGGTGGCCATTCTGGTCCATAAGGATGTGATCATTCTTAAGTGGCATGCCCCAAGTTAACATATCATAGCTTTTCTTGTTTTGGAAAGAGAAATAGTGTGGGAGTAATTCCCTTCGTTTTGCCATATTCTCACCTCTAGCACACAAACATCTAAGTTTAGAGCCACTAGGATCCAGTATAAAGGAATGATATGAGAAACATTTGAAGCAATCCCAGTTTTCTACTTTGCCAGCAGCTCCCCATTTGATGGCTTTAGAAGTAGCATGTCTGCCACTGGAAATTGACATGCTGTGAAAATGAGCAGAAAGCTCTATCTGTAAACCATCGCAGACATCACAGTACACAATTTCTTAAATGTTAACCACAAACCTTTGCCCTTTTCAAGATGGTTAAATTCGAAAGGGTTAGCCTGACCAAAAGAAAGAGCAGTTTCATGAAAGTTGGTCCAAATTACACAAGACTTAAAAAGCAGAGCAGAATACAGATGCCCTGGCTCCCTGTTTAATCATTTATTCAGTGAGTATTGGAGCTGCAAGGGATCATAGAAATCTTCTATTCCCAATTTTCTCAGCTTATAGACAAGAAAACCAAGGCACAGAGACGATAAATGCTTTGCCTAAATTTGATGGCTAGGTAGTGGCAGAGACATGCTTATCTAGAATCTCGATGTCCTAACTATTTGTTCATTGCTCTTTTTCAATCATGCAATGCCACAAGTTCATAAATTTAGAATTTAAAAGACCTATCTCAGAGGTAATTTGTTCATTTTACTTATGAAAAAACAGAGACCCAGAGAGTTTAAGGACTTTCCAAAGGTCACACAAATAAATAGTAATTAGTAGAACTGATTTGAGGGGCCACTAGGTGGCACAGTGGATAGAGCACTGGTCTTGGAATCAGGAACACTCATCTTCCTGAGTTCAAATCTGACCTCAAAGACGCAGTAGCTGGTCAGGTCACTTAATGTTGTTTGCCTCAGTTCCTCATCTGTAAAATGAGCTGGAGAGGAAAATGGCAAACCACTTCAGTGTCTTTGCCAAGAAAACCTCAAAAGGGATCAGGAAGAGTCAGACAGGACTGAAAGATGACAGAACAACAAAAAATTGATTTGAACTCAAGTTCCCTTTTATGTACGGAACCTCATCATATTGGCAGCTGCCTCCTTTGGTGGTGCAATGGATAGAGAACTGGACTTAGAGTCAGGAAGGCCTCAGCTTAGATCCTGCCTCAGATATTTATTTACTGTGTGACTCTGGGCAAGACACTTAACCTGTTTCTGTCTTATTTTCCTCATCTGTAAATTGGGGACGATAATAGCACTGACCTACTGGGGTTGTTGTGTGGATAAAATGAATTAAAATTTGTAAAGTGCTTTTTAAATCTTAAGACACTATGTAAATACTACTTATTGTTGTTACTATTAGCTATTATTATCCAAAAGGCCTAAGTTTCAGTCTGTTAAGACCACTTGCAAAACTCGTTTTCTTTATATTCACTTGGAGCTAGCATTAATTATGCTAAGATAATAATGATGATATATTTCCTATATTTCCTATATCTCCAATGTAGCTGCCTTTACAAAAGAGAATTCCTAGAAAGGGCTCCACCTTGACCCAAAGAAAATATTAAATAACATTGGGAATGTAAGACACCCTAGAAGGCTGGCAAGAGAGATAATTTTGGTGAGAGGATTCTTTTGTCAGGTTCCTTAGAATCAAATTTTATAGGCAATGATTTACTTTACCTGTGCTTAAGGTTGGCTTTGAATGCACTGGCATTATGTTTCTGTATTGTTTCCTGTATATCCTGAATATGTGTGTTTTGAGATGTAGAGGGAATAGAGGTCATAGGATTATAGAAATGTGATTTTTGAGATCACTTACCTCAAACTCTTCATTTTACAAATGAAGGAAAATAAAACAAAATAACAACTAAGACCCCTTGCAGGTAAAGTAATGTCCCTGAGGCTATACAGCTAGTTAATGAATTAGAATTTAGATCTTATGAATAAACATAAGACTCTGCACATACCTTTCCACAGAGCAAGGGGACAGCATGTATATAGTTCTTTGCTTACTTCGTGCTAAGGTCTCAGGATCATAGGATCATTGATAAGAGCTGAAAGGGACCTTAGAGATTATCTAGATCAACCCTCACCATTTTTGTAGGTGAGAAAATTGAGGATCAGACAGGTGAAGTACCTTGTTCAAGGTCATATAGGTCATAAGTGGGACAGGTAGGGCTGGAATATAGTTCCTCTGATTCCAAATCCATTGCTCTTTATGTTACAGCAAGGTAACACTTAAGTTTTTATTTTTATTTTTTAATGATTCTGTAATGGGCCAAATGGGGCAGATAGGCTGCCCAGTGGATAGAGCACTGGTTTTAGTATCAGAAAGATTAGTCTTCATCAGTTCAGATCTGATCTCAGACATTTACTAGCTGTGGGAACCTGGGCAAGTCATTTAACCCTATTTACCTCAGTTTCCTCACTTGTAAAAAGAGCTGAAGAAGGAAATGGAAAAGTACTATAGTATTTGTGCCAAGAAAACCCCAAATGGGGTCATGAAAGGAAGACAGGACTGAAATGACTGATCAACAACAACAATGAGTTAAATAAAAAGAAAACCAGATTTTTCTAACCCTCAATTAAAAGAAAAATCTTGTCTATGAGTCTCTAAAATTTCATTTAGGGAAGAATGGCTTCAAAAAGCAAGAGGTTCCTACTGACTCATAAGAAAAAACATCTTCCCTAGCTACTGAGTAATCACCTAGGGAATAGGAGATTAATCTGTAACATCAGGACCAATGGTTCTCAGTGACCTCCATTGTCTTTGACTAAAATGGAGAATAGGTGAATGCATTTATCCCCTTATGCTATATTGGTTACAGTGTCTCAGTATTCCCTCCTTGATTAAAATATCAGATAATGTTTTAAAGGAAGCATAGGGGAGTCATACCAATTCTTTTAAGACCTCCTTAAGTTCTTCTACACACTACTTTTAAAGACTTTGGTGCAATAACATAAAAAAAAATTATAAAGCAGGTTTTATCAATGACCTTTTGATTCTGCCACAAAATTCTTGTCCATTATGCTATCAACAACACTCGTAAAAGTTTAGTGTGTATTTTACCATGGACAGGGCACCAGAGTTCAGAAAGTCTATTAGGTTTTCCTCTTACTGGGATGACATTTACTCACAAAACAATTCCACAGATGTCTTTTCGGTGACATTTTAAGGTTAAAGCTGTTAAAAAATAAACTGAAGACTTTTGGGGGAGGTGATTCGCTTATCAACTTCTCCACACTAATACTTTCGATGGCTCAGTAGATGTTCTTCCTTACATAGTTTTTTCACCATGAACTTCCCCTCAGACCAAATACCTCCCTCCTGCCTTTGCTAGCTGTTGGAATTAACTGCTATACAGCTGGAGATCATGGGGGCCAAGTCATGGCTGACACACCTCTGGCACAACAAACATCTTGAAAGGCAGGAGGTTAAGCCAAAGTGACTATTCACTATTACCTCCTGTAGACTCTTTCCTGGGATTCCTTAAGCTTCGTTCTCCCTGGAAAAGTCAGACTCTGAAAAACCAGATTCTGACTGGATTATAGCATTCTTTCTTTTAATCAGGTCCTCTTTTTTTTTTTATTACAGAGTTTCTTTACCTAGCATCCACAGAATGTCAAGGGGCCCTTGGATAGATTTCAATGGCATCCCTGAACCTGGTTGAGGAAAAAAAACTTTATTTTCACCAACCTTTAACTAAAATTGAGCATTTGATTCAGTGATGAATGTAGATAATTGAACATGATTCTGAGGAGTCCACACACTTCACTTGATGATCATAGGGGTTCTTGATTAAAAAAAAAACCTTAAGACGCTCCATGTTGTGTTTACTGATTTCTCACCTTATTTAGAAGCTCTACCTTAGATTGGCTGCTCCTAGAGGAAGTCTCTGGGTATTCTGCCTCTTCCAGCTCCATATTACCAGAGTGCTATCTCTTTAGCTTCCTTAAAACTACTGAACAAATGATGACCAAATAGGAAAGTGGGCAGCCATGTCGACCAGAAAGTGATGAAGGAGAATGTGACAACACATTTATGAAATTCTTACCATTCCTCAGCACTGGTCCCCAAAAGAGCCTGAATTACTAGTTGATGCTGGTAGCAGATTCTTTATCCCAGATGAGCAAAACTTTGTATCTTAGAGAAGATGTCTAGAACAATAGGCTTGTTCTAGCACAAAAGTTCTAGACTTGGAGTCAGGATTTACCTGGGTTCTAATACTGCCTCTAATCTTGTATGCCTGTTAGCAAGTTACAAAGCTGTGCATCTTAAGAGACAGTGTGGTGGTTCAATGAATTGCCCAAAATCTAGAAGTTGTAGAGCAAGGATACAAACACCACCAGCTTCAGGGATGCCATTGAAATCTATCCTGCCTCAGGCACTTACTAGCTGTGTGTTACTGGGCAAGTTGCTTAACCTCTCTGTGCCTCAGTTTCCTAATCCATAAAATGGGGATAATAACAGCCCCCACTTCCTAGGGTTGTTGTGACGATCAAATGTGGAAATGTATGTAAAGTGCTTTACAAACTTTAAAGTGTTACATATATACTAGCTATTATTACTATTATTGTTTAATCTCTCTGGGACTCAGTGTCATCTACAAAATGAAGGGGTTGGATTAGATGACTTCTAAATTCTCCTTCTGATTTAAATCTATTATTCTAAGCCTAATACCCCATAAGTAACTCAACCTTCTTGATCTTCAGTCTCCTCTGTAATATGAGGATAATAATAGTTGAAGACCCTAATCCTCTTGAGAATGGTAAGAATCACATGTTCTTCAGTACTTCTATATATCTGTGATTTCCTCAGTGTAGTTGCTGTTTATTGTTATAACAGTATAAATACTCTTCAAATGATCTGCTCCACAGAGTAGAGGCTTTCTAGGTATTTTACATTGCTTAGGTACACTGAAGAATTTAAGCAGCCTATTTATTGTCTTTTGCTCTTGATACATGAGCATTCCTTATTCTTTATTAGCCCTATTCAACCTGGATTACATCTTTACTGTCATTCCTTGCATGTTGATCATTGTTGAAAATATGCTACATTTTGCTTACAAACACTCTTTTCCTCTCCGTTGCTCTTCAGATACCTTCAATTTCAATTCTATGCAAATTGTGCTAGTCCAGATAAATGTAGGAGGCAGCTAGGTGGCTCAGTGGATAGAATACTGGGCTTGGAGTCAGGAAGACGTGAGTTCAAATTTGGCCTTAGCACTTACTAGTCATGTGACCCTAAGGAAGCCACTTAACCTGTGTTTGCCTAAATCCATTGGAAAAGGAAATGGAAAACCACTCTAGTATACTTGCCAAGGAAACCTCATGGACAGTATTGGCATAGTCCATGGGGTCACAAAGAGTCAGACACAACTGAATGACTGAACAACAGATATATGTACATAAAACTCTAACAATGGAGAAAGCATGTCCCCTCTGGAAATTACGCTCCCCAAAATTCTGTACAAGCATGGAAAAAAAGGCTGATGTTACCTCAGAAGTCATGAAGGATACTCTAACCAAAAAGTGTGGCTGTTGAAGGAGAAAGGGAGAAGGCAGAAACAGAAAAAGGAAATGGGAATGGAAAAAAGTCTCCTCTGGTACCATGCTCCATTTGCCTTTTGTTGTTAGAGAACTTGGAGGTTTTCTCTTTGCCTCCTACAATATAAGGCTTGACATTGATGCATCATTACCATGGAAGCCCAAGTTTTCTTTATTCCTGTTCATTTTGCATGCTATGCTCTACGTGATCATTCTCTCCCATCCCATCCATTTAGTTTCATTCTGAAAATCATGACTGCAGTGAACATCACATCTTTTTTTTTTTAGTATGAACAGCAAATCTGTTCAGTAGAATATGATGATGATAGACATTGAGACAAATCCATTTTCAGAGTAATTAGATAGGGAAAGTTGAACCACTGCTTTCTAGGTTCTTATACTGAGTATTGGGCTACTCTATAAAGCATGAGATTAGTGTTGGGTTTCTTCTGGATACAATAAAAGTGTATCCTCCTACTTTGGAGTTTAGGGTAGCTAGGTGGCACAGTGGATGGAGTGCCAGAACTGAATCAGGAAGGCATGAATTCAAATCTGGCCTCAGATAGTTACTAGCCATATGATCCTAGGCAAGTCATTAATCCTCTTTGCCTCAGTTTCCTCATCTGTAAAATGAGCTGTAGAGGGAAATGGCAAGCCACCCCAGTATCTTTGCCAAGAAAACTCCCAAAAGGGTCACAAAGAGTCAGACATGACAGAAACAAATGAACAACAACATTGGGATTTAAGAAACGAATTACTTTGGAAAATAGCAGTTGAGAATGCTTGCTATTGGGGTAATTTCTCTTTTTATTTAATTTGCCTTTGTATTTTAGTCATTTTTAAAAAAATGTTTATAATGTGCTTCATGTGATTAATGTTGGCTGGTCATGGGAAAGACAGAGGAAATCTGGGAGCTCTGAGCATTCATTTAAATGGATATAAACCCAAACACTTTTTACAAATACCAAGAGGTAGCAGAAAAGATATACCAGCAATTGAGAAGAGAGCAAAGTAGCAGGAAGTAGAACCAAATTCCCTTTTCCAGCTCCAATTCTTCCACACAGATTTAGGAAATACACCAGAGTCCTACTTGGGAAATCCGAGAAAAATCACAGTGAACTCTTTATACCTCGGGTAGAGACAGGGAAACAGAGAAGTCTGCATACACTAGGGATAGATACAGCTAAAAATATCCATGTGGAACATGTCAACACAGGGAAAGGGTTCATACCAGGGCAAGATATCCAATATCTAGCACAAAGAAGCCTGATCTCACACAAGGTACATAAACAGGTGTAAACTGGCAGTTCTGGCACTAACCATTACTAGACCAAAGATCCAGGGAAGACTGAGGAGGTCACCTGGGCCTAGGGGTAGGTGAGGAGAGGTTACAGTCTAGATCAAAGGTGGGGAACCTGTGGCCTCAAGACCACATGTGGCCTTTTAGGTCCTCAAGTGCAGCCCTTTGACTGAATCCAAACTTCACAGAACAAATCCCCTTAATAAAAAAGGATTTGTTTTATAAAACTTGAAATCAGTCAATACCCAAGGACCTGGAAGGCCACCTGTGGCCTTGAGCTGCAGGTTCCCCACCCCTGTCTAGACTTTGCGTGGATCCAGGAGTAAGTTCAGAAGTAAGTCACAACTGTGTGGCTCTGGCACCAGGACCATAGTGGAATCTTGGTACCAGTCTCCAGCTAAGTAGGAGCCTACTGCAGAGAACTCTGTTACACTAAAGCCTGCTATTCTTTCTTTCACTTTGAATGGATCTTTTACCCATGCATGATTTTGCAATATCATCCATTGGTTATTTAGAAAATATTGGTTCTCTGAGTTATGTGAATCTTCCAAAAGTTGACACATTTCATTACATAAGATAAAAAAAAGTACTTTTGCTAATATTCCCAGATTTCATCAGAAAAGCCTTATGTATTGGGAAGCTGTCAGTTTCACAGTGGTAGATACAAGTTTTCCAAAATTCTAATTTTCACTCAAAAACTCAAATTTTATCACTGACAACAAATACTGTCAGTTGTTTTCTTTGAAGTAACAGGCTTATTTATTCATCTTTAAAGAAATGTCTACCAAATAAGTGTCTGAATAAGCATAGTTTGCCTGTCAACTATTCTTTGAAGAAAAGATACTTTCACATGAAAAAGTGGCCAGCTCAGCTTACAATTTAAACAATCACATGTGTTTTTCCTTGAGACAACCATTACACTTCAGTACACAGCAAAAGGGTTTTATGTGTATTTCCCATTTTATCACATATAATTTAAAAAAGACATGTACTGTAAGGACAAGAGTTCTTTTTTATTGCTTTATTGAAGACATTCATAAGTAAAACTCACATATGTATATTTGCCAGTTTTACTTAAGAATGTATATATGTATATATATATACACATTACATTTGTATATGTATGCATATATATTACTGAGAGTACATAGGGGTGAAAAATAAAATGATTAATTGTCCAGTTTTGTGCCATTGACATGATTGATGCTAAGGCGCCTACAGTTGTACTCACTTTAATTTTGTACTATCAGTGCAAATATAAACAGGAGAAACTATGAAAATTAAAAAAACATTATCTAACACTTTGAATATTTTAATGTCATGTGTCACTAAGCATGCACATAAAAGATCTCGGTGATTCATTGGTGTTGATACTGCACTAATACAAGCAAAATAGTCAATCCAGAGCATGTTTAAAGTCATCCATTTTAAGACAAAAGTTCAATTGGGCAGACTAGTTAGGAATGCAGGCTTCAGGTTTATCTGACAACATAGGTCATGTGACAAATCACAGCTCATGTGGCCTTTGGAAGAATACGAAGTATATTTATGAGACAATAGAAAGTGAAAAAAACCAAATAATGTAGGAGTATGAAAATAGTTTTGACCCTTTGGACTCCCTAGAAGGGTCTCATGGACCTCCAGAAATGCCTGGATAATACTCAGAGAACTGCTTTCTTTTTTCACCAAGCTTTCCTCAATATATTCTATCAACACATTTTTTAAAATTCATATATTTCCCTTCAACAAATCAAATTAACTAGATGGCAGCAAGGTGAGATTGTGCATAGGGTTCTGGACTTGGCATCAGGAAAACTGAAGTTTGAATCCTGCCTCAGACACTTACTAGCTATGTGACCTGAGGCAAATTATTTAAGGCCTCTCAATTTACCTAATCTGTAAAATGAGAATAATAATAGTACCTGTCTCCTAGAGTTGTTGTGAGGATCAACTTGTATTACACGCAAAGGGCTTTGCAAAACTTAAAGGATTATTTACATACTATCCTAACTACTACTACTACTACTACTACTACTACTACTGCTACTACTACTGCTACTGCTACTGCTAGTACTACTACCACTACTGCTACTACTGCTGCTGCTACAGCTATTGCTACTGCTACTACTGCTGCTGCTGCTGCTGCTGCTGCTGCTGCTATTACTATTGCTACAATTCTTAGGACAGTGTCTACCATAGAGTAGTTACTTAATAAAAGCTTGTTAATTTAATTTTTAAAGTATCATTATTATTAAGAGCATAGATAAATGCATAAATTATACTTCAGGAAAAAGTTAAACAAAATGATGAAAAGAATGATTGCAATGAATCATGTAGGCAAAAATTAATTTTTTAAAATTGCTCAGCTTTTAAAAGAAAGGAAGCTTGTGTGCTTTCCTTGAAAGAAGGTAGTAACAACTTATCTGGTATATTTAACCTGTTATTTGTTTCAGTTTAATGGAGTCTTCATTTACAGTTGTAGTAAACACTAAGGTTTTTGTCCAGATAAACTTTTTTTACTTTGTGATTTCATACAAATAATCACATGGGGGTAAGAGTGATGCTTCTTATTCATCATTCTTTTCAGTGTAATAATATAGTATTTTAGCAATGTATATTAACATATTACATAATGTACTTAGTCATTCACCAAACCAGAGGGCAAAGTTTGTCTATACCTTTTTTGCCTTCAAAAATAGTGCTTCTATGACAAATTTTGTAGATAGGTTTTTTTTTTCTCTGTCAGTGGTTAAATGGTCTCTTTGTGGTTTAAAACTAGAAGTAGAATTTCTGCGTCAAAGATTACATGCATTTTTTTTTGGCATTCCTTGTATAATTCTAAATTGTTTCCAAAATATTTGGACAAATTTATAGTTCTAGTTACAGTGAATCAGCATGCTTGTTTTCCTGCTTTCCAGTCAAAATAAACATTTTCATCTTTTCCAAACTTTGCCAATTCAATAGATGGTGACATGATAATCCTAGTTGTGTTAACTTGTACTTCTTTGATTAGCAGAAATTTTGAGAATGTTTTCAGATTACTTCTGATGGTTTATTTCTTTTGAAAAGAAGTAATACCTTTTAACCACTTTTCCTTGGGGAATGATTCTCAGTCTTAGAGATTTGTGCAAATTCCCTTTGGATTTCAGATGTCAGAAATTTATTAGGAATCTTCAATGTTAAAAAAAATCCCTCATCTTTTCTTATTCCATTTGTGTTGATGTTATTTGTAGAAAGGATTATTATTATTATATAACCAAATTTTTAAAATTCTGTTTTTATAATTTCCTCTATCCATAATTAATTAAAAATTCATCTGCTATCCATATTTATAAAAAGTGAAACCTTCCATTTTCTTTTTTTTTTATGGTGTGGCTTTTAATTTTGAGACACTTTTAAATTTGAAATTTATCATGCTATAACAAATAACATTGTACACCCAAACTTTATTCCCCTAGAAAATTATTCAGTTTTCCAAGAAATTCTTATTCAATAAAGAATTCTTTCTATAATACTATCTGTTCACAGGTTTGTTGGAGACTACTGTCTCAGTTCTCTCTGAGTGTTAGCTACTTAATTTATTCTAGTGGCCTAGTATTTTGATTTTTCATCTGGTTCCAGATAGTTTTCATTATTACTACTTCGTATTACCATTGAGATTAGAAATACCATATTTTTGTTATTTTCCTCATTATTTCCTTTGATATTCTTGACTTTTTATTTTTTCCATATTTAATTTCACTATTGTCTAAATATGTAAAGTGTTCATGTGGTAAATTGATTTCCTTAGCATTAACTTTCTAAATTAACTTGAGTAGCAAGAAAAAGAAATGACATTTACATAGTTTTTTTTTTTTAAGGTTTGCAAAGTAAGCATTATTTTTACTGTATTAACTTAGCTGAGTGTGAACATTTAATATATTTCTACTTGGTTAGATTTAACCTTATTTTTGAGAAAGGCATTTTCTAGTTGTTTTTAAATTATTCCTGTATGTCTTAGTAGGTTTATTTTCAACATTTAATATGCTATCTTTAAATCCATTTTCATTATTTTATTTTGTAACATTGAAATGTTCATGATTTTTATGGATTTATTGTACATCCTTACACTTTGATGAAACCATTATCTTGGTAATTTCTTTTCATTGATTAGGTAGGTTTTTCCAAGTAACCATCATATTATCTACAAATGGCAATAAATATCACCTCTTTTCCCTTGTTTATTTTGTTATTCTTTCTTATTGATATAGATAACATCATTAGGACTACGTGAAATAATAATTATAATGGTGGACCTCAGTGCTTCACCCCTAATCTCACTGGAAAAACTTCCAATGTTTTACATAAAATACCATTACCTCTTGGTTTTAGAATAATTTGTTTCATAATATGGAAAGATCTTTTCATTCTTATAATATTTAATTTTAGTTTTGGAGGTATTTTTTTAAACTTAAGGGCAATATTTTTTCCAGGGCTTCGTATCTAATGATCCAAACTTGAAGTTTTCATTATTAATATGATCATGCTTTTAATCTTATAACAATCCTTCTCTCGCTATGCTTCATCCCTATTCTTTACCTTTAATATGTGTTCTAATTCCAGCCCTTCCCCTCAATATTCTCTCAAGCCTCAGCTCTGAATTCACTTTTCTCCCTTCCCACTTTTATCCCCAGTAGCAACCAATTTGATTCCACTCTCTTCTGTACTCTTTAATCCTCCACTCCTTTGTTCTATTACTACTCATGTTTTGCTAAGCTCTTGCCTTGAGTTCCCAACATATACCTTATTATGTTCCAAAGAAGGAGACAGACAGACAGACACACACACACACACACACACACACAGAGAGACAGAGAGAGAGAGAGAGAGAGAGAGAGAGAGAGATGGAGAAAGTCATAAAAGTACGTTTACTGGACAAACCATGTTATCCAATATCCTGGTAGCAACTGGACCCTCACCATAGCAAGGCAATTCTCTTAGTTGGGCCTCTATCTCACTTCCTTTAGAAGCTATTCCAAATCTTGTCTTCTTTACTCAATCCCTCTCTTTCCATATCTCCCCTAAGAACCTTGCCTCTTACTCCACTGAGAAAACTGAGTCATTAGAGGTGAAGCCGTTTTTTTAATCTCAAAAATACTTTGACATCATTCACTATTGTGCCCTTCTTTACTCATCTCTGTTAATGAGGCGGCCCTTTTCTTTGCCAAAGTTAACTCCTCCACAAATGCCCTTGGTCCTATCCTCTTTAGTTCATGTTATGCACGTTTGTGGTATGTCTACTTAGATAGTCATGACCATCTATACTGAAGCATTTATAGCATGTAGGATGTTGGCATGGGTGTGCTGTAAATGTTTAACAACCAGATCTGCAGTAGGGGGGCAAGGGAAGGGGAAGTATACATGAGACACTTTTAAGTTTAATCTTCAATGTTAACATTTTCTACATCACTTGCTTATGTCTAGACAATTTTAAAAAAATCCAGTAAACCAAGACCTGATTTGTAGCATTTGACAATTTCAGAAGTATAAATGTTCACAATGAAAGCTTAACAATTGACTGTGGTTAGCCAAGTTGAGCTGGCTCCAGTGCACCCTTGGATATTATTATTTCTAGTTTGTTCTAATACATCTTGTTTTCTTGTGATACCAGAGAATTAATGACAGCCATTCATTCTACTCTCCTCCACGTCTAACCTCATCATGATATTTCAAGTAATGCCAGTCTTGACTACAGTGCATTCCAGCCCATTTCTTGGATTCAAAGAAAGAGTTCTATCATGTAGGCTAGCATACTATAACTCAATCAGTGATATTGCCATAGCCCAATTGGGCTATGCCTAACTGGGCATCATTTCATGGTTCTTTCCAGCCTTCAAAAGCTTAGTACAGTGACTGAAACATAGTATGGCAGATGGTATATAAATACTCATTCCCTCCCTTCCTCTCTCCCTCCCTACTGACCTTCACAGCTAATGATCTAAGGGCACATGATGCCAAGTGCCTACTGTCCATCATTTTGGCTGGTCTTCCTTATTTAGTCTTTGGCCTCCCCCTTCTACCACATGGAAAATGGGTTATTATGGTTATTTCTATTCTGAATAATAACATTATTACATTTTACCACCCAATATTATTATTAACCCTTTTTATTATTTTGAGGTGCCAACATTTACTAAGTCATAACACAAATGTGAAACTTACTAGTCAGTATAATGGGGAGCAAGTTAAGGTACAGATAGGATCTGAATGGAGGTTGGGGAGAGGGGAACAAACAGATGCTTTATCTTCAACACTTTGGCTTTTTAAAAATTTCTGTGCCCCACTGCCCATCACCCTTTTATTTTTGCTCCTCTTCTCTGGTTCCTAATGTTTCAAATGTCTTCCTTGCTGATCTCAGAAATTGTCCTCAAGAAAGGACTAGAAATTCAAGTGAAGTAATACTTGAATGATTGATAAACTAAAATGTTTCTTCTCCAATTGAGTGTTTTAATTTTAATAGGTATAAAATTCTTAAACTGAAATAATGAAGCCCAAATGGTGCAATTTTAGGCACCAGTTAGTGGATGGGAATGTTTCTTATGGGAGTAGGTGGCCCTTTTCAGCATCTCTGAACATAATCAATCAATCAATCACCAAGCATTTATTAAATGCCTGCAATATACCAGGGATTTTGCCAGGTGCAGAGATATAAAGACAAATGAGGAAATAGTCTCTTCTCTCAAGAAACTTAAAATCTATCACAAGAGACAACATGTAAATAAATAAATATATAGAGAAAAAAATACTATGTAGTTAGAGAGGGAGGGAATAGCAATTAAAAGCATCAACAACAGCCTCACACAAGGTGTTGTATCAGCTTAGTCTTAAAGTGAAGGATTCTATGAGGCAGAGTTGAAGAAGGGGTGAATTCCAGGCATGGGGGGGGGTGGTAGAGGAAGTGTGGCCAGTGTAAAGTCATAGAGATAGGAGATGGAATTCCATGGATGAGGAATAGAAAGAAAGAAGGTCAGTTTGAGTGTTCCATAGAGTAAAAAAGGAAGCAATTTATAATTATGATGGAAATGCAGGTTAGGGCAGGTTGCTAAGGGTTATGTTTTTTTAAAACCAAAAAGAAGTTTGTACTTCTAACTTGGAGGTTATAGAGAATATGGACATTGGGGTTTAGGAATAACATGTTCTGACCTGTGTTTAAAGAAAATTACTTTGTCAACTATGCAATTTGAGTGGGGAGTGATTTGAGGTAGGAAGCTTAAATAGGAGGCCATTAAATTAGTCCATGAAAAGCTTGAATTAGGATGGCAGTTATGTCTGTAGTGATACAGGGAATAATGTAAGAGATATTACTAAGGCTGAAATGACAAAGTTTGGCAGCTACGTGGGATGAAGGAGAGTAAGACATCAAGGACTACATTGAGATAATGAATCTGGGTGACTAGAAGAATATTGATGCTTTCAATAGAAACAGGCAAGATTGTTAGAGCAGCGGGGATCAGGGCAGGGAGGAGAGAATGAGTTCTGGTTTGAACATGTCAAGTTTGAAAATTTTATGGCACATCCAGTTAGAAAAGTCTAGTGGATGATTGTTCATATGGAACTGGAGTTCAGAAGAAAAAAATTGGGTTTGACATATAATTCAGTGATCTATACACAAATGATAACTAAACCCATAACAACTCATGAAGTCATCAAGTGAGAGAAAGTGAAAAAGAATAGAAGAGGGAAAAATGCAGAACCTTGGATTTCACTTGCAGTTATGGGTTATGATATTGATGGTGAATAAGAAAACAGTAGTGAGAAATAGTGCTAATACAGTTAGGAAGAGAATTGGGAAAGCTTAGTGTCACAAAAACCCAGGGGGAAAAAAAAGAATATCATAATAGAAAGCATGGTCAACAATGATAAATGTTTCACGGAAGTCAATAAAGATAAGGGTTAAGAAAAAATAATCAGATTTAGCAATTAAGAGATCACAATTAAGAGATCACTGGTAACTTTATAAAGAGCACTTTTTGTTGAATTGTGAGGTCAGAAGTCAAGGTGCCGAGGGTTCAGAAACAAGTGAGAGTTATTGAAGACAATGAAGGTAGACAGAATTTTCTAGGAGTTTGGCCAAGAAAGGAAATTATTTCCTCTATCAGCACATAATGATAACGGTTGATATTTGTGAAGGTTTTAGTTTTGGTTTTCATTTAAAAAATGTATGAAACTTTTATTTTCTTGTTTATCAACTGTATCACTATTTTCCAATTTTCCCTTGAACTATGGAACCTTTCTTTGTATCAAAAAAAGGATAGTTTTTTTTTTTAGGCAATTGAGGTTAAGTGACTTGCCCAGGGTCGCAGGTAGTAAGTGTTATGTGTCTGAGGTTGGATTTGAACTCAGCTCCTCCTGAATCCAGGGCTGGTGCTCTATATACTGCACCACCTAGCTGCCCCCTTGGCTGCTATCTTTTTAACATAATAGTCTTCCTTTGTATTTTATAAACTCTTATGCATTTCATTTTATGCATTTAAAATTTTTTTGAGAAAGGATTCCATGGGCTTCACCAGACTTTGAAAAAGGTTCAAGACACAAAAAAAGATTATGAAACCCTGTAAAAGATCTCCGTTTTGTTAGAACCTTAAGATCTGAACCCTTTACAATTACTAAGTGCTTCACATACATTAATTCACTTGATCTTCAAAAAACAAAACCCCTCTCAGTTAAGTATGACAAGTTTTATTGCCCCATTTTATAGAGTAGGAAATTGAGGCTGAGAAATTTAATTCAATAAATATTTATTGAGTGCTCGCTATGTTTCAGACAGTTAAGTGCTAGGGATATATACTGAAAAATAAAAAGAAAGAAAGGAAGAAAGAAAGAAAGAAAAAGAAAGAAAGAAAGAAAGAAAGAAAGAAAGAAAGAAAGAAAGAAAGAAAGAAAGAAAGAAAGAAAGAAGGAAGGAAGGAAGGAAGGAAGGAAGGAAGGAAGGAAGGAAGGAAGGAAGGAAGGAAGGATAATCCTTGCCCTCAAGAAGCTTACAGCCTAGGGGCAGCTAGGTGGTACAGTGAATAGAGCACCGACCCTGAAGTCAGGAGGATCTGAGTTCAAATTTTGACAATTACTAGTTGTGTGACCCTGGGCAAGTTACTGAACTCCAATTGCCTGGAAAAAAAAAAAGAAACTTACAGCCTGATTAGGGGGTGGGGGAGAGAGACAGCACACAAAGGAAGCTAGAAAACAGGGGAGGTGGAAATGACACCAGGGGTTATCCAAGGATATCTTGTTTCATGGAGTTGAAACCAGTCAGAGTCATAGATGCAAAGTGAAGTGAGTTGAAATTCCAATCTCTGCCCTCTATAAAGGAAGACTTTTCAATATCCCTCCAAGCTTTTGTGACTTGTAAAAGATCCCAAACTTAGTAAATGGTAGAACTTAAAACCATGTCTTTTGACTCTAAGCCCTATGGACTTTCAGTGATGACTGCTATGGCTTCAGATCCTATCACTGCCACCAATATGTTGCCTGTGTTACCTTGGATAAGTCATGCCACTTCTGAAGGCCACAGTTTTGTCATCTGTAAAAGAAAATGGTTGGATTAGATGACCTGCAGTTAAATCCTTCCAGGCCTAAATCTATGGTACTATGATACTTTACTTCTCATGAATCTGGTCCTGGATGCGTAAGGACATTTACATCATTATCATCATCACCATCATGACTACCATTTATATTGCACAGTAAGGTTTGCCAAGTGCTTTACATGTTATTTGATCCTCACAATAATCCTGGAGATAGGTGCTATTATTATTATTATCTTGATTTTTACAAATAAGGAAACTGAGGCTGACAGATAAAGTGACCTGTCCAGTGTCACACGGCTAATATGTATCTGAGGCAGAATTTGAACTCGGGTCTTTCTGACTCCAGGCCCAGTTCTCTATCTACTGTACCACCTGACTACAAAGCATGTTCAGCAACCCAGAAATTAGTACCAGTGTAGCTGTCCCAAACCCTGTTAGTTTTAAAACAGGAGCATAAACAAGATTAAAAGGGGGTTAGTACCTCAAGTCCCACATCTAGCAAGTACCAGGAAGACTAAACAGATAGATGGTTTTGTGATAGAATAAAATGAGAAATGTTTAAAATCAAACCAAGGAGTCATCAGTAGGCTTTAACAAATACAAAGGGAGGGGAAGGCTGTCTAGATTTTATAGGCAGTGACGACAAATGCGCCCACGTTTGGGGAGTACACCAAAATAAGATTCATGCAGTTTCTTTCACTCAGAATATATGACTGCAATATATAACAGAAGACGTCAATTCCGAAGTCAGGCTAAAAGAGCTGACACATGCCCACTAGCTAAGCTTACCTACCCATCTTCCTAAAAGAAATGTCTGTCACTCACCTGGATGCGTAGGCTATGTAGTTCCAGGTTCGTTGTCAAGTCTCACTGAGAGCCATAAACCAGCTTCCTCTGGGTAGCCAAGCACCTCACAAACACTGGGGACTCTGTCTGGTGTCTTGTTACTGTGATGAAAGAATGATCTTCCAATATCTGATTGTTGGTCCAGGTATCAGTAAAAGAATAGACTTTTAATGCTTTCATTACTGTGAAGCTACTTTGGACAAAAACCTCACCCTCAAAGTGACTAATGCAAAGAGTGATAGGAATTCAAGAAGAAAAACAAGGTACTAGTAACAACTCAGAAGAGATAATGATGCTTCAGGATTGTAAAAGGAAATATGTACATATTTTTAAGGGCAAAAAAATGAATAAAAGTATATGTCCTATACATTGGAATATATGCATTGATTTTTTAGGCATGGATTGGAATAGAGGTCCTCTGAGGTCTTTTCCAACTCTCAATTCTGTCATTCTATGATTCTGTTAAAGACCAGTGATCCTGACAAATTCCAGAATGTGTTGTTAAGGGGATAGTTGGTGAGTGTCTGGAAAATTAAGGTGATGTTGAATCTAATCCACACCTCTCCACTTTTTTTCCCCACGAGATTCACTTGAAAGGATGTGTCACATGATTTACTAAGCAGTGTCTATAACATTTCCCTGATCTATCAGTCTAGCTAATTTTGTCAAAGACAGAAATGAGGTTAACTTGGAACAGCTTATTCTTTATGAAGCCATACTGACTTCATGCCACCTTGAAGAAAGGACTTTAGTGGACAGACCTCTCCCTGTGCAAGTATCAGTTTAACTGGATCACCTCTTAGGTCTCTTCCAATTGTGATATTGTGTGATTCAGTGAGTCTATAATGTTAATGTTGCACATAGTGGCCCCTGCTGTACAGAATTTTGGTCTGCTTGCAAATGACATATAATTATCCACTAAATAGTGCAGTACCATATGATAACTCCTGGCTCACTGCCATCAGGCCATTCCCATTCAGATGGAGGGTCTTTCTAACATCCAAGGCTAGTTTTCATGTTTACAGTTTACATTATACAATTTATTTTTACCACTACCTTTTGGATGCTTTTAGAATAATAACCAGAATGGTAACTAACATTTATCTCATGCTTTAAGGTTTTACAACAAACTTTACAAATATTATCTCCTTTAATCCTCACAAGGGCCCTAAGAGGGAGGTGACATAGATAGGTCTCTGCTTGTTTTATAGAGAAGGAAACTGAAGCTCAAAAAAGCAGATAATAAAGCAGCAATACCTGAGAAAGAGTATTGCATTTGAAGTCAATTAAATTCCCAGCTCCGCCGCTACTGCCTGTGTCATGCTGGGTGAGGCATTTACCCCTAAAGACCACAGTTTCCTCATTTCTCAAAAGCGGAGGCTGGACTTAAGGTCCATTGCAGCTCTAAACTCAGAATTTGTGAGTCTATCACTTGTTTATGACCATACCAACTTGTGACTTATGTATATCATCATGCTAAGTAGTGGGTGCTACAGTGCACAGGCTGTGTCTGAAGGCTGGGTGAGTAGTTCTTGAGATAGCTGGACTTTAAGTTTCTCTTTTCAGGACTTGTGAGACCCAACATTTCTGGCAGCTATTAAACTGACAAATTCACATCAAGTTTTGGTGCAGAGAGCACTCTTGGACCTCTGGTTGACACAGGGGCCGATATTTGGTTTCGTTCATTCATTTACTCACTCGTTTGTTTGTACAGTCATTCACTCACTTATTAATTTATGCAGCAAGTATTTATTCAGTATGTATTATTGCCAGATACTATGCCAGAAACTGAGGATACATAACAAAAATGAATTGCTGGCCTCATGGAGCTTACATTCTAAATGAGTACTTCATATAATTACCCCCCTCTAGTAGGTAATGGGTCTTGAGTTTTAGTTGACCACAATTATAAACTCAATATGAATGTCTCTTCAAATCAGTATCATTCTACTCCACACCATTATGTTCATAAAAGACAAGGGAATGAATCCCATTATTTGAATTAATCCCATAACTTTTGGACAGCTTGAATTATTCAAAGAAAATTCCCAGACATCAATCCCAAATTTGCCTCTTTGAAAAGAATAGAACATGAATCAGCATGTGACTACACTATGTCAAAAACAGTTGTTTGAAAAATGAAAAAGTTTTTTCTGCTGGGCTATGTGAGGGGTCTGGCTTGGCATGTCTTTTTACTTGTGTGGGATACAGATCATCTAGTGACATATTGGGTAATGAGCTGGAAAGGAATTCTAAAGCACATATGAGAAAGGAAATTCCAAGTATGTGTGGGTCAACCTGGAAGTCAGTGGACAAATTTCTAGGATAAAGGCCAAATAAGATAACACTAAATTGACCTGCTAATAAGTGGGAGTGAGGGTTGCAGAATAGTATATTTATAATGATGGGTTAAGCATTAACGCCTAGCTAAAGAAGAGAATTTAGACTGGTAGGTCCATCTTGATCAATTGGAATGAATTCTGATAATAAGGAAGAAGTTATGACTATAATAATTTCTTATGCTGTGTGTAATCATAGATTAATAGTAGACATGTGGTTGCCACTGGTAATGCTGTTATGTAATTAGGAGATGCTGCTAATGTTAGGATTTTAAGGATTTTTGAGGGAATTATAATTTATTCTCTGAAGGGTGACATGGTCACTCTCACCCATATATCCACCCCTGTGGGTGTTGAATTTTGGAGAATTCTTAGCAGAGCCAAGAAGGGAGCTTACCCAGGCTACTACAACTTACCATGATTTATAACAGTTGGGAAATTGTGTGGATGACTGTAGCCTCCTAGTTAATCTTCATCTTTATATGAATAAAATAAAGAATATAAATGTGATGAAGGCTGAAACCTAGCAATGAGTCTAGCCCTATGGGAATTAAGAGTCTAAGAGTAGATAGAGTTCCCCTTGGGAAACATCAGTCCTCCTTGATAGCAGGAAGAGAGAGTTGACAGTCATATGCCTAGACCTTTGCTCTCACCAGTCCACTAGTTCAAAATATCCATTTCAATGCAATTCAAGAAACATCTATTCTGAATCAAATTATATTCTAGCCATTGTGTTAAGCACTGGGGAATGTAAAGAAAAAAAAAAGTCGCAGAATCTCAAAATTTCCAAGTTGGAAGATAATCTCAGTACTAATTTATTCCAAGCCATACCAGGAAGGAATCCTATCATATATCAGAGAGTAGTCAGCCAACCTCTGGAAATTCAGCACCCTTGAGGAAGACTATTCTACTTTTGAACAACTTTAATTGTTAGATTTTTTTCCTGATAGCAATCTTGAATTTTCATCCTTGCAACTCCAACCATATGCTCCACATTGTGACCATTGAACCATCACAGAAAAAAAAATCTAATTCTTCTTCCACCTAATAGCTTTTCAGATTTCTGAAGAGAGCTATCATGTCCCCCTGGAGTCTTTTTTTCCCCAGGTTAAACATTCCCAGTTCTCCCGACCAATCTGTACATGTTGTAGACTCTCAGCCCTTCAAAGCAGTCCCTACTTTAATGTTGGTTGGATTTTACTGTGGACATACAGTATGTAAATAGAGAAATAAATGCAAGATAATTTGAGAAAAGAGAAAGTGATAAGAAACATATTAGTAACAGGGATCTGGAAAGGCTTCCTAAAGGTGGTATCACTATAACTGAGATGCAACAGAAGATAAAAATTCTAAGACAAGGACTTTGTGAAAGAGTAATATGAAATAGATCTAAAAAGATGAGATCCAGATCATGAAGAGCTTTTGATGCCAAGCAGAGGTGGTTGTATTTTTCATCCTAGAAGAAATATAGAGACATTGAAGACTGCTAAGCTCAGAAATCGTGAGAGCATAACAAGAGCTGAAACATTAGTTCTAGAAAGAGCTGAAACATTAGTTCTAGAAAGATAATTTTGGCATCTGTGTCTGAGATTGTATAGGCGAAAGACTAGAAGCTTGAAATCCAATTAGAAGATTACGGCTACTGTACAGTTGGGAAATGAGGAAGACTTGAACTATAGAGGTGGCCCAGTGAGTAG
The DNA here is from genome assembly GCF_003287225.1 of Phascolarctos cinereus. NCBI lineage: Eukaryota > Metazoa > Chordata > Mammalia > Diprotodontia > Phascolarctidae > Phascolarctos > Phascolarctos cinereus. The sequence goes on from NW_027555847.1 coordinate 578,131,750, forward strand.
AAAAAAGGAGAGACACAAGTCCATTTGTTGTTGGTTAGAACACTGGACTTGGAAGTGCAAAGACCTGAATTCAAATCCTGCCTCAGACACTAATGAGATATGTATTCCTGGGCAAGGCATTTAACATCTTTCTGCCTCAAATTACTCTTCTGTAAAATGAAGGTCATAGGGGCAGCTAGGTGCCCCTATGGATAGAGTACCAGCCCTGGATTCAGGAGGACCTGAGTTCACATCTGGCCTCAGACACACGACACTTAATAGTTACTGGGCAAATCACTTAACCCAACTGCCTAGCCAAAATAAATAAATAAAGTAAAATAAAATGAAGGTTATAAATCTCACCTACTCATGGGGTTGTTGTACAGATCAAATGAAATAACATCAGTAAAGCGCTTTGGCAACCTTGAACCTTGGACACATGCTTGCTATGTCACACCTATCTAAGTCACTTAAACTTTCAGTGTCTCTGGGCAACTATCTGAAACTCTAATTTGCACAGTAAGAGTTGGTCTGCAGTGGTAGAAGGCATGTCTTCATCAGAAGTACCACACAATAATGGAAAAATGTAGTACAATGGAAAGAGTGCTAAATTTTCCCATGGAACTTGGAATCATAGGATTTGGCTTCAAATTTAGGCTTTGCCACACATGAATTAAATGACTTTGGATGAGTGACTTAACCTTTTCTAGGCCTCAGCTTTCCCATATGTAAAAATCATGGGATTTCACTAGATTGCCTCCCAAGGCCACTTTTAACACTGGATCTTGTAAAAAAAAAAAACCAAATCTATAATTTGTAATTCTAGCAAATAAGGCTTGGTACAAAAAAAAAATCTTATGGCCTTAAATTTATAAAATGCTTCCCCATTTGCTCAGTTTGCAACTAAGGATGAGCCAAGGCAGGTAGAAAGATTGTATATTAGCAGGGAGTATCTAAACATGACATCAAACAGTACAAAATTGAACCTACTATTATTATTATTTTACCTTGAAAGATGATAAAAGTTAACCAAGTGAGTATGTAAATATAGTGCCTTGGGCATGAAACCAAGACCACAAATAAAGCATCTTGCAACACTCCTAAGGATGTCATCTTAGCACCTTGAACAGAAGAGGATAATCATAATGGTGGCATTCATCATTTCTTTAAGCTATATCCTGAGGAAGCACTGATGCTGGGGGTAGTTGTACCCAGGCAATGATGTACAATCTGAAGTAGTTTTTCTTTTTTTCTTTTTCCTCATGCATCACCTAAATTGTCAGGCAATTCCTAATTTCAGATCCTTTACTCTTTCAGAGCATAGATGAGGGAGAATGAACACAGCTTGATTTTCAAGCTTCAGGTTTAGTTTGCTGCCTGGCACTTAGGAAAAGTATCTTTTTATTTGTAAACAGAGAAAATTTAATATAAAAATCATTGAGAAGGAATAAATACGGAACTACACAATGTCATTTTCCAGCAGATAACCATACTTTAATGTTTTTCTCAGAGCAGACAATGACTGCATCCTTTAAACACATAGATTCTTTTAAAGCCCATTTAATTTGCTATAACCCAGAGGGCTATTTTATATTTCTCATGCAGAAAAAAAGCCATAAATTCACATACATTATAGCATTGCCCTAGTTACAACTAATTGATGGTTTTTATACAATCCATTGAATTTTTATTTGAAAGTGAAAAAGACAAAACATTCCACCAAATTCTCTAGTTCTCTCTGTCCATCACCACAGCCCATCCATGAAGTCTCTGCAAATTTATTAGCAAGCAATACTCCACACGGATAAATAATCACTGAGACTTGCAGTGAGATGAATGCCGTAAAGAAATTGCCCTCTGGAGCTGGAAATGCTTTGCTTCCCAACTTCAGATGAAAGAAAACAAGATGAAGCTTTTATCCCCAGGTTTATGAGTTTCTGTAAAGATCATTTTTCTTAATATCAAGGTAGCAATGCTGTGCCTCTGAATCCAGAACTTCAATTTCTTCCCAAGTACTGCTCAGATCAATATTTAAACTTTAAATACATTGTGAAAGCCTTTAACAAGTGTAGCTATTGGCTTGGGAGATCATGAAGCGAACTGGCAGTGAGACATCTGACTGCTTTTGTCCATTCATTATAACAATGATTAAATGACTGTGCTAAATCAATCCTCTTCAAATCTAGCTAATGCTTAGCTTGCTATGTAGAAGGCAATACATTTATAGATCTTCTAATAATGGCCAACATCATGTTCTAGTGACCACAAACTTTGGAGGTGATTTTGAATAATAATCATTTACATTTATATTCTGCTTTAAGGTTCCCTTTATAAAAACTTTAGAGAAACAGAGAGGTTAAGTGACTTGCCCATGGTCACACATTGCACATACATCTCACAATTCCAAGTCTCTTTTTGGCCCCAAGTCCAGCATGTTTTATAGTTTACCATGCTGACTCCCATCTAATTTGATAATCTGGACCTGCAAAATGATATATTTTCACATTGCAGTTTGGAATACCTTTCAAATTCAATGCCTAAATCTTTTCTTTAAAAATTCACATTTAGAATGTTTTTTTTTGTCATTAACATCCTTTCTAAATATGTATTTGATGGAATCACATATGCTAATGGCTGTACCTACAGAATAATATCAGGGAAACAAGTACCATAAATCTAGGAATAATCCGTCACTTCACTCATCACTTAATAATGACTTTCAGTGGGTCCCTATTTTCTATAAGACAAAATTCCTTAGTATAATTCTCTTAGATCTTCTATAGCATTGCACCAAACTATTTAGTCTTATTTTAAAATTTGTTGGGAGATGAGACCAATGTTTCCATTAAAGTGAGGGAACTCTTGGTGTGGAAACACCCCACAGATACGGATTAGACCCCAGTCTATAACTTAGAGTCAAATCAAATTTCTGGAAGCACTAAGATGCTAATTGATTTTCTGATGGTCACAAAGATAATAGGCAGCACTTAAGCCCAGGGTTTTCATCTTTTTCAGGTCAATTTACTACCACTGTGCAACACTGCCTCTCATACTATTCCTACTATTTTGTAAAATATAAAAACATAAAATATATAAAAATGAAAATATGCATTCATTTTGAAAGAGGACCATGAATTTCAACTATAACTTCCACCCCTCACCCCCAAAACATCTTTTAAGTTTTCTAGCTACTCTATCATTCTTCTTTTCTTTCCCTGTGTAGTTTCTTACCCTTATAGGGCTTAGTAAATATACTGAGTCTATAGGTTGGGGGAGCGGGAGCATGAATTGGCAAAGCAAATATTCTACACTTAACCAGAGAATCTGAGAATACAAAAGATATTCATCCTAGACTGGATGAATTATGTGAATATTTGGATCTATATAGAAACTCTAACTTAATCCTTATGTCTAAAAGGTTTGCTAATTCATCTTAATTCTTGACCCTATAATTGACTTCCTATTTTCTCCCTTTTATTTCCTCACAGATCATTATTTAAAATGAAAGTAGTTCCAAATAATCATTGACTGTACCATCTAAGAAGGGAAATAAATCACTGGGGCTTAGGAACTATGATTTTATGTGGATGTTGACTGACACTCATGATGAACCTCGAGCCTGTGTTATGATTCAAGTCAACCATATGTGGGGAGAATCTTGGTTATACTTATAATTCATTTATTTTATTCTCCCAGTCCCTGTACCATACTTATTTATAATCCACATCCAATCCCATAGCTTCTACCTCTATGCAGATGACACTGAAACATTTCCCCATGTCCAGGTCCCCATAATTCTATCACCTCAGGTCCTACAATTTCTTCAAGTGCACACAATTCTACCTCCCCACTGAATATCTTCAATGACATCCTGTAATTGGTTGCATGAGGGTTGAACAGAATGGAATGAGGATTTAAGGAGGGAGGGATCTTTTTTATCTGGAATAGTCAATGACTGCATCATGGAGAATCTGGTACCTGAGTTAAAGAACAAGGATATGTGTGTTAGGGTTCGAGGAAGGATCCAGTCTAAGTAAGGATGATGACATGTATGGATACATGGGGATGGAAAACAACATGACAAAATTGAAGAACTTAAAATAGTTCAGATGGTTTCATTAATATGTAAATTAAGTTGTGCGAAATAAGGATAGAGAATTAACTGGAGATATACAAAACATTAAGTGACAGACTAAGACATTATATTTTTATCTCATATTTCAATATTTTAATTTAATTTATATTTAGTCAATGTGGATTCAGAGCTGGAGATATAGATCAATGAGTCATCATTGAAATTATGGGTGTAGGTGAGATTTTGCCAAGGAAAACAATACAGAGAAAGAAAAAAAAAAGAACCAGGGATAGAGCTATGGTAAGAGGACAAGAAGAGAAAGAGGACTCAGTGAAAGAGATAAAAAATAGAAAGAGTTAGAAGAATTAGAAAAACCAAGAGACAGTACTGTACTGGAAACCAAAGTACCAATGAGTATTAAAGAAGGGATAGACAATAGTACCAAATGCTATAAGGAGATCGAGGAAAGGTGGGACTGAGAAATGATCATATTTAATAATTAGGAGGTTATTGGAGGAGAATCAATGAAAGGTATGACTTTTTTTCTTCTTTTTTTAAAGAGACTATGAAGTTCAAACATCTTTTTATGCCCAGGAAAGGACGTGGGGGAAATGATAAAATATGGGAATGATCAATGGAGCAAGAGAATAAACGAGCAAGAAGTGTGTGGGGAAAAACACAGTCAGAGGACTTAACTTTCAGGACAGGTGAAGCTTTTCCTCTGAGAAAGAATTCAAAGAAGAGAACATGGGAGCAGCTATAGAAAAAGCTCTGAAAGTATGGAGAATGAGGGTGAAAGGAGAAAGTTCTGTGGGATCAGTGCATGCTAATCCCTCCATTCTCATTGTTGTAACTGTGACTTTTTCCCCCCACAGGAAATATAAGACAATCCCTCCCTCCCCACCCCGTGGATGTTTTGAACCAACAGGGCAAAGTGAAGCAGGCTCTTACAACTTTTCAATGTGGGCGGTACTGAGAACAATGATAGAGTTCCACAAATATTCAATTATAAACCTTATAACATTCTCTACAGGATCTATGTGTGGCCTTGTCAGACATTAAGCAGCTTTGTTTTCTCCTAAATACAAAAGGAAATACAGCCGCATTTTTAAAATACAATTTTTTAGAAGTTTACCTCATACTGTGGGTTAATTGCTCATGCTATTTTAAAAGGCAGACACTGCTAAAGAAAGGATGTGGTTGATGTGAAAAAAGACACATGCTTTTTTTCTTCCTTCAGCCACAGCACGCCTATCATGCTCATGATTTCAATGGGTCCTTACAAATGATTTCTCCTAATGGATTCATAACATGAAGCCTTTAGAGTCTTGAGCAGGCTATACATAAATGTAGGTTTCTGCTTCCATTGAGCACTAAGAGAAATCCTCATAATTAGGCTCATTAGCCTGATGCATTTCCAGATATTTGCTTAATAGCTTCATGATATAGTAGCACAAACTGGCTGCATATGTTTCAGAAACCATTCACCCAAAATTGTTGCAATGCATCATAACCAAGGCCAGAATAACGATGCTTAATTAATCTTGGCTTCAGAGAGGAATTGTAAACTAACTATAGTTTTCAGGACACATAATGATATCTCTAGATATCAATTTTTATAGTAGCACACCAAAGGCTTTAGAATGTATGAATGTTCAGGATACAGACTCCAAAATCATCCAGATTTTCATATGAATTTCCAGGTAAGACCCAGAAGCAAAGGTTCCTCTCCTTGAGTTATAGTATTTCTGACACCTAGTTTAATTAAGGCTAGAAACACTATAAAAATCTTTCATTAGCCAGAAACTGGAAGTAAATGCATTCTGCTTTAAACATCACATAATTAAAAGTTTGGATTTCACATTTTCTTTGGAAAAAAAAAAGAAAGCTATTGTTTTAGGTGGTGGCAGAGGGGGTTTGATACAAAGTGGTTTTTTGTTTTGTTTTGTTTTGTTTTTTTACCAACAGTCCTGTTTCTATTTCTTTCTTTATATACAGTATTCTATGGTCTATTGCACAGGTGAGTGAAACAATTGTTCTTTTTTTGATAGTAATTCATTCCTTGTAGGCTCCCTGAAAGCATCCTCGCTATAATTCTTGTAGCAGACAAGACAATAGGGATGATGTATAGGACATATTTTTACCACCTGATTTAGCCTTTTCTGCTAGATATCTATCTTTTGAAAGCATGACATTTGACCCCAGAATACTAATCATTTCATTAAACAAATTTCCTTAACATTTCCAATGGTCTTATCAAACATCATTTATAATAGATAAGCTAATCTACAAAGTCTGTATTTACAGAAAATTGCTAGTCTCCAAAGTTGCTGAAAGTGAAAAGGAAAGAAGATAGTAATCAGTGTTTCAGAGATCATTAAACATGAACTTAACATGTTCAATGTCAACCTTGACTGGCCATCATTTTTAAGTCACATAGTGGCAGTTGAGCTGATTACTACTTTTTGTCCCTGTGACCAAATTTCTACACTGACAATCTGATTGGTTAGTGACTGGAACTAATTAATAGATGTGGCTACAAAGATTGAAAGCACTATGTGGAAAAGAGATTATATGGCTATGCAAAAGTGGAGTTTTGTACTAAACAAGTTGTAGATATACTGTATTATGGCAAAATATGTCCAGAAATAATGTCCATGACACACAAGAATTATTTGAATATAGTGCTTGTGCTTATCTGAATAATTTATCTTTTATATTTACATGGAAGATCTCAGGCGCAACAATTTCCCAATACTTAAGTGTTGTCCCTAGCCTAACAATGCCTGTCTGGGTCCATCTAACATATGCATCTATCTTATTTCTATCAGCAAATTAGAACTAATAGCCAACATGTATCACACTTTAAGGTTTGCATAATTCTTTACATGCGTCATTTGGTTCTTACAACAACCCAGGGAAGTTGGTGCTATTCTGATTTTCATTTTACAGCTGAATACATTGAGGCAAAGAGAAGCTAAGTGATTTGTCCACGGTCACATAGCTATTAAGTATCTGAGATTGGTTTTGATCTTAGATCTTCCTAAATCCCAGCTCTGTACTCTCTCTATTGTGTTACCCCACTGCCTCTTTCTGACTAACAATATACTGTCTTTCTGTCTGTCACAGATCTGTGATTTCATCAACATGAGGCCTCCTTCTATCAATTGGTTAAAATATATTTATGAATTATAAATAGCTTAAAAATTGCTTGTGCTTCATCATAGTGGTTTTCTACGTAGTACTTGCTCTATCTTTCTGTCTGTCTCTCTGTTGGTCTGTCTGTCTCTCATATACATAATTCTGTAAGTTTTTAATTCACAAGTATCTAGAACTGGTTTTCACAGACATAGTTTGAATTAAATGCAGATTTAGGGATTCATTTTAAGTATTGCAGTGGCTTCTCTGATAGGAGCCAAACTTTATTTAGACCTCAGAGAATCAGGATTAGCATATCTAAGATTTCCAGCCCCCAGATGACTACACTCACAAAGGGATGTTCTTATACTGGAAAACATTTTTGTTGTATTTGTGAAGATTGTGCCAAAAAATCTCCTTGACTCAATGTTTGTGTCCATGATACCGTGTTGAAGCAGCAAGAATATTAGTACAGTAATTTCCTTTAATGAATGTTGTTATCTTTTAGACTGCTGTAAAGTTCAGGAGTGGCATAAACAAAGTTGCTTCTTCCCTGGATTTCCAGAGGAGACTTTCTAAGAGAAAATAAATAGAATTTTGAAAAAGAAAGATTGAGTCCAAGGCATCTCAAACGTAGTATCATAGAAACATAATAGTTAAGAGTTGGGAAAAAAATCTTAGAGCTCAACTAACTAACACACCTCTTGCCCCATAATTGAATTAAAATGATTTCTCCTACATACTTTAGGCAAATTAATTGGCAATGAAGCTACCTTTCATTTAACATCTTTTTGCCAGTCAGAAAAAGTATAGCCAACTTCCCAAAGCATCATCTGATACATATATCATGACCATGTTTCATTCTTTGAAGTGGAATGAGAATAGGGGTATATAAAATTAAAGAGAAAAAAAGTATCCAAAGGTTTGCTATAAAGTACACTGGATAAATCCCTCTTTGCCACTGTGAGAGTCACAAGGTAACAGCTTCCTCTCTGCCCTGGTCTTAATGGCTCAGTTCAACAGCTGTTCAAATTGAACCATAGGCCCTTATCTCAGTTTTCCAGATGGACCCTTTAGGTGCCTGGCTGACCCTGAGAAGGGTAATTGCATAACGTAGTGGGGTTTATAAGAAATAATTTTTGAAGGATAGAAGGACCTAGATTTTAATAATTCACAAAATGTACTTAACATAAGATTTTAATTATGTCTTTATCAGTTTTCCATTTAAAATTCTAATATAGCAGAACAGTAAAGTAATCTTATGCTTCAAGCTCAGATGTACAATGGATAAAATCTCTAAATATATACTTAATGTCGTCCTTGGAAAAATTGATGTTTATTGGCACAATGAATCATATGCAATTTTGAGTGAAATAAAATAAGAATTATGACTTAAATGGCATTTTCTAATGAAAGGAAACAATAGAATGTTTGTCTTTATTTTATTCATCTTAAAGAAAAATCTGTAATAAGTATGTAGTAAAAGAAACTAAAATATATATATGGAAATGTTTTTAATTGCTCATAATTATGAATTAAAATAATTTTATTTTTAAAACATTTAAATTTTAAAAAAATAATTAATCTAAGGAAGTATCTCTGAATTCATGTGAATTTAGAGATATACTCCACAATGGGGCTGTGTCTCTGTGTCTATGTCCAAGAAGCTGGTCTTTTAGAAGCTATGGTGCTGATATTCTAAAAGACTGCAATCTCGGGGCAGCTAGGTAGCACAGTAGATACAGCACCAGCCCTGAAATCAGGAGGACCTGAGTTCAAATGCAGCCTCAGACACCTAACACTAGCTGTGTGACATTGGGCAAGTCACTTAACCCCAATTGCCTCACCAAAAACCAGAAAAAAAAAAAGACAAAACACTGCAATCTCTAACTGCACAGTGGGATTTCCAAACAGAGCTGAGATAGTTGCTGCAATATCAACCCCAAAGGAGGCATTATATAAGCATGTTTCCACATCAGTCTAAAACAACAAAGTGGAAAAAGTTCAGTCAGTCAATTGCTTGTTTGGTCTACATAATGTCAAACTGCTGGTTTGAATGTTTGTTTTTGACTAAAGTGATTCATTGTTTTGGCATCATGGAGACACCATATGAGGCCAGACTCTGAAATCAGAATGATTCTTTCCCAGCTATTAACATCTGTGTGAGGTTTAAGAGTTTCAAGAGACCTTAAAGGTCAACTAGTCTAACAATTAAATGAAAATCATGTGTATTTGTATTTTATTTTTGTATGAATTAGCCCTTGTACTCATACAGTATTGGATTAATTTCACATTTTCTTTTTTATTACAAAGTATCAGATTGCAGCCACTGTACACTTAGATTGATAACAATTTAATCGCCTGAGAAAGGCTATTGGTTTGATTGAGGGAACTGACATAATTAGAAAGCTTCTATTTGAGTAAGAGCTCCTTAAATTCACTCAAGTACTTATACAATACATATATAAAATATATGTGTATACATATGTGATATTCACATGTGTGTGTTTAAAATAAGGTGCTGGTGTCCTGTCACTCCAAATAACCCTGCATTTATTTTGTATGTATTATGTACGTAATTACAGACATACACATGTTATATATGTACATGCTAACCCACTGATAGAAGATGAATCCTGAAAGGAGTGTCGTGAGCACCCAGAAATGAGAATATCAAGAAAGAGAGTGATAGTCATCAGTCTGAGATGCTATAGAGAGGTTAAGGGAGATGAAGGCAGAGAAAAACAATGTCATTGGATTTAACAATACAGAAATCATTGGTGACCTTGAAGATAATTTCAGTTAAGTAGTAAGGATAGAAGCCAAGTAGAAAGAGATTAAACTAAATTGGAGGAACGGAAATGGAGGTAAGGCATGCACACAGCTTTCTCTAAAGACATCTTCTTGTATGAAGAAGTTAGGCTATGAAAGGGAAGGGAGATATAACACAACAGCTAGTGTGAAGTGTTGGGTTTTATTTTCATTCTTTTTTTAAGTATAGGGTATATCTGAACATGTTTATAGTGCCTAGTGAGGAAACCAGTTGATAAGAAGAGTTTGAATATCAGAGAGAAGGGGAAATGATCAAAAGCACCAACCCTTAGAAGATGGGTTCTTCACCTTCTTTTGTGTCATTGACACATTTGTCAATCTAGCAAAGCCAGGAACCCTTTCTTATAGTGTCACAAGGGATACTGATTTTATTAATATATAGTTATCAAAATATTTTAATTATTTATTTAGTATTTTCCTTTTCCCCAACTACATATAAAAATACTTTTAACATTCGCTTAACAAAATTGAGCTCCAAATTTTCTTTTTCCCTGCCATACCTCCTCATTGAAAAGGCAAGCAATTTGATACACATTATACATATGCAATCATGCAAAACATATTTCCACATCAGTCATGTTGTAAAAGAAAATAGAGAACCCTCTCCAAAAAAAAGTAAGAAAAGTAAGGAAAGTTTTTAAAAAGTATGCTTTGATCTGCATTTAGACTCCATCAATTCTTTCTCTGGAAGTTGATAGCATTTTTCATTGTAAGTCTGTAAGAATTTTCTTGGATCATTGAATTGCAGAGAATAGCTAAGTCATTCACAGCTAATTATTGTACAGTATTGCTGTTACTGTGTACAATGTTCTCCTGATTCTGCTCTTTTCACTTTGCATCAGTTCTTATAAGTCCAGGTTTTTCTAAGAGCATCCTGCCCGTCATTTCTTACAGCTCATACAGTATTCCATTACATTATACCACAACTTGTTTAGCCATTACCCTATTGATCAGCATCACCTCACTTTCTACTTCTTTGCCACCAGAAAAGAGTTGCTATAAATATCTTTGTACATATAGGTCCCTTTCCTTTTTTTTTTTAACTCTTTGGGATGCAGACCTACTTGCTGTATTGCTAGATCAAAGGGTATACACCATTTTATAGGCCTTTTGGCATAATTCCAAATTGTTCTCTAAAATGGTTGAATCAGTCCACAACTCCACCAATAGTGCATTAATGTCTCAATTTTCCCACATTCCTTCCAACATTTGTCATTCTCCTTTTCTGTCATATTAGCCAATCTGATAAGTGTGCAGTGGTTCTCAGAATTACTTTAAATGCATTTCTCCAATCAGTAGTGATTTTGTAGCATTTTTTCATATGGCTATAGATAGCTTTGACTACTTCATCTGAAAACTGGTCATACCTTTTGAACATTTATAAATTGGAGAATGACTCTTATTTTTTTAAAATTTGACTTGCTTCTTTATACATTTGAGAAATGAAGCCTTTATCAGAGAAACTTGCTATAAATTTTTTCATAGTTATGATTGCTAATTGTATTTCCCTCCATCCTTTTGCCTCTTGTTTATTCTGCTCTCTCTCTTTTTTTCACCCTGTGCATCCTCAAAATTTACTACCTCCTCCCCCATCTGCCTTCCCTTCTATCAGCCTTTCCCTTTTTTATCCCCTTCACCTCCTACTTTTCTGTAGTTTAAGATAAATTTTATTCTCAATTGAGTCAGTATATTATTCCCTTTTTGAGCCAATTCTGATGAGAGCTAGGTTCAAGCTTTCCCCCTCTTCTTCCCCTCCACTGTAAAAGTTCTTTCATGCTTCTTTTATGTGAGATAATTTACCTCATTCCACTTTTCCCTTTCCCCTTCTCCCAATCCATTCCTCTTTCTCACCACTTACTTTTAATATTTTTAGATATCATCCCATCATATTCAGCTTATACACATGCTCTCTGTCTAGATATATTCCTTCTAACTGCCCTAATAATGACAAGGTTCTTATGTTACAAGAATTATTTTCCCATGTAGGAATGTAAATAGTTTAACCTTATTGAGTTTCCTATTATTTCCATTTCCTGTTTATCTTTTTGTGCTTCTCTTGAGTCTTGTATGTGAAAGCCAAATTTTCTGTTTGGGTGTGGTCTTTTCATTAGGAATGCTTGAAAGTCCTCTATTTCATTGAATATCCATTTTTTTTCCTCTGAAGGATTATACTCTGTTTTGCTGGGTAGGTGATTCTTGGTTGTAATCCTATCTCCTTTGCCCTCCAGAATGTTATATTGCATGCCCTGCGGTCCTTTAATATAGAAGCTGCTAAATCTTGTGTTATCCTGATTGTGTTTCCACAGTACTTGAATTGTTTCTTTCAGGCAATTTGTAATATTTTCTCCTTGACCTGGGAACTCTGGAATTTGGCTACAATATTCCTAGGAGTTTTCTTTTGGGATCTCTTTCAGAAGGAGATCTGTGGATTCTTGCAATTTCTGTTTTGCCCTTTGGTTCTAATATATCAGGGCAGTTTTCCTTGATAATTTCTTGAAAGATGATGTCTAGGTTCTTTTTTTGATCATGGCTTTCAGATGATAGTCCAATAATTTTTAAATTCTCTCTCCTGGATCTATTTTCCAGGTCAGTTGTTTTTCCAATGAGATATTTCACATTGTTTTCTAATTTTTCATTCTTTGGATTTGTTTTATATGTTGTCTTGATTTCTCATAAAGTCACTATCTTCCAATTGCTCTATTCTAATTTTTAAGGAAGTATTTTCTTTAGTAATCTTTTGGACTTCCTCTTCCATTTGGCCAATTTTTCTTTTTAGGGCATTTTTCTCCTCATTGTCTTTTTGGACTTCTTTTGCCATTTGGGTTAGGCTATTTTTTAAGGTGTTATTTTCTTCAGTATTTTTTGGGGTCTCCTTTAGCAAGCTGTTGACTTGTTTTTCATGATTTTCTTGCATCACTCTCATTTCTCTTCCCAGTTTTCCCTCTATTTTCCCTTACTTGCTTCTCAAAATCCCTTTTGAGCTCTTCCAAGGCCTGGGACTGATTCATATTTTGCTTTGGAGGCTTTGGATGTAGGAGCTTTGACTTTGTTGTCTTCTTCTGGTTGTATATTTTGATCTTCTTTTTCACCAAAGTAAGATAATATAGTCTGACTCTTTTTGTCCTGCTTGCTCATGATCCCGGCCAATTACTTGAGTGTTAAACTCTTTGTTAAGAGTCTGCTTCCAATGTGGAGAATGTACTGTCCTAAGCTTGGTGGGTTTGTACAGCTGTTTTCAGAGATACTTGTAGGGACCTGTAAATTTAAGTTTCTATGATTAGGATATTTTCGTGTTGGTTGCTTATTTTCTCAGCCCATTTTTTGATTTTTAATTTTACATTAAAGTTGGGCTTTTTTTTAAGGGTGGAGGGGGCATTGTCCCAAGCTTCAGGACTTTTTGTAGCTATTTTCAGAGCTAGTTCTGGGGGATCTGTAAGTTTTCATTTTTTTTTCTCAAGTTGTGTAATCTAAGGAGAGGTGTATTTTCTACCCTCCTGGCCTATTCTCTGGTCTGTGAGATACCATAAGCACTCTATTCTGCTCCAGAACTGTAACCAGGGTCCCAGTTTCCCTAAGGCTACAATCTCTAGTGTGCTAGTGATCTTTGTCACCTGAGACTATAATACAGATTCAAATATGAGCAATGCAACAGAGTTGTGTGCCCAGTGCCAGCAAAGGAAACTTTATAATCTCCTTCTGACCATTTGTTTGACACCCTTACTGTCTTTTCATCAGGAATGCCTCAAAGCCCTCTGTCTCACTGAATGTCTTTTTTTTTTTTACCCTGAAGGATTAAATTTAGTTTTGCTTTGTATGTGATTCTTCATTTTAATTCTAGCTCTTTTGCCGTCTGGAATATCATAATCCAAGCCCTCCAATCAGGGAAGAGTAAAAGGATCAATTTGTGATAGTGAGGACCCAACTGATATTGGATAACCTAAAATTATGATAGCCTTAATCATCACTATTACATGGCGCCTACCTACGTTTTCAAATACACAAACAAAGACAAGTATATTCAGAATTCTATTCTCAATTAGAGTCCCAAGAAACCCAAAGAAAGAACAGCTAGAAAGGATACATATATAGTTCTCACTGTGGAATGGTGCCAAATTTTCAGCCAGATTTTTCTGGCTGATATTAGGACTTAGAGATGCAGATGACTCCTGACATTTATACTGTTTTAAGGCAATAATTAGTTCATTGGCATGGCAACATATACAACACTGTATTATTACCGATCGTTTTGAAAAGTTAATAGAGAAAAGTCATGGTAAGTGTGAAACGTTATGCTCTACTATGGTCCGTTACATTGAGTCCAGACTATTTTTAAAAGGCAGTGATATATAAGGTAGGAGTCCATCTGGCTTGTATATTTAGAATGGTCTGTTGCTATGGAAAGATTTGACTTTGCTTGTTTCATACATCAGTTTCGTAGGCTTCCACAAAGTTTAAAAAAAAAGCACAACTAAAAGTGAATGTGTCCAAAACCACATAACATTGTCACTTGTTATTTATTAATGCGGTAATTCTGCAAGCTCAACAGATATAAGTCAAGACTCATTAAATTCCCCTTTACTTTCATTAACAGTCATGTATGATACTAGTCCTCACAACACTACCCAGGTTTTTCAAGTTGGCATTCTGTGTTACACTTTTGAAGGAAGTCCAGGCCATGGAGAACAGTCCTTTCTCCTCCCAACATGCCTAATTCAAAATGGTGGCAGAAATGCCGGTGTAGATGCCATGCAGAACAATTGCTTATCCTATGTAATCATGGCCTTTAGACCTCAGATAAAGTATCTTCCCCTTATTTGACTTTTTTTGTTTGGTGCTATAAAATGGAGTATCTGTGTTTTCCCTTACTCTGAAGATATGAATAAGTAGGTGACTTTAAGGATAGAAAGTCATATCTCTCTTGCTTACATCTTCTCTTTCGTGTAGAACAGTCTTACTATAGGAAAGGAAAGAACAGCAATGGTTGAGAAGGAAGCTCAAGGTAGACAGGGAGCATGTAAGATCATGTAGCTCCTATAAATTAGTTCTAGTCATTTGACCTGAACAAATGGTACTTCACAGCACTGAAAGAGTATGTAGTTGTGATTACTGAATTCTAGTTCCTTTAAGAAACTGAGATAATGGGAAATGGTGTTGCTATATGGTAAATGGATACAAAAAACGGGAAAAGGTAGAATTACCCAAAGTAAATATTAGTTGAGTTGATGCCTATTATTGGCAAAATTCTAGAATACATGAAGAAGCAAGTGGTTTATGAACATTTAGAAAAGTAAATGATCATTAAGAGCCATAGTATCTTCCTTAAGAACAAGTCATATCTAACAAACATTTATTTGGTTTGTTTGTTTTCCTTTGTTTTTGGAGAAAAAAAAATCCCTAGGCTAATGGATCAGATAAATGCAGTAGACATAGGGTAGCTTGATTTCAGGAATATGTGCAAGGAAGCTGGCTGACCATTTGTCAGGGATAATATACAAGGGATTAATCTTTGGATGACAGCTGAACTAGAAAATCTCCAAGTTTGCTTCCAGCTAAGCCTAGGGATATATGATTTTATGATTCAATGAATAAAGTAATATATCAGCCAAAAAAAGACTAATTTAATATTAAGATGCATTCATAAAAATAGGGAGTTGAAAATAAAGGTAATATACCCCAGTATTTCAATTCTTCCTAGAATGTTGAATTCTGTTCTGAGTGACACATTCTGACAGGGGAATTACCAAACTGGAGCATGTTCAGAGGTTAGTGAACTAAAAGATAAGATGACCTGAAACCATGACAGGATTAATAGAAGATGTTAGCACTATTTAGCTTGGATAGAACAAGAGTTAGGGAGGAGAACTATATTTGAAAAATAATGTAGAAAGGGGATTAGACTTTAGTATATCATTCCATAGGACAGAATAAAGGCCAATAGGTAGACATTATAAGGAGGCACACATTTCAGCTCAATGGAAAACAAACAAATAAACAAACTTTTGACAATTAGAGATGTCCAAAAAAAGTAGCAAGCTGCCTGGTGAAGTAGTGAGCCCCTTACAATAAAGTTTTCTGAAGAGAGGTCAGATTTACCACTTATTAGAGATGTTGGAGAAAGGATTCCAATATTGCATGGGGGGTTGGAGTAAATGACACTGAATTTTCCAACAAAATCTAGATGACATGATTCTCAATTTGAAATTAAATACTTCAAATGTATTAGGCTAAAACTCATTTCAATTTTCAAATTCCTCATTTTCAGATTCTCCTTTTATTCCTCATACTCTGAAAAAAAGAACATTTCATCTTACACAGGTCTCTTCATTTGTACTTTGTCTTCTCCTCATTATATGACAGATCATTTATGAATTAATTTCCTTTGTCCCCTCTGTCTTTACATTAATACTGGTATTTATGAGGTTTGTGATCAATATGAGCAGTTAAACATTAAGAAAAAAACACATCAAATTACTATGATTTTTTTGATGCTGTAATTCCATCTTCTCTATAATTTATACTCTTATTTTTAAATATATTTTATTTATTTCACTAAATATTCCCCAATTACATGTAAAGAAATTATATATATATATATATATATATATATATATGTGTGTGTGTGTGTGTGTGTGTGTGTGTGTGTGTGTGTGTATATATATATATATATATATATATATATAATTTTGAGTTCCATATTCTCTTCCTCCTCCATACTCCTCTTCCCTTTTTGAAAAGGCACATAAGTTATAATTTTTAGAAATTTTTCTGAGAGTCACTGTTCATGATCACACAACTAGCAAGCATCAGAGAGAGTATTTAAGAAAAGCTAATCCTGACTCCATTCCAAATAATATATACTATTATGTTATTCTGCCCATAAGTGTAGCCCATATAAGCTCTGAGGGTCCTTATCCCAATTTCTGCTTTCCTAGGTGAGAGTCAAGTCCCAGAGTAAGGCTACATATCCCCCTCAAAATTCTAGGAGTATCCCTAAAGAGTGAGGGGTTGATTTTCTAGTACCATCAACTCAAATTTTCACCCATGTACTTCTTGTTGCCGCCCCCAGATTATCAGTTTAAAATAATTTAATTAGCTACCCTTAAGAAGTTTTTTTAAATGAGTATTTACTAATAAATAAGAATAATTGGTACAAAACGTTCTGCCCTGATCCCACATCTGTAACAATCTCTCTCCAAAACACAGATTCCAGGAGAAAATGATACTTTATCTAAGAGATCACATGTGGCAAAGAGTTAACTTAGAGTTGCTGGATGCCAGAAGTCCTTTTCCCCTATTGATGTTGCCTTTAAGGATAATGTATTTTTTCCTCATGTCCTTATAGAGTCATGAATCAACATCCACTTGGTTCCAATGCAGATTTGTTCCAATGCCATTAGATGATGTGGTCACTGATGAGGACAATGACTGAGGACGCCCTTGGTTTTGGCCTAGGTCCCCTTCTTCTAGGTGCTTTTTCCACAAAGGTGTATTTTTTTCCTTTTTAAACCTTCTGGAATGCTCCTTCTTCTGGATTGCCTTGCTCCAGAACTCTCCCCTCCAATTGCAATTAAGAATATTTTTCTAGAAGACTCAGAGGGCATGATGACATCCTCCAGCTAATTGTTACAAAATTCCTAGGTGTTGTCATTTAACTTCATCCCATAGCTTTCAAAGACTTTTCACACTTTATCTAAAGATTATAGTTCAGATTGTTTGAGAATCTTATTGCTTACTTTAAGTTATTTGGGATGACTTTATCGTTTTATTCTTCACCACAACCTTAAAAAAGTAAGAACATACTTTAATTTTTCAAATTTCATGGAAATTTGCAAATGAGATTAATAAAATTAAGTTATGATTTAGAAGAATTTATATCAAAATAGCTTATTTTTTCAGAAAATTGTTCAGTCTACTTTTGCATAGCAAAAGAGTTGAAAGATTTTTCAAAGGATGAAATGCCTAGGAAAGAGCAAATAAATGAAAACATATTATAACACAAATGCCATCAAAAGCCTCATATTCAAAAAATGAATTTAGAACAAATAACTATCTGTGTAAATCAAATTAATCATTTTCATATCAATTATCCAAATATTCAAATATTTCAAATAAACATATATCTGGTCCTGAATAATGGCTGCAATCTTCCAATTCATTTTGGTATTTCCTGGTACATAGGAAGTCTTTACTAAATGCTTTTAAAATGAATTAATTTTGACTATATAAAGATATTGATGTGAAATAAGGAGGGGCAAATTATTTGTTATATTCCTCATAGTCAGGAAAAAAAAAGCAATCCGAATTAATTTTGAATATCTAGTCTTATGTGTTATGGACTTCTTAAATGAAAAAGGAAGAAAAATATTGAGTACTAAAGTACTCAATGCATGCCATGCATGAAATGTGTGAAATATTTGTGTGGAGAGGTTGAGCTAGAATAATTGAATTATCTATATATACTACTGACTTCTCTCCCCCCCACTTCATTACCTCCCAGTACGCATCCCATATGAATCACTCTATCATCATTGAATACTTTGGAGAAGTGAGAAAGGTAGGAATTTGCATTACATCAGATAGAGTGGATTTAAGACACATAAGAAATATGATTATAGCATTTTAGATTTAGAATTAGAGTGTATTAATATATGTCAGAGGCAGTACTTGATACATAGGTCTTGTTGAGAGTGAGACTAACTGCTTATTTATATTATCAAATGGGATGATATTTGCAAAAAAACCCTTAAGATAGTACTTGGCACATAGTAGGTTACAACATAAATGCCAGCTGTTATTATTATTATCTATCCATTATTCCTAGGTTTTGAATCAATACAATTTGAAAGGTTTCATCACCTAGACGGCATTCCTCAAATTTTACCATTAATAATAATATAAAATTATAGAAATATAATTGAGAATTAGGACTCAGTGTTTACTGTGGAGATGAAAATTCTCATTAACATAAATCTTATGAGATTAAAAATGCAAACTGTAGTCTTTTGCCTTTTTTCCCATTTCATTAATTGGAGGCATGATAGAACACTGCAATCCTTTAATGAATAACTTATTACATCCAAATTCAGAATATTGATGTCAATACCACTTAACAGACAGGAAAAAGGCAAACAAAAGTGGAACTGGGGTGAAGAATTTTTACTTCATTTGCAATCTGGAAATAAAATAATCAGCATCTGTTAATTTTAAATTTACTTAGAAACAATAAAATCATTTGTCAATAAATAAATCCCCCAAAATAAATCATGGGAGCAATTTTAGGAGGGTACTGAAGAAGCAAAATAACTTGGCTTGTTTTGACACAAAGGAAGATTAAAGGCAAGGAAACAAAAGACTTTTAAAGAATAAAAAATGAAGGATTTAGATTATCATAAACAAATAGGCAATGAAAGAATAAGCCAGAGGCCTAAATCTGGAGTGCAATTATCATTTCTATTAAACAAACAAAAAAAATTAATCAAATGCCTGTATTTGGAAAACAAGGATTTTTTTCAGAATATGTATATATATTAAAAAAAGGTGAGACTAGGATGTCAGCACATGACCATTTTCCTAGGAAAAATAAGTCACCCAATATTAAAGAGGAACTAGAAGATGTCATTAAGGTTTTCATATTATGAAACACAATGAATAATTCAGAACAATAAATATAACAATAAGCTCAGAGTACCCCATACAATTTGACAATAAAAAAAAACAACCAAGATCAAAGAAAATGTCCCATTTAAGATATGAAATTAAAAGAAATCATATAGTATTTCTGGAGAAAAACATTAAGCATGATAAAACTTAATACTCTTGCCCAGTGGGTACTATAGCACTGCAGTACTGCCAAACATCATATATAAATCCTGTAGGATGATGTTAATTGAACTTAAGAACACTTGCTAAACTTGCTAAAACTGGCATAGTTTTTCATTGATTTGTAATATTAAGATATGGTTAAAATATTAATTTTAATCATCTTTTCCTGCAAACCAATCAGCATTAGTGATATTAAACTGGACAGAACTCATAAATTAATACTAAAATTGAAGTTGAGCTATAAAGATGGATGGACCTTAAGATGTCATCTGATTCAGATTTATGTCATTGGGTACTTGCATTGCCTATATGCAGTTCCATTTCACAGTCCCAGGATGAGGAAGAACACTAGCAATAGCAAGGACACTGGTTCCAAAGTGGAAAAGAGTTCTTACGGTAAATCACAGACCAAAGCACAAGCCAAGAGAGAAGTGAGCATACCTCTCTTTAGATCATATTACCTTGGAAGAACCTGGAAGAACAGAGCTACTTCTGGAAAAAGCAGTAAGAAAGCCCTGAAGTTTGGAGCAGTGTTCCCTCCACCCCAGGAGCAGAGCTCAATTTAAAAATAAAATTAAAATTCAATAAATAGCCTGGAAAATAAGCCAAAAAAAATTAAGAACCTCGATCATAAAAAAAGATACTATGATGACAGAGAAGATCAAAACACAAACTCAGAAGAGACAACAAAGTCAAAACTGCTACATCTCAAGTCTCAAAGAAATTGAGTGAATTGATCTCAGGTCCCAGAAAAATTCCTGAAAGAGCTCAAAAATATTTTAGAAATCAGATTAAAAAGTAGAGGAAAATTTTAGAAAAGAGGTGAGGGGGATACAGGAAAATTTTTTAAAAAAGAGTCAGATGAAGGAGTCACAAAAAATACTGAAGAAAGGGGCATCTAGATGGCATAGTAGATACAGCACTGGCCGTGAAGTCAGGAGGACCTGAGTTCAAATCTGGCCTCAGACCAAACACTTCACACTAGCTGTGTGACCTTGGGCAAGTCACTTAACCCCAACTGCCTAAAAAACAAATGTTGAAGAAAATGACACCTTTAAAAACAGAACAGTCCAAATGGTAAAAGCAACACAAACAACCACTGAAGAGAACTCCTTAAAAAGCAGAATTGACCAAGTGGAAAAAAGACATACAAAAATTCACTGAAGAGAATGCCTTACAAAGTAAAATTTCCCAAATGGAAAAAGAAATGTGAAAGTTCAATGACAAAAATAATTTCTTAAAAATTGAAATTGGGTAATTATAAACTAATGACTCCTTGAGAAACAATTAAACAAAATAAAAAGAATGAAAAAATAGAAGAAAATGGAAAATATCTCATTGAAAAAACAACTGACCTAGAAAATAGATCCAAGAGAGATAATTTAAGAATTATTGGATCTAAAACGCACAATTTTAAAAAAAGCCTAGATATCATCTTTCCAGAAATTATCTAGGAAAACTGCTCTGATGTTTTAGAACCAGAAGGTAAAAAAGAAATTAAAAAAACAAATTCTACTGATCACCTCCTGAATGATATCCCACAATGAAAGCTCCCAGAAATATTATAGCCAAATTCTGGAGCTCCCAAGTCAAGGAGAAAGTACTGCAAGCAACCAAAAAAAAAAAAAGTACTGCAAGCAGCCAGAAGAAAAAAAAAATCAGCATTTCAACTTCTGGGAGCCAATACGGTAAAGTAAGTAGTAAATTGCTGTAACTTTCCCATGTTCACCTCCAAATTACCTTAAAATAGTGCCCAAAAAACATCCTGGAACCAGTAAAAAGATGGAGTGAAACAATCTCTTAGCTTAAAAAACTTAGAAGATCAGTAAGAAAAATCCATGTCACTCAAGTAAAGGGAGAGTGCATTTCAGGACAGAGAGAGTACCAGCAGACCAGCAGCAAGCCCCACCTCAGCAAACCGGTGGAAAATCCTTAGCCCCAGTGAGGTGGAGGAGACAAACACCAACACCAGGACCCCCCACATGCCTTAGCAGAGCTAAGCCTATGTCTTTTTCCATTTGGTCAATTCTGCTTTTTAAGTTTCTCTCTTCAGTGGTTGTTTGTGTCGCGTTTACCATTTGGCCTGTTCTGTTTTTAAAGGTGTTATTTTCTTCAGCATAACCCCAGGCAAACAGCCATTTTCCAGCATGATGAGAAAGTAGGCCAGACCTCCACACCAAAAGAGGATAACTAGGAATACTGCAAGTGGCCAGAAAGAACAATTCAAATATCATGGAACCACACTCAGGATAACACAAGACTTTGCAGCTTCTACATTAAAGAATCAGAGGGCTCAGAATATGCTATTCCAGAGGGCAAAAGAGCTGGAATTACAATGAAGAATCACCTACCCAGAAAAACTGATTATGATCCTTCAGGAGGAAAATAGATATTCAATGAAATAGTGGACTTTCAAGCCTTCATGATGAAAAGACCAGAGTCAAACAGAAAATTTGATTTTCACATGCAAGAGTCAAGAGAAGCAGAAAAAGGTAAACTGGAAAGAGGAAAGTATAAGTGATTCAATAAGGTTAAACTTTTATATTCCTACATGGGAAGATAACATTTGTAAATCCAAAGACTTTCTCTCTATTGGAACAGTTAGAAGGAGTATACATAAACAAGTAATCTAGAAATGTTTTTTGCATGACTGTACATGTATAACCTATATCAAATTGCTTCCCATCTCAATGAGAGGATAAGGGAGGGAGTGATGGAAAGAGGGAGAGAATTTGTAACTCAAAATTTAAAAAAAGAATGTTAAAATTGTTTTTACATGTAATTGGCAAAAAAAATATTAAATAAAAAGAGAACACTAAAGATGTAGAGGGGATCTGACAGGTGTCTTTAAATTCTTGAAGGACTGTCATGGGGAAGGCTTATTCCATTTGATATCAGGAGGCATAACCAGGATGAACTGGTGAATATCGCAAACAGGCAAGTTTAGAGTTGATGTCAGGGAAAAACACAAAACAAAAACAAATAAAAAGCTTCATAAAAATCAGAGTATTCAAAAAGTGAAATGAGCTGCATTAGGAGATGGTGGGTTCTTCAACTTTGTAGGTCTTCAAGCAAAGCCTTGATGACATTTTGTCAGGCATATTCTACTGGGAATTCTTTTCAAGTATGGGTTGCATGGCCAAAGTCCCTTCTGGATCTCAAATTCTGTTATGCTATGAAATCAAATGGAAGAATTCTGCTGAGTTCTATAGTACCAGCAGATAGTTTGAAGTTCTGAGGGAGAAAGCCAAGATAGGACAGAGAGCGTGAAGGTGGGTTTTCAGGAGTGGTGGGGTCAAAATAATATTTTAATTGACTCAAGATTTCCATTGCAAGACTTGTACTGTGTCAGGTTCATTATCCATGTTCCCTTCTCCTTTACTTCTTACTAACAAAGAACAGCTGTGCTGGAAGTAGCCCTGACATGGACAATATGTCCATATCTTAGTATAATTCAATTTACCTTTAAATCCTCAATTTGGAAGCCATTACTTTGGTTACCATGACACATATGTCATAGACAAAGGATACAGATATTTTATTATAAATATTACAATTATTAGAATAGGGAAAGGGGCTTTCCTACAGTATTAAGCTTTCCTAATTTAGTAATCAAGAAATATGAACTCAGTTGTTGTGAAATAAATTCAACTTTAAATTAACAATTCCACTTGTTTGTTTCATAGCTGTAGTGTTTATTCTCCAAAGGCCTAATTAAAGTAGGTGTAATTAATGGAACCAATGTGAGGGAATCTATAATATATGGGGTACAGGCTGTAAGTCTTTTTTATTTAATAATCAGGATGTTCAGGAACCAAATAAATGTGTCTGGGGTTTGATTTATAATATTACTCAGTTCACAAATCCAAAGTATTAGGACCCATATTAATAAAGTTTGTCCTTTTTATTGAACTAGACTATACAAAAAGGACAAAGAATGAATTAGAGTGGCAGAATTATCTCTGTTACTTTATATATGCCAGAGGAGGGGTAAACATTCTCTTGATTGAAACCTGGTCCACATTTCCCTTGACAAATTTTCACATTAATTTACATCATTGGATTTACTATTAGTGCACTTGCTCCATCATACAGGGCAAGAAATTTTGTTAGCATAAACTATTGTGAAGTGTAGACATTAGGAAAGAAATCTACCTTAAAGAATAAACAAAAACCAATTTAGTATGCTTGTCTTGGCCTAGAACAGATCTGATGTAGCAGGTTTGGATGTCTTATCTTGAATTCCTTGATATCAAATAAAAGGAATTCTAAACCAATATAGGAGAAATAAGAGAGCAGCAGGAAAGATAATACTGCTTGGAGTTTAGAGATGCTGTCAGCTATTGACACCATTTCAGAGGTGTAAAGCAGGATTTTTTGATGGCAATTGTCCCATTATAAAATACACACACACACACACACACGCACACACACACAGGTGCTGTGGTAATTCAGCATAATAGTCCAAGAGGCCCCTTCATCACTAGGAGTATGATAGGGGAAATGAGAGCTTGTATATTCTTCCTACTAGGAAATCCACAGTTGCTTTTTGGATAATCAGGTGTGACCCATTGTCTCTATAGATGATGCTCTGAATGACTACCTTCTCCCCTACATATGAAACCTATCTCCTGATTCAGAGAATAGTCTGATAAGAGAAGAGAACGATGAAGACAAAGTTTGCACTGCAGGCATCTCACATTTCTTGTTCCCTACTCCATAGTCCAGAATGTTTTTTTTTAATAAAATAAATGTAAAAAAAAACAAAAAAATTACATCTTCACAGAACTTTATGGTTTACAAAGTTTTCATCTTCACTATTTCATTTAATCTTCAAAACCACTCTATGAAGTAAGATATATCCAAAAAAATGACAATCCAAAAGAAGTGTATAAGTACAAAAGAAAAGTCCAGGCAGACTGACAAGAGGAATTTACAAAGAACCACTTTCAGCAGAGGTGGGTTTAGGAAAGGTTTCATGGAAAAGGTAGCAAGTGAGTCAGACCTATGACAGAGAGTTCAACAGATGTAAAGAAGGGAAATAAGGGAAGCTCGCTGCAGCCAGAGAAGACAAAGGCATATGGAATGGCAGAGACAAAATAGGGCAGAATGAGAACTACTGATGGGGAGTTGTTAATCCAGTTTAACAAGATCTTAGAATATGTGGCAAGAAAAAATAGCTTGAAAAAAGAAAATTGTTTTCTTCTTTTTGTTTGTGGCAGATAGTCACTATATAGATGGTCTTCAGTCAGACTGATGAGAACAATCTCACACCTCTGTGTGTGAATAAAATTACTTCTGCCCCTTCTTATTCTCAGCTGCTGCTTTTGTTTCTTATGGTAGAGGATGGGAGAAGAGGAACAGCAATGCATACCTAATCGTGGTGAGATTGAAAAGGCAAAGTCTTTCTTCTCTCTGTGAATTCTCCATATCTAGCTCCTCTATTCTTACCTTAACAGTTTCAGCCCATAACTTTGTTATGGAAAACAGTTCACCACTGAGAAGTTAGGTATTGTGGGGCTATTCATGGCAAGGGGATGGAACAGAAAGAGCAAGAAAGAAGGAAGGAAAGAGGACAAACATTTTATTGTTTTTGTTGTTCAGTTGTTTCAGTCACGTCCAACTCTTCATGATCCGATTTGGTCTTTCTTAGCAAAGATACTGGTGTGGTTTACCATTTTCTTCTTTAGCTCGTTTTACAGATAAGGAGATTCCGGCAAACAGGCTAAGTGATTCATCCAGGGTCACACAGCTAGTAGGTGTCTGATGTCACATTTGAACTCAGGATGATGAGTCTTCCTGACTCCAGGCCTGGCATTCTATCCACTGTGCCACCTCACTGCCTCAAACATTTTATTAGGTGCCTACTACTCTGCACCAGGTACTATGATACATGCTTTACAAACAATTTATTTCATCTCACGACATCCCTGTGAAGTAGGTGCTATTATTATCACCATTTTATAGTTGATGAAATTGAGGCAGAGGTTAAGTAACTTGCCCAGGGTCACATAGATAGCATCTGAGGCCAGATTTTAACTCAGTCTCCCCAGTTTCAGGCCTACTGTTCTATCCATTGCACCACCCAATTTCCCATTCCTTAAGACAGAGAAGATCTTGGTAAGCAGCCTGGCTCCATTTTAAAGTGACATGGCCCATGATGACAAGAAGATACCAATAGCTACTCCTTTGAAATGAGAGTATATTATGATGCATTCACTTGTGTGATGCTTGGAGTGTGCTCTGACTAGACCATATAAAGAATTGTCCTTGAACCCTTGACACTTCTTGGGAAACATAGCTCAATGTTGATAAAGGCTTGTGAGTGGGATAACTCAATAGTCTTCAGTGCTCCTTTGGTCCTCCTATGCCACCGAAGTTGAAAGAGGTGGGAGGAGAAAGTTAAACCTTAAAATATTGGCCACAAATTCAGGAGGAATGGACTTCAAAAAGAGAAACCCTACCTTCTTGATCACTCTTTCTCTTCTCATTCACCAATGGAGCCAGTATTCTTCAAATGTCTCTCTGGTAAGATAGGTAAAGCACAAATGACCTTTCTCCATCACAATAGAAGTATTGAAAGACTCATACATAGTCAGCCCATGTGATGATCTAGGTAAGCATGAGAGTAGATCTCAAAGTCCAGCTGCATCTTCTTTGTCTTTCTTTCCTGAGTATAGGAGACTAAAAAGCAATTTGAGATAAAAAATTCTAACCTCCAGACAACCTTTCATGAATTTGATAGACTAAGAATCCAGCTGCACTACAGAAGATTCCCTTTACACCCACTATGGTAGATCTTAGAAGAGAAGATGACCACCCAATCTTTGTCCTTGCCTACCCAGAACACATCCAGTTTGAGAGAACTATTTAGACAGTGCAAAGACAAGGGGAAAGTAAAATGCTTATTCATCAGTCCCCAAAAACAGTTTCACATTTTGATATTTTAAGTATAAATCTCCTGGGAGAGTATACTTTACCTAGAAATTCTCTCTTCTCAGGGTTTTTGTGACTCTATAGGCTTTTCATGCATATGCAGATGTATGTGAGTATGTTTTGTATAAGTGTGTACACACACATATACTCTCACACACACATAACATCTTAGTCTTTCCATAGAACTTCAATAGCCTTTTGAACATTTTGAACTAGGTCTCCTGGAAACACTTTAATTTCAAGCATTTCTAAAAAGGAACTCATTATCTTTGCCCCAACCCTCACTTATTCCAACTTCGCTGTACCACCACACTTCCAGTATGCCAGAATTACCCTTAATTCATTCTCCCTAATCCCACATCTAGAATAATTTGCTAAATCTTGCCATTTTTATTTCTTCAACATCTGCTTCTCAACACTGATTCCCATCTCTCCACACATACAGCTACCACTTTCATTGAGACCATCATACCCAAGATTTCTGATTGGTCTCCTTTTCTCAAATCTTTTACCATTCCAATTTGCTTTACATTTTCTGCTAAAGAAATTTTCTTTAAGCACAAATTGGACCATCTGACTCTTCTACTCCATCAACTCAGGTTGCTTCCTTTTGCTTCTAGGACAAAAATAGAAGTTCTTCTGTTCACAGGAGAAAGCCCTTCAGTCTTATTCCAACCTATCTTTTCAGCCTCATTGTATAATTTCATTTCCATACTCTGGAATTCAGCCAAGCTAGTCTTTTCTGTGTTCATTATGCTTGAAAAACAACACTCCGTGTCTTGTCTCTATATCTTTTCATTGGTTGTCCCCCATATCAGGAGTATACTTTATCTTTACCTCTGCCTCATAGAATCCCACTCTTCCTTTAAGATGCATTCCTGATACCACTAGGTAGTGGGAAGAATCACTACACTGGGATGCCTAATTCTTCTCTCCCCCCTTTCCCAGGCTTAGGCCCCCCCCACAGCAATCCCAGGATAGTCAGAGAAGAGTAATACCACCAAATTAGGTGACCTACCTCCTTTCCTTTCCTCTTACCTGTAATGCTAGATTCTACAAAGGATTTTAACGAGATGGCAGTCAACATCTCCATTAATTTCCGCATTTGAGAGGAAGGTCCATAAAGTACATTTTATCTATTTTCCTTGCTACTATCCCCTAAGATTCTCCAGGCTTTACCATTTTTTTCCAGCTTCTATGCCCTGCAGTCCTCTCATACTAACTGTTCAAATCATCTATAGACATCCTAACACTTTAGATTCTGTTGAAAATAACCTGGTCCTAATTAGCATTGCAGATTCTTTCATTTCCAAACAAATCTATATAACACAACCATTTGTTCAATACTTCTTTGTCAATCTGTTGCTGGCTTAGTCCATACAGATAAGGCCCATGGAAAACTTTTGGATCTCACTCTTGGAACTCAGTCATTTCATAGGTTCTGCCCAGAGGTGAGCCATATTTGGTAATATTTGACAAATCCAATGGGTATTAACTTATTATTAGCTTTTACTATTGCTTAGTGAAAGGATGTCTGTTCCTTCAAACAGCATTTTTGTAGGGATTTTTTTTTGTTAACCCTTTTTCATGTACTCTAAGAATGTATCTCAATCCTCTTCTACTTCATTGATGTGTGAGTGTTAATTCTTCTATAGTTGCCTGAGGGAGAAAGGTCTTATGTTTTGTTAAAATTGTACATTTTTAAGACACTTTCCAAAGATGTTATGGTTCATTTTAGAATTCTATCTGGAATTGCTTGCATAGGCATTGATTTAAATGTATTCTTCCTATTCAGATTTTATTTCAGAATATTAGTAAGTCTCTGAGAGCTTTTTCCCCTTGATATCTTAATGCTTGATGTGTCTTGCCTGGAGGAGACATGGTATATGTAATTATTGCCTTCATCCACTTATGTAGTGTGATATCTGGATCCAAGCCTTCAGTTCCTCTCTTTTCTTGAAGTATATGAAGAATTCTATACTTAGTAAGTTCAAATAACATTTTGATACCATTTGTAAAAGATTGCACAAGATATTTCATGTTTTGTGGTTTAGCTTGATATCATCTTATTCAAGTGATTAATTATTTTTCTTTGATCTGATGCCTCTAATTGGAAGCCATAGTTATATTTACTTATGAGAGGTGATAAAGACATTAGAGAGAGTTGATTCTCAGATCTAAAAATCCAGCTCTAGTCTCTCTCCTGAGCTCTAGTTCTTCATCATTAATTGCTTTTTGGATATCTCAAACTTCAGAACTTCCCCATTGTCATTTAGGGCACTACCATCTTCTCTGTTAGATTCTTCTCTCTAACTAATCCATACATCCAATCTTTTTCTAAATCTTGTCATTTCTATTTTCATAGAATCATTCATAAACATCCCTTTCTCTACCTACACAATCACAGCCTCAGTTCAGATACTCATCACCTCTTGCCTTGGACTATTATAATAGCCTTCTAACTGATCTCATTTTCACTTCATTCTTCAATCTAGCTTCTACTCAATTGCAAAAGTGATTTTCCTTAGATGTAAAACTAACAGTATTATCCCACCTACTCCCACTAAATGAGCTCCAGTCATTCCTATTACCTCCAAGATAAAACATAGTCTTTGAATTGTCATTTAAAGTTCCCTTATAATATGTCCTTTTCCCGCCTGTATACACTTGCCTCACTTTGACTGTATGATCCAGTTATGCTGGCCTACTTGCAATTGCTGAGATACAACACCGTATCTCCTATCTCTATGTCTTTCCACTGAATATCTCCAGTTTTTAAAATGTTCTTTCTGCTCACATCAATTTTCTTCCCTGACTTCCTTTGAGATCCTTCTTTAGGATGCCTTTCCCAGTCTGCCTAACTGCTAATATCTTCTTTCACATTACCTACATGTACTCTATAACATTTATGTACCTAGATATTTAATTGTTGTCTCTTCCATTAGAATGTGTGTTACTTAAGGGCAAGGATTATATTTTTCCCCTTTTTTCTTATCCCTAGCACTTAGCATAGTTCCTAGTACATATAGTGAGTGATTGATAAATGCTTATTGACTGACTTAAATCATCTCCCTGAAAAAAGGAATATAAAATCCCTTTATAAATGTGTCATATTTTATGTAAGTTGTTCTTAGCATATTGTTTGATTATGTGTTTTAAATTTTAAAAATTTCCATGTGGGCATCAAGTCTCTAGTGTTCTCACTATACTTGGGTCTATTTTATATTTTTGCAGTATATAAGATATGCATGAGGAATTGAGTCAAAAATCTTATGAAAATCATGAAAGTAGCATATATCTTCTTGTGCTTTGGGGTAACTTGTTCAATAATTACTGAATTGATATTAAATCACATCCTGCCCCAAGAATTTTTGGAATACCCTTCTTGCTCCACAGTTAATGTGTTGTTTTACTTACATGCTTATAAATAACACACAACAATACACATAGATATCACATTATATATGCATGTGTATTCACTCATATATATGACATAAATGCTTTGGATGCTTTATACAAAGAGCATATACATGTAATTAACCTTTATTTAGAGGGGTAAATGGTCATTGTTGTTGTGGTTAAACACATCCTAAACATGTTCTTTTAATTTTCCTATTTCTGTTGGTATTACTACCATTGTCCCATAATCAGTCTTTAATCTCACAGTCATCTTTTTCTGTTTCTTTTCCCTCATGAATGGTAGATTCCTCTCACCATCTGCCTCCTTTTCTCCTATTCATGTGTTGCCAAACAGGGATTGAGGAAATTGAAAAATCATGCTAACCGGATCCACTACCAATTTGTGCTGTCTAAAATTTCAAGTAGACCCTCACTTCAGCAAGGCAAGTCCTCAATTCCTCTTATTGATTTGTTATCCCACTCTCCACAAGAACTATTCAAATCTCTCCTGAAGTCTGCCACAGCACCTTTTCACCCCACTGTCCAAGCTGAGGACCTCACTACATAATTCACCAAAAAAAATGAGCCGATTTGCAGAGATCCCTCTTCCCTCTTCCTCTTTTTGGGTCACTTAGGCATCTTCAACTGTCAATGTCAATAAACATTCATTAAGCACCTTCTACATTTCTGCTGCTGTCTTCTCTTTCACTCCAGTCTCATGTCAATTAGTGACCTTTTTCCTTTCCAAGAAAACCTTGCTACATGTATCCTTGATTCCGTTCCTCCAGCACATTATGTAGCGCCCCTTAGCAAACTCATAAAAAAATGCAAATAAGTTGCTCAGTATAGACAAACATTGATAGGCTGTCATCTACATTTTTATAAGGAAGTTCCAAATCAATGAGATGTATTTGAGTCAATCCCATGTTTTGCCTTCATCCCAGGGTACCTAGAGAAACTGCTTCAACTCATGCTAGCTTCTTCAGTGTCTCTCTCTAAACCCAAACCTGGTTTATTTTCAGGTACAATTCTTATGACAAAATCTCTATAGCTTATCTTTCTCTCTCAAACCATATAGAAGGTTGAAATTAACAGTCAAGGCTGGATATGTGTACTCCCTAGACAGAAGCAAGCTGCAATTCAATTCAGTTCATTAATACAAGCATGTAGCAAGTGTCTGTGATGTGATGTGCCAGGCCCGATATTAAGCAGTGGAGAATACAAAGGAAAAAAAAAAAAGGTAGATCATGCTCCTAAGGAATTTAAATTTTAATAGGTAGAAACAATGTGCTCATTTATGAACAATTTTAAATTATATACAAAATTAATACAAAGAAATATGAGGAATGATAGGAATTACTGAAACCTGAGAGGATCAGGAAAGATTCAAGAGGTGGCATTTGAGCTGATGAAAACTAAGGTGCTTAGAGGAAATGAATCCAGGGACAGGGGATGGCCTATGCAAAGTAAAATAGGAAATAGCACTTAAACCCCAGTGGAATTTGAGTAAAGGGAATTTGTTTTTTGAACTTTGGGTACATTTAAGAAGTCTAAAAAAATCAGCAGGAAGCTTCTATTAGGAACTAAATTACTTCAGTTTTTTATCATGAAACATCACTCCATAAGTTGTAACCATTAAGAAACATTTAATATCCACATCTGAAAAGAAGAACCAAAAGCAAGAAAACATCTCCCACACACATATGAAGCCTACACGGTAAGAGTCTCATGTGACTGGGATAGTTTTAGCATTCCTCTTCCGGAGGACGAAAGGATAAGAATAACTTTGAGTTCCCTTCTAGCCTTCTCAGTCTAGACACATGATGGATAGAAAGCTATTCTTTAGGCTAAGTTGCTCTGAGAAAATGGGAGTGTTTAAATTTGACCTAGGCTTTAAACCTAGAGAAGAAAAACTCATTTGACAAACAGCTAGAGGCCCCATCCCAAGCCATGGGCATTTACAAGGTACTAGAGATGAAGAAGTTCCTATATATTTTATGTCAGGCTCTCTCTCTTTTCGCCTGACTTTAGGAATGGACCTACCACTGTGTTAAGACATCTGGAGGACTCCCAGCACATGATATTGTAACCATTATGGCATTTCACAGCTGTCAAAGGAGGAGACACTTTTCAAATGTCATGCTTGGAAACTTGGAAATAGAATTGGCCTCCACGGGGGAAGGCATTAGAAGGCCAGAACACTTCTGAGAGCTGATTGCTACAGATGCTGTTGTGTGAGAAATAGTCACTAGGCCCCTTCATTCGGCCCTTTTAGATCTTTTCAGTTTTGTTGAGCTATGAGTCTGTTTCGAATAAACTTCCGTGTTGGATTATTATAGCAGGGTGGAATATTTAGAATGTCAGCCTTTCCCTTGCTTTCTTTTTGTTACTAGAAGGACATTCCCAGATCATGTTTATTAAGTTTACAGCTCCAAGGCAAGCTTACTAATCTTCTGGCTTGAAATCAAGTGTTCAAGAATTGGATAGATGGCTTATTAAAAAAAAAATAAGCCAAAGAAGACATAAAATAATTGATTCCTGGAAATACAGCTTAAGTGACTAGCTTTCCTTTGTATTTTCTTGTGTTGCTGTCTTCATCCTGGCCTGAAGTTGTTTGTATAGCATATGATTCCAGACTCTTTTCCTCACATTGAATATCTTGATAAATATTAGATGCCTTTTATAGCAACCCAGAGTGTACAGTGATCTGCTGAGCCCCACTCTTTCAGAGATATATCAGAACTGAAAACTCCCTTATTGAACCAGGTGAAGCCTAGATTGTCACCACATGCTGGCTGAATTTCTAGGACACAGTAAGATGGTGTACACCCACTCCATTCTTCAGGATTTACTGGCATTCTCTATACACTGGTGGTAATCTTATTAATCCAGTGTGATTTGGGAAAAGTTTCAGGAGGTCTAGGCTACAGGCTTTGTAAAGCCCTTTCACGGTTCTCATAAATGTTTCCTGGCTCATAAAACAGATGGATAATTTGATTAAATCCAGTGTTTTTACAAATGTTTAAAATAAGAATTGGGAAGTTAAATTTTTATTGACAGTTTATATAAGCATGTAATTTAAAACTAATACCTCGAGACTTGTAAGTTTGAAAATATCTAATGCTCAATAACCCTCTGCCTCAACACACACACCCATAACACCCAATAAATATATCAAATAGCCAATATGGACACATACCTCCCCCTGACACACACACCCTCTTATAATCCATAACTTCATAACCTATCTCTTCCATATCTGAGAGATAGACGAGTTAGGTTGTAGGTAGAAAGTCATGATGGATACATGGTTGGTCTTCCTATCAGGAAGACAAATCCTGCCTCTAACACATAATTTATGTGTGACCATGGACAAATCATTGAATCTCTTAGTGTTCGAGTTGACTCTCTAACACTATAAATTAGAGACAATTGCTGATGTGTATCAGTTGAGGGAATTGTCATACCACATTTTCCCTACCCTGATGAAATCATAGATCTACTCCTTCCTCCCATATACATTTACATATATACCACTAAAAACATTGAATAATGAAAGGATTTTACTCACATATCTACTGATGAGGAAGTAAGGTAGGATAGTTCTAGTTCAGAGTTCCTCATCTGTTTAGTTTCATGGACTCCTTTGGCAGTCTGGTGAAATTTATGAACTCCTACATTGCGTTGCCTACATTTATAACTGAGGAAAATGATAAAATTAATTTAGGTGTTAGTGTACATGGTTTAGAGGGAAGAGGTATCATTTTTTTTCCTCATCAAGGTTCACAGATCCCATGAAAACTAATTGCAGACATCTTGGGGGAGAGGAGGTCTGTAGACCTCATGTTAATTACTTCTGTTCTAGAGCAAGAGCTCAGGAAATGAATAGGAGCCTAACACTGGAACAATGGTGCTGTAATCTGGAAGGAGCTGCAAAGTTCTCCAAGAAGAAAAAGCCCAGGTGATAAACCACTTTAATTTAACCTGCTCCTTACACCAAGGTAGGAGACTGCTTGCTTAAAGGCTAATGAGAACTTAATAGCTGTTTCTAAATCAAACAAAAAGTAACCATGGGCACTGAAACATTTCCAGTGAACACATGTGAAAGCACTTATTAGAAGGAAATGAGAAGCAAGTGGAAGTATATCACTTGATGCAATGCACCAAGCGTCTTCCAGGCAAGGGTTCTTGCTTAACAATTAGATGTCAGAAAACACACAGTCATAAAAAGGGTATGGTAATGGCAGAATTGTGTTGACCTGGCAGATGTGGCCACATCTGTGCTGCATCTGTTTAAACAGAACTTTTGGAGGGGATACAAAAAATCTCAGGCTCCAGTAAAATTGAAGGTCTTTTATAAGATGTTCACTCTGTCACTGAAGGAATGCAATGAGCTAGTTTATGGACAGATTTCCCCCCCCCCAAAAAAAAGTGAATGTTGAAGCAGACACTAGGCTTGCTTTGAAAGCATATGCATGTACTCCTAACTTGTTATCATGCCATGCATTTTAATCCTTCAGGCTGCTATATGAAAATGTCATGTGGATCGAGAAATTGAGGGAAACAGAAGTTAAAAGTGTGTGAGGTTAATTTGGAGTTCTGGCATTATTTTTTTTTGACATGTATGAGCTCAGATCACTGTACAAACAAATGTAAAATTGCAACATCTTGTTTTTAATTTTATTGTGATATATTTATTTATGTGTCCATAGCAAATTTTATCTTGAAGAGCTAGTGAGGAGTAGTGGCTAGAAAGCCAGAATCAGAATCATGAAGACCTAGGTTCAAGTCCCTCTTCTAATACATATTGGCTGTATGACTATGCATTATCTCTTAGGTAACTGTGAGCCTCTCAAATCCCAGAGCATGTGACAATCTGCTTTGGCTGAGGAAGTCTCCTCATTAAGAATCTTTACAGCAATAAAATGATAAGTCTGGATCCACTCCCTTCTCTCAACAGTCCTCAGTGATACACCTATAACATAAGACACTATGTGTGATGGTTCAATATTTCCTGATTTCCTGAAAGAAGATAAAATTTCCTCCCCCTCCACTCCCTGCATTAGTCTGATACAGAATCCTGGTAAAGGACATATTCATCTTTTTATTTGTTAAAAAAAAATTTCTGGAGTTATTTCCAAAATATTTTGCTCACAAATATATATGGTTATACAAGTAACTTATGTCTCTGCCATTATTGATTCACACATGAAGGTAGCAAGGTAAAATCTTCAGGGTTCAGCCTAAGCACTGTTACTATGAGGATCATGCCCTGTGTTCTTCTATACTTACTCTCAGTCATTCAACAAATATGTGTTAAATGTCTGTAATGAGCCTGTCATGGTATTACTAAGTACAATATTTTTGAAAGATACAATAAAATATATCATCTCAATCCTAAAGTAGTTTATAATTTAATTGATGAAGAAACAAACATACATAGACACAGTTCAATATTTACACAAGATAATAAAATAAAATAATTTTATCTGTTTCTGTCTGATACAATAATTAAATCAGTTGGGTCCAATAGAAGACACTGCTATAGAATAAAAGACCTGGGTCAATATTATAGTTTCACCTTCATTTTTATTCCAATTCAATATCTTCTTAGATGCTTAACAGAAAAATAAAAGTTATACTATGACAGTGTTCATATTCAATGATATTCTGACAGAAGTATTTTTAATTTTTATAAAAATAACAA
Source organism: Phascolarctos cinereus (assembly GCF_003287225.1). Classification (NCBI taxonomy): domain Eukaryota; kingdom Metazoa; phylum Chordata; class Mammalia; order Diprotodontia; family Phascolarctidae; genus Phascolarctos; species Phascolarctos cinereus. The sequence goes on from NW_027555847.1 coordinate 578,167,638, forward strand.
ATAAAATGACAAGTGATTCAAAGGTCAATGGAAAACCTTATAGTGGGTCTCAGGAGCTGCAGCATTTTGTTAATGACAGCTATCAGATGAAAAGTGACTTGAAAGACATAAGAGCAAATATGTCCTTAAAATGACCAATAATTAATGGATAGTCCAAGTGTTACTCTGCATCCACAAAATATTACTAGAAACAGAAGAAGGCTTCAACTATGTTGATTATGTAGAATTTATGGAAAGAAAGGGACAAGAAGCACATAAAATGAAGGAATGTGGATGGGTTGCACCCTCCATGACCAGAGGGAATACCCACACTGATGTGATCCTAGCTAAAATGAATTATGATGTTTACAGCAGAATATTTTAGTGGAAAGTGCCATTTATCAAGAACTTTCTTTTAGTCCCAGTTTGCTATTTACTGAGACCTTGATGACATTATACAATTCTTCCAGTTTGCCTTCTTAAATGTAAAACAGGAATAATATTTTTTAATTAATTGTGCAGTAAACCTCAAAGGAAGAAAAAAAATTGTTCTTGTAACATTTTAAAGAAAAAAAAACTTGGAAAGACTTGAGACTTCTGATTAATGCAGAAAACAACCACAACTTTAAAATACTGATGATGGTGTATGCTACCTACCTCATGACTAAAAGGTGATGTCTAGAATGAGACATACATTTTTAGCAGAATCAGTTTGTGCATTTGTTTTGCTTGATTATGTTTACCTGTTACAAAGATTCTATTTTTTTTGACCCTTGGGGTGTGCGAAGAAGTGGGGATATAACAAAAAGATTGCCAAAAATGAGAAAATAGTAAAAGAGGGCACATTGAAGAATCTTTAATACTACATAGAAGGAAAAATAAATAAAACTACACAGAAGAGAGTTCAAAGGAAACAGACAAACAGGATGGTTTTGAAAGTAACATGTTGAATTTATCATATTTTTATTAAAATAAGCTGTATATAATAAAGGTCAATGTTCTTTTTTGATGTTCTTTAAATTTATAATAAAAATATTTTAAGTGGTAATAAAGGAAAAAATATAAGTTCTTTATAAGTAGGGATTGTTGCATGTTTTGTATTTGTATCCCTGGTGCCTATAATAGTGTTGGGAACATAATAAGGACTTAATAAATGTTTGTTGATTGAAAAAAATTAAATAATTAAAATGGTCTCAGGAAAAATAAAATTAGTTAATGTCTTTGTAAGCTTTTGGAAATTACCAAGTGCTATATAAAGGTAAAGGATTATTACCATGTAAAATAGTGTAAATGATTATTAGTATTATTCCTTCACTAAAGTCTTATTCTGATGTTTCATTGTCATTTAAAGGTGACTCTGGCTTCCTGAAGACTATGTCCACAGAGTGCAATCTATGGTATTAGCGACCAAGATGGAAAGACTTAGAGATCAAATAATAAACTGCATCTAAGATACATTATAAACCTAAAAGTACTTTGTAAATGTCAACTATGATAAGATTTGATATTGATGACCTGATAGTCAACAGTGCATAGGTCCTCTGCAGATCATAAAGAAAGACTTATAAACACCAGGTTGGTCATGATTTTTTAAATTTTTTTGATATGGCAGCTCATGGATGGTATTAATAGCTGACATTTACAAAACACTTTGAAGTTTACAGTGTGTCTAACATGCACATTATGTCATTTGATCATGAGAACAACTCTGTGAGGTAGAAACTAACTACAGATATTATTTCTACGATTTTATGGGAGTGAAAAAAGAAGTCCAGGGGCAGATAGATGGCGCAGTGGATAGAGCACCAGCCCTGGATTCAGGAGGACCTGAGTTCAAATCCGGACTCAGACACATAACACTTATTAGCTGTGTGACTCTGGGCAAGTCGCTTAACCCCATTGCCTAGCCAAATACAAAAAAAAAAAAAAAAAGAAAAAAAAAAAAAAAAGAAAAACGAAGTCCAAATAGATTAATTTACCAGCCCATGGTTGTATAGGCAGTAAGTATGAGAAACTGAACCAAGATTTCTTTCCACTATGCCATCCTAAAATTCAAATTGACCCTAAATATGGTAATGGTGGTTGAGTGACAGAAATGTAACAGAAAGTACTGTGCATCACCTAGCTTTAAAATCATTAATATTTATTTAGCTGATGGTACTCTTCATGTGCTAACAGTTCAATAAACATTCAGTTGATACCTAAATGAAAGAAATGAGCCACATTTAAATTGACATTCAAATTACAAAATTACAATTGAAATCAGAAGACATAAAGAAGTAACAGTTCAACACAAACATGGCTCAAAGGAGGTGATGGAGTTTACTCCATTGTGCACCTAAAGGTAATAAGAAATAACATTTCATGGGATAATACAGATTTAAAATTACTAAAGGGACTAATTCTTATGTAGATTAAAATTCCAAAAGATGCAGAAAGGACACAAATGGTGCTTTCACTGAAAAGATATGCAGGAGAGGGTGTCATTTAATAGTGATCCATATGGTTATTTCTTATCTCTATTAAATGTTCATGACAGTGCTGTATGGTACACAAGGATATATGTGATGAAAATATAAGATGTGAAAAAGACTTATTTTCTCAGAAGACATCTTTACAGTTACACAAATGGCTGTGTATAAGCCTGTCATTTTGGCTATTTTTGAATTTTAAGAAAGCATTTGACTTAGTAGAACAAGATGTGGCCTTATAGACTCCCCTCAGAGAAGCTTTCTTTCAGGCAAATTACATATGGATTAATGAGAGAGGCAATAACAGAAATTTTTTTGTTCACTGATTTCCCTGGTTTTTGAGTATCAAATGAGGAGAGATAGATCTATTAGGGGTATCTGCTAACAGCATGAAAAGAAGGAATCCTTATTTATAGTGAATTTTTCTATATTCCTACATATTGCATCCTGTGTACATACTCCTATATATTGGAGCATGATTGTTTGGTACAGTGAATGCGTGTTCTAAGTGCTGGGGAAACAAACAGAAAAGCAAGATAATCCCTGCCCTCAAGGAGCTCATATTCTAATGGTTAAGGCAGCACATTTAGAAGATTTAAGCATCAAGACAAATGGAAAAGTCCCATGGTCCTTAAGATACAGTAGCAAAGGAAATATTAATGTTTCTTCTTTAATGTCATTTCCCCTGGAAAAAAAAATCAGTTAAATTTTAACTATTTGACAGTGCTAAGGACTTTGGTGTCAAGGACTTTTCTTTTTGGATCTTTAATAACTATGGCTTTTGCATCTACTGGAGTAGTGGTTAGACTGCATCTCCACAGTAATTATTTCCCAGGCTAACAACTGAAGGGATTGGGCTTGGAACAAAGATATTCCCAAGGCTCTTGGGTTCAGTGTTGTGGGATGTGTCTATCAGGGTCTGAGGAGAGATGGTGAATGGTCAAGGTGTTGGCTATGGTATAACTTGCCAGGCTCATGCTGCTTCCTACCTCTCCTTCAGGGTCTTTTTCTGATTCAGGCTGGCTTGTCTGTCCTGGGTGTGGCGGTTGTGGTAGACAACTGGTACGAATGGCCAGCCCCTTCTCTTTAGTACTTGCTTCCCAGTATGACGGTTGTGAGAACTGGGATGGAAATAAAACCAGTGGCTCCTATGGCTGTCTGCCTGTGGGTAGCAGTTGGTCAGCAGTTGGTGGTAGTGATAAGAAGGAAGGTTGTCCCCTTTCCACAATGATATTTACCTTCAATAATGGCTGAGTTAGCAAATGGCTTGATTGTTTAGGGGGCACTGCTGTTCCCCAAACTCATGGTCCTGAACTGCCTTATTAGTATCTTGGGAAGATAGTTGTCAAAGAAATGGTAGCAGATTCACTTGTCTGGAACATACTATCCCCTGTCTCTTCCTCAGAGTGCATTGCTGTTTCAGTTTCCTTGCCTCTGCTGTGAGGCATTTGGTTGACAATTGGAAAAAGATGTTGGATTTGAAAGTCACAAGACATATGAATTCTGGCTCTTTCACTTCCTGTGAAACTTTGAACAGGCAATTTAACCTCCTGGGACTCAGTTTCCTCTTCTCTAAAATGAATGGGCTGGACCAGATAACTGTTATGGTCCATTTAAACTCTATAATTCTATGATTTATTATTTTCAGAAGATGACATGCTAATTGAATTGAAACAAGAGAACACTACAAAAGCTCCTCAGTAAAAATACATATTGAAGCCAAAGAGATAAGCCTAATACTACATCTCATTGTGTCAGTAGAACTATGAGGTCACCAATGTGGTATTACCATCATCCATGCAGATTGTTGCCCATTTTTGCCTTCTTCTTTATGTTTCTTATCCATGTTTTCCCATCAATCTAGAACAAATAATCTGTGCAACATGCTGGAGACCATCCTATAGCACAGGGTTGATTTGTTTGTTTTAATTTATTTTATGTCATGGATACCTTTCGCAGCCTAGTGAAGATCTCTTCTTAGAATAGCATTTTGAATGTATAAAATAAATTACATGGAATTACAAAAATTACATTGAAATATAGTTACAAAATATTTAAAAATCAAGTTCATGAACACTAGTACAAAGACTTTGTACATTTTGTGAACAACAGGCAGCATAAGATCTATCCATATAGTATCTCTGACTTCCAACTCAGAAATGATATACCTCATTTTCCAGTCATATATTTCCTGAAAAATAGAGCCTAAACACAAGAAAATAGAAGTGGAAGAATATTCCATTGGATTTTCTAGTATTTAGAGCAGGGAACAACCTTAGAGTTTATCTAGCCTATGTCCCTCATTTTATAGTGGAAGGAACTGATGCCCTAAGTGGTCAAGGGCACATTTAGGTTAAATTTAACTCAAGGTTAATACCAGGCAATGTCTCCAAATGCAGTGTGTTCCATCATACCACACTGTCATTCATGACCAAGGAGTCGGATCTAGAATTAATTAGTAATCACAGAATCAGAGAATTTCAGAGCTGGACAAGACCTGGAAAGCTGTGTTATTCAACCTATCCCTGAAAAAAATATATAACAAGAAGTCACTACATCTTTGCTTGATGACCTCCAATGAGGAGGAAACCATTACCTCTGAAGGCCCATTTTTTCAGACAGACTTTTATGTAGTCATGCTTTCTCCATCATATAATTATGAAGTTGATTTTTGAACCCAAGTTTATGACATTACATAGATCCCTATTACATTATACCTAACTCACTTTAGCTCAGTGTTCTAGCCTAGGGGTCAGCAAACTATGGCCTGGAGGTCAAGTCTGGCCTGTTTTCTCTTGGTGGCAAATTGAATTGGGCCACAAGCTGTAGATTGCTAACTGGTGTTCTAACCTATCGATATATTATTAAATCTTGGCTTTGTCATCCTCTGTGTTAGATATTCTTACCAGCTTTGTGTCATCTAAAAATGAGAGGTATGCCATCTATCTATATATAATTTATAAAAATATTAAGTAGCATGAGTTTAGACACATATCCTGGCCAAACTCCACTTGTGACTACATTTCAAGTTGACATCTGTTGTAGGCTAGGCTTGATTCAGATCAGTTTTAGCTTGGATTGAAAATATACACCTTTAGACCAGCTAACACAAATATTCTTGAGCTTTTTTGCGGTGTGGATTATTCTTTCAGGCTGGGGATATTTATTTACCTCTTTTTAACAGAAATGTTTTTAAACATATAAAATAAAATAGAATTATAAAGGAAATAGATTGTGTTGAAATACATTTATCAAAACATATTTAAAAAAAAAACTTCACTAATCCCAGATTAAGAACCCTTAATCTATAGCTAACAAAAGGAGGTTTACTTCTTCAAAGCGCAGAAAGGATGCTCAGCAAAGACACAGCATTAATTTATTTGTGAGCAAGTCCTCTGCCATGCTGTTTCTAGTCAGAAATGTGAAGTCAACTCCTTCTTCCTCTTGGGCTGGCTTTTGTACTTAGGCCCTTAGTAATCTACATCAATGACCTAAGCCCTTGATCCCTGAGCTAATAGTATTTCAAGGCTATAGATTGCTGACTGATGTTCTAACCTATCAATATATTATTAAATCTTGGCTTTGTCATCCTCTGTGTTAGATATTCTTCCCAGCTTTGTGTCATCTAAAAATGAGAAGTATGTCATCTATCTATATATCATTATATATATCATTATAAAAATGTTAAGTAGCAAACACATATCTTGGCCAAACTCCACTTGTGACTACATTTTTAATGTTTTAAGGTTTTAATACTTTTAAGGGATACTACTTTCTACAACATGGACCCATTGAGTCTGGGCATTCACTTAATCCTGAATCCACCTATCATATATGTCACCATATTTTGCAAAAGAATAACAAGAAAAACCAGAAATGTTTTATTCCTTTCTCAGTCAACAATTTCTGTAGCATTCCCCACTCTATGAAATAAGTAATTGCATTCCTAAAAAATAAAAGATTATGTTTGATTACATTTTCCTCAATTGCATGCCTTTTCAATGATCCAAAATTAGTTCATTGCCATAAAATTAAACAACCAATATCGTATCAATATTCTCTCCTAGCTGGTTGCTCATTTTGAAACACTACAATTCAGAAGAAATAAATCATAAATAACAAAAAATAATGAAAAGATACACACTGAACATATGCAGCATTTTACCAATAATATCTTGGCTACAAGTCATTGTATAAATATCATTTTAAGGATGTGTACAACTCCAAATTAACATTTCATACCACTGTTTCAGCCTTCACTTTCCCTGTCATTGCATACCACACCCACACCCACACCCACACCCATCTCTCCCTGAGGTACCCCAGCGCTCTAATTCATTCCAACATTCCAGCCCACTGTTTACTTCTCAACAGTCATTATTTGGGGACCATCTGCCATACTGTTGCTCCCTAAAATTCACTGACCTTCACAATCTTTCTGAATCACTTTGCCCCCTGGGATCCTAGGTCTTTCCATTTGCCTGAACTTGTATATGTGCATACACACATTTATGTAGGTTCAGGTAAAAGGCATATATGTACGTATAGATAGATAGATAGATAGATAGATAGATAGATAGATAGATAGATAGATAGATAATATAGATGATGATGATAGATGACAGACAGATAAATTATAGATTGATATAATTTCCCCTAATTAGAATGTAAACTCCTTGAGAGCAGGGCTTGTCTCTCTTTTCTATTCGTATTCCCAGTGCTTCTCATGCTGTCATTACTTAATAAATGTCTTCTTATTCTATCCATTCTCGAGATAGTCATGTAGTAGGTGTACTAGTAGTGTTAGGCAAAGAGAAACTATCTTATAATGTGCTAGATACAGGGACACAGTGACAGCTTTTATTCCCTGATCTAGATTCCCTTCTGTGTGGTCCCTTGGTCTATCTGGCCAGGTGACCTACCAGCATATTAGGGTTGTAAATAGAATAGAAGAACACAAACATGATAAAGAGGCAGAAAGAGGCTGACCTCTCTCTCAGCTTGGTATCTGAAATGTGGCCAAATCTTAGCTAGCATTATGCCTCATGGCTATGTACCTTTTTAGCCCATGCCAAAATATTCTCATATCAAATTGAATTTTAATGAGGCCAAGAAACAGTATTGAAAAGCAGTCACTCCTTTACAAAAAAAAAAGTCCACCTGTTCTTTCAACCTTTTACCTTTCCTTCAAAGTGAATGTTTATATGCCATCAAATCACTTTTAAAAAATTAAAACTAAAATTTCCTTTTGTGGAGACAACGAAAGTCTTTCCATCCCTATCCTGGAGATCTGGTTTATTAGAGAAAAGAAGACAGTGTTTTCAGGGATGAAACATAGAGAATAGAATAAAATCTTCTTTCTCAAAGAAGCTCTTTAGTTTATCCCTGTTTCGCCTTCTGTTAAGAGTTTCAAATACCATCTCAAGACTCAGAATCCTAAAATTAACCCCTGTAATACTATATACAGAACAATCAGGGTAATTGTCCCAGAAAATGGGGCAATTTGGTGGAATCTGATTTTCATGTTTCCTTATAAGTACACAACAGGAATAATGTAATCCGTGGCGGAGCTTTTAAATTTAAATTAAAATCACCCCCTCGGAGTGATATTTTGCATTAAAGTGCATTATGGTGCTTTTGGTTTTCTATGTCTTCCTTGTATCCTTGGCTTCATGTGGGAAATATCTAAAGAGGAGGAAAAAAAACCCCAACAAAAGGTCAGAATCCATACAATTCCCATTGTGATTCTGTGCTATATGGCCTAAGTGTATAAACACTTTGTACATCAACTCCACTGGTCAGGTAAGTCCCCCTCAACTGTGTAAGCTCAGGGAGACATCAGGCTCAATTCCCACTGATTGTGTAGTCCTAAGGATGCCAGGTGCTTTCCTCCTTTAAAAGGAAAACCCTCAGTGTGATCTACTGCAAAAAAATAAAATTAAATAAAATAAATTTTTTTAAAAAAAGAGCTTCACAACATGGAGCCTAATTATCAAGAAAACTAAATTATTGGAGATTCTTAAAGCTTGAATATATCTTTAAGGGTTTAAGATCAGTGAGCATATGCTTTAGATTTTATTGCTGTGTAATTCTAAATAGGAGTTCAGATGCCTAAAATAGTTTTCTTTGTGTTTCATTTTATAATGAGCTATATAATTATACCATGTCATGTATTTGATATATAATTTATTTATACATTATACACAATACAAAGTATACACCATTAATATTTCTTACATGTTTCTTCATAGGTACTTACTGAGAACAAATCATTTCTTTATGCATATATATGTATATCTATCTATTTATACATACATACATACATACACACATATATGCATGTGTTATGTGTATATATATGTATACATATATACACACAAACAACACACACACACACACACATATATATATATATATATATATATATATATATATATATATATATATATATGAATAAACACTTGCACAAGGAGAAGGATTAAGAACTGAACTTGTGATTTCACTCATCTAGGAAACTGAGAGAAATTATTATTTCTCTCTTGTATTGCTAGCCAGTTGATGAATTGGGACTGAGGTTTTTCCCCTTTTTGTTCTCTCACTCAGAGATCAGCCTCTGTGGGTTATTCAGCCAGCCTTTGGAGAGCAGGGCTGATGATAAGATGGAATCTTGGGTGAGACTTAACCAACTGGGAAGGTTTAGATCTGATCAAAAAGTAAAGAGATTTTAGTCTAGGTGAATTCCAGCCCACTGTGTTTTAGTCAGATTGGTCTTAGTGGAAGTGTATTCCCCATTTTGTCTAGATTGTCACAGGAAGGGGTGAGGGGAGGGTGAGATAGGGAGAAGTGGAGTGTGTGTATGTGTGTGGTGGAGTGTTCTGGCTAGATATAAGTCTCTTTGTCCAAGACTAAGTTACCAGAGTCACATTCCCCAGCCCACCTGCCTTGCAACTTATGATCTTAGAAACTGGCTTCAAATAACTGAGATGTGAAATGACTTGTCCAGGGTTACAAAGCTAGTACATCAGAGGTTTCCAAAATTTGAACTCAAGCTATGACTCATGCAGCAATTGTCAGCTATACTATGTTGCCTTCCACATAGCCATTATATGTTACCTTTTGGACACAGAAAAATGTCACATTTTGGATAGGTTTCTATTTGCATAAGCACTATTGGATTCTGTCTATGACTAAACTATGACTAAGCAATTAACAATGTTTTCTTTTCTTTCATTAACCTGAAGTTTCACTTTAGAAAGAAGATTGAGTTTTTCCCATGAGTTTTTCTGTCTTTAATTAAGAGGTATCACAGGAAAGACCACTGGTAAATGAATTGCTATCAGGTTTCTTCTAAAGTATAAGATTGTTATAGTTAATTTTGAATATCCTTAGGTGGATTTCACTTCTTTTTGCATTGTTTCTAATGGCTCATCAGACAAGTTTTCATCAGGCTAGAGAAGAGAGTTAAGCAAATTTCAATTAAATTTAATTTAATATAGTCAAGTAAACTGTGACTTAGTTCTCCCTAACCACCAAGAGGCGCAGAGTGTTAGGTACTTGTTATAAGCTGTCCCAAGCTCTGCTTTCCTTGGTAGTTTCATAATTAACATCTGAAACCCTTTAGCTCTAAATTAGGTCATGACAGAGAATGACCCTTTCCAATCTAGCTCCTTAACAGAACAGGAATATTTCTTGGTAGTCCACAGCACTGAGGGGATGACTTTCTATCATGGGTATAAATCAAGACTCATGTGAATTGAATGTGGTTTGGTAAAGTGAAGTTCCTCACTGGAGGTTTTGGCACCAAAGAAGTTATAGGTATGTGTGGGAGGAGAATGGGGTGTGGGTGTGAAATACAAAAAAAAAAAATGCTTCCATGCTCTACATAGAAATTTCTAAAATCATTGAGGATGTGTATATTATTGTATAAACACCACCTCCCATTTATTCCTCCCTGACTCTCCATTTAAGCATAAGAAGTTTTGCCTCCTCAGTCTCAGTTACTGTATTTAACAAAATGTTTTAATCCCAGATAACTTTATTAGGTAATCATGGCTCTTTGTTTGGATAATATAACCAAGCAATTAACCAAATGCATAAACTAGGTATGGACATTTACTGGACACCTATTGAATCAATCAATCAAAGTCATAAACTAGATTCCAACAACCTAGTTAATCAAGTTGAGAAGGAGTACAGTACTTAAAGACACTGGATCAAATTACATGACAAAATGTATCTATGATTTATGTATATCAGAGGAGGGGCACCACGAACCAAAGTTTTGGAGTTCTTTAATAAGGCAGACTTGTTGTACCTTTACTAGAGGTCATGGGAGGGGCAGGGAATGAATCTAGACGGATTGTCTTACTTCAACCCCCACCCCAGACCTGATTCCAATACCCTCCATTAACCATGTCATTGGAAAGACAAAATTAGTAACAAAGCCTCCAACTGAGAACCCCAAAAGAGGTTAAACTAGGCACTTGTAGGAAGACATCTTTAGGATTCTACAAGGGCTATACCCCATGATATCTAGCAAGAATTATATATATACCTGATGTACTTCATGAGGACTCAGCCAAAGGAGAAATGGACTTCCATCCAAACAGGATCTGTGGATTAACCCCTTTGTCACATGAGTCCCTAAGTATGAGTCTACTTTCCTTGTACTATAGCTTTTGGTGGAATGTTTTTGTATCAACTGTTCTTACTATACTAACTTAGTAAACTTTTCCTGGTTGCTCCATCTACTAGCGACCTCAGTACCAAAACTTCCTTGTATACCCATATATACATACATGCATACATATATATGTGTGTGTGTATACATATATGTATATATTTTTTTCTTAATAGAATATGAGCTCCTTGAGGACAGATACTCTATTATTATCTTCCTAACCCTAGCACCTATATAGTTTTGTGTCTAGAGCTTAGTAGCCACTTAATAAATGTGTATTGATTAACTGATTGATTGTGTAATACCATATTTTTATCTTGATAACATTTCTCCTGCCTTAAAATTCTCTGCAGTTCTTACATATTATAATCTTCATGGGCTGAAAAAAATCACTGGCATAAACAAATATTTTCTGCTGAGTAATATTAAAGAATGAATATAATTATCAGGGCATACAGCACATGCAAGAATAATAAGGGTTTTAAATTGAGAAGATGCATCATATATTTGCACTCTTACTGTGCATCTTTACTGTCTCCCACACTCATTCTCCCTTCCACAACTTACTATAATCCACTGCATGGCCTGTCCTCCCACCTCTTTTCAATGCATCCATCTCAAATATTTCCATTAAGATCATAGCAACATCCACTTCATTGATGCTTTCTTAAAAAACCAAAACCAACCAAACAAAAAACTATGTTCTGTTCTAAGTTCCTGTTTGTGTCTGCTATGTATTCCATATTATTCTATATTAGAATTCTTGCTTTAGAATTGTTCTCAGGGTTTTCATTTGTGTTACTCTCATCCTCCTTGTATATCATAAACCCCATGAAATCAATAATCGATCAAAAAGCATTTTATGAAGTGCTTACTGTGTGGCAGGCATTCTTTTAAGGGTTTCAGGTACAAAGAAGAAGCAAAAAATATCCCCAGACCTCAAGAAGCTTACATTCTAGTGGGTGAGACAACATGTAATAGGTATATCCAAGATACAGAGTAGATGAAAAGCAGCTTTCTAAGGGAAGGCAAAAGCAGCTAGGGGTACTGGGAAAGGCCTCAGAAAGAAGTTCTGAGATTAGATGTGAAGGAAGCCAGGGATTCTAGGAGGTAGAAATGAGGATGGAGTTCATTTTCCATATGGGAGACCGATAGTACAAAGGTACAAAGTATGCCAAGCAGGTCAGTATGATTGGACCAAAGAATATCTGGAGGGGAATAATGTATAAGAAGACTTCAAAGGTAGGGAAAAACTAAGTTGTGAATATCTTTAAATGACAAATAAAGGAATTGATATTTTGTCCTAGAGGTAATAGGAAGCCGTTGGAGATTATTGAGTAGGGAGGTTGATGTAATTAGACCTATACATTAGGAAGATTTTTGGCAGCTGTGTAGAGAATGGATCATAACAGTGAGAGGCTTGAGGATGTAGAACCTTAAAACTCCCATGAATTTGCTAGGAGCACTAGTCATACGAACCTGGCAAAATGGAATTAACCCAGCCATGAAAACAGATCATCATGCTTCATTACTATATACAGTATTTGACTCTTTTTTTATTGGCATCAACTCGATAAAAGGAAAAATAAACAATATGTAATAGAATATCTTCCAGGTGGCTGTACATCCACAACTTCTCCTGGAATCATCATGCCTTCCATCTAGTACATAGCTATACTCTGAACCAAGGTATTTAAGGAAAGAGAGTTTGGTTGTCTCCTGTCTCCATGGAGGCTTCTCTTACAAGAGATTAAGGGAATATAAGAAATAGAATGAAGTTCCCAGCTCATGTGACTCATGGCAGTCACCAGAAGAAGGATTAAGGAACTCTGCATCTGGGATTCAATTTTCCCTCACAGTGCAAAGAGTCATGGCACACTGGAGGCCCAAGTTTACTTCAGGATAATTGAGTACTGACCACTGGCATAACCACTCCCTAGCCATAACCCTCCCCAGGCCCTATGCTTGGCCCTCCTTTTCTATTGTGTTTCTAGAACTCCTTTTATAGTCAAATTCTACTTTACATTAGATCTCTTTCTTCTGTATTCTTTCTAACATCTCATACGCATTGAACTAAATTTCCTCCTGAAGATGCCACATCTTTAAAAACTCTCTAAGCTTATCGCTTGTTGCTCACAGTCTTTACCTCATCCCCTGATTCCTTTCAATTCACTATTCTCCTAATTTTTCACTTTCATTAACCTCTATGATGGATCTCAGTCTACACACCGTTCCCACTGTGCTCAAGTGTATGTATTTTAACACTGACCCCTCAGTACTAGAATTCCCAATTACGGCTCTAGAACTCACTACCTCATTAAGCAACCTACAAGTAGTAATAATTCTGAAGTGCAATTGTAGTTTGGTAGGGGACTATATCAAATCCTGAAATCCTTCATTGGCATAAGGATAGATAGGAATACATGCCTAGCATCCCCTTAAAACACATCATCCATATGGGCACTTATTAGGCTACTTAGTGACATTGGCCCATAACATTTCACACCTGGTAGTGGTTAGAAGGAATTAAGTATAGAGGACCATTATAATAGTCGTTAAATAGCCATGAGGACAATGTCATGTAATCAGTGTCCAATTATTCCACTTCTTAGTACAGGAACTTGGTCACTAGCTCACCAAGAACTGATCTATTCATGATGGATTGAGTCCTTCTCACTGAAAACTCACAGAGAACTAATTGTATCTAAATAGAAATTGTCTTCATATGCAGTGAGAGACATAGTTAGAGATGAGAAAGACAGAGAGAGACAGCAACAGAGACAGATAAAAAGGATATATATATATATACATTTATATATGTATGTATGCATGTACGTATATAAATGGAGAGAGACAGAGAGAGAGAAAGGGAAAGAGAGAGAATTTAGATAAAACCAGTTTCTTTACAAGAATGTCAAGATTGATATGATTTTTAGTACATTAATTTCTTGGCCATTGGACAATAATATGACGATCAGAGTATTAACAGCTAAATTAATATTTTAAACCATCTAAAAACCACATGGTTCTTTGAATTCTCTGCCTCTCTCCCATAACTGCACCTCAATAGCATAGCAGAAACAGGGAGCTGCTACGGGCCATCAGGAATTTTTCATTGTTTGTTGTGTTGCCATGGCCAAAGAATTCATCCCCAGTTGACTGGCCTGCTGCTTGTGAAACTCTCTGTAGAATGTGATAATTAGAAAATATAAGCATAGGGAAATTCAATTTATCAACAAACATTGAAGGGCCTACTATTTGCTATGTGCTGGGGATACCAATGTAAAAGTTAGATACTCCTTAATTTTATGAAATCTACATTCTACAGTTATGGGAAATTCAGGAGGGAAAGATCACTCTTTACTGGAGGGAATCGGGAAATTTTTCATGATGGCAGCTGGTTCCCAAGCTTATTTTGGTAGCTATTTGAAAGATGTTTTGGAAATGGGAGAGATGAAAGTCCAAGGGATCAATTAGGAGTCTGTTACAAGTGAAAAGTATATATGAGTCTTTGAATTATGGCAGTCTCTGTGTGAGTGGAATGGAGGAGACAATATTCAGGAGGTTAAATGAACATGACTTGGCAACTGAAAGGAACTCAGTTTCATTTCTCCAAATTGTGAGATACAGATATATGTCCATTAAATTCATGGCTCTTCCATATGTTGACCACCATTCCCAAAGAGAGGAAAATGTTCATCTTCAAATTCCCTTTCTCATGTTCTCATACACAAAAGGAAAAACCTTGGCATATGAATACTTTTTTTTTTCAAAGAAATTTGTACAAGAAACATTTTCAGTGTTTGTGGGAATGGTGCTCAATGTGTAGAAAGGCCACAAATGAGATCACCATTGTTTTACTTTATATCCTGGTTACATTTTAAAATCTACATACTACAAAAGGTTCCATGGGAATATTAAAAGACAGTGAGAGATTGAGGTTGTATCTATATGCACAATCCC
This sequence comes from Phascolarctos cinereus, assembly GCF_003287225.1. Lineage (NCBI taxonomy): Eukaryota > Metazoa > Chordata > Mammalia > Diprotodontia > Phascolarctidae > Phascolarctos > Phascolarctos cinereus. The sequence continues at coordinate 578,182,731 of NW_027555847.1, forward strand.
CTTGGCAGAAAAATGAGTGTTAGGAAAATTAAACTGTTGAATTTAGTCAGTAATCAGTATGTTTTGTTTTTTAACTAAATTCATCTGTTCAGTTTTTCTCCCTCTCCCCCCAAATTAGTTTATGCATGTAGTCATGCAGTTTTAAATAAAAATATTGAGTGCCCTGGTTGCTCTCCCCTCCTTTTTTAGAGGAAATAAAAGATTTTCTATGATTCTTTCTTGGATTCTCTGTCTGAATCCAACCCAAGAGGAGAATTATTTTCCTGATTCCCATAGCCTCAAACAACTTAACATCCTAACAGGGCTTCAAAAGTAGCAGAAGGATGTTGACATATTAGGTCAGGGGGTTACCACGAAAAAAAAAATTGTATTTACTCTTTCCCTCACCCAAATCCAAATCCAGTTCTGAGGTTATCTTATTAGATTTGTTGGTGCTTTGGTATAAGACTATATTCTAGGTAAATTGTGCCTGAGCATTTCAGGAGGGAGGTTGTATTCTTCCTTTACCCAGTCTCACAGCCCTCTTTTTAACTTTTTGATTGCTTAGAATAATAATTATTTCTTAAATGTGGTATCAAAAATTGACATATAGAGACTGTTTGATAATATTCAGCTGTCTCATCAGCTGAACTGGTCTCACGGACATTAACTAGCTGCACATGTTATGGACAATTGCCTCTTTTTTATTTTAGTTTGAGTTTCAAAAAAAAACCATCCATAAAGACAGGATGACTTCATGAAAAGAGCCTTGGACTGGACATCAAGAGACTTGGGTTAAAATCCTGGCTTTGATACACATTATAGAGCTAGACGATCACAGGCAATTCACTTTCTGTTTTGGAGCTTCAATCTCTTCACCTAGTGACAGAAGATAATACTAGTAGCATTAGCTCAGGGATTCCTAACCTTTTTCCTTGCATCATGCACTCTACCTTTGGCAGATTGGGGAAGCTTATTGAGTTCTGCTCAGAATAATGTTTTTAAATGCACAAAATAAAACACGTAGGATTACAAAGGATACCACTTATATTGAAATAAAGATTTAATTTATTTTTCCCATTCAAGATTATGGATGTTCTGAAATTTTTTCCATGGATCCTTCTGAGTTCTGTGGATGACAGGTTAAAAACTTTATACTTTATAAATTGGAGTTACTTGTTATCATTTGTGTTTGGTTTTTTGTTATTTGTTTCTGGCCTGATGACTTATGTCATTGCTGTAGGGAATTCCATATGCAGAATTTCTATTCCTGCAATGTAGATGGCTAACTTGATTCTAACTTAGAGTCCTGGAAAGTTCTCTGTGGCACTGAAAAGTTAAAGTTCTTTGCCATAGACACACAGCTAAAGTGGTAGAGAGAAGGCACAAATCCAATTCTTCCTCGCTTCAAAGTGACTCATATATCCATCACACCTCTCAAATTTTGATTAATTATTGTGAAAACAATTTAACCCATAATTTGATCATGCTACCACTAGCTGGCAGTAGTGTATCAGACCTACATAGTCATCACAACATCATAGACTGTAGTATAATTAATCCAATATACAAATAGGCCTACATTTCTATTTTTTTTAACATCAAAGACATCCCTTTATTGAAAAAGTTGAACTCAGTGTAGTAAAAAAGGACTGCACAAGGAATCAAGAGGTCTGGCTTCCAGTCAGAGCTTGCCACTAATTAGCTATTTGATCTTTGGAAATTCAGCTTCTCTGGACTTGTTTCCTCATCTATAAAATGAAATGATGGAGCAGATCAAATCTAAGACTACTTGTAGCTTCAAAACTGTAATTTCTTTGATTAAGATGACAATGCTTATAATTTGCTACTTTTGTCACTAATTAACTTTTCCTCTCTTAATTCACTATGAAACATAGCTGGAAGGAAGAATGCTATATTTAACTTTTAGCTACAACCAGAGGAGTGTAGGTAAACATTTAAAAACTAGATCTCCAAAAACAAAGTCCACATGACACACTTTTAAGTTTAATGTTCATTATTAACATTTTGCCATTACTTTCTTAAGTCTAGACAATCAACAAAAACAATGAATTACATTTCAATTTATACTGTTTGCCAATTTCTGATCTGTAAATGCTCATACTGAAATCTGTCATCTCCAGGAACTGTTTCAACTTGGCTTTACATAATACTGGTCTCTTATCTCAAGAGGCTCACAGTTTGATAAGGCAAAACAACATAAAAGCAATTAAAAAGCAAAAAGAAAAAGAAAAAAGATACAGTAAAATTTAGTTTGGGGCATGTTGAATTCTGGATAACTATAGGACATCTAGTTTGAAATGAACAATATACTACTTACTCCTTAGACCTGCTTTTTAGAATCTCTAGCTTCCTACAAAGTTTAATTTATCAGTGCTACTTCAATGGTTGAATTAATTACAGGATGAAACAGATAATAAAACTATACTAGTGGGGCACCTCAACTTTCCACTCTTAGAACTAGAAAAATCTAACCAAAAATAATCAAGAAAGACGTTAAGGAGGTGAATAAGATTCTGGAAAACTTAGATATGATAGATATCTGGAGAAAATTGAATGGGGATATTAAGGAAAATACTTTTTCTCAGCAGTACATAGCACCTACACAAAAACTGATCATGTATCAGGTCATAAAACCCTCACAACCAAATGCAGAAAAGAAGAAATAGTAAATACATCCTTTTCAGATCATAATGCAATAAAAATTACATTCTATAATAGACAATGGAAAGAGAAATTAAAAATTAATTGGAAATTAAATAATGTAATTCTTAAAAAAAACAAATCATACAAACTATTGATAATTTCATTAAAGAAAATGACCATGAAACAACATACCAAAATTTGGGTGATACAGCTAAAGTGGTACTTAGGGGAAAATGTGTATCTCTAATTGCTTAAATTAATAAAACAGAGAAAAAGCAGATCAATGAATTGGGTATGCAATTTAAAAAAACCTAGAAAAAAAACGAATTAAAAGTCTCCAATTAAACACCAAATTGGAAATCCTGAAAATCAAAGGAGAGATTAATAAAATTGAAAGTAAGAAAACCATTTAACTAATAATAAAACTAGAAGACTAGAATCTGGTTTTATGAAAAAAGCCAATAAACTAGATAAGCCATTACTTTTTTAAGTCCTCTAGATAATCAACAAAAATAATAAATTAAATCCAAATTTATGGTATTTGACAATTTATGAGGTGTAGATGCTCATGTTGAAATCTGTCATTTCCAAGAACTGTTTCAACTTGGCTTTACACAATGCCGGTCTCTGATCTCAAGAGGCTCAGGGCTTGATAAGCAGAAGTAATATAAAAGTAATTATATACCAAACAAACAAAAATATAAACTGTAAAGTTTAATTTGAAGTATGTTAAGTTCTGGACAACTACATGACATTTAGTTCCAAATGAACAATATACTACTTACTCCTCACACCTGCTGTTTAGAATCTCTAGCTTCCTGCAAAGTTCAATTTATCAGTGCTACTTCAATGGCCCATTTCTATAGGAAACCTTTCTTGCTAGCCTTAATTATTATTGCTTTCTCCTTCCTTAATTAATTTTAAACATTATTTTGTACATGCAATTATTTGTAGATATGTTGTATTCCTATACCATTCAAATGTAAGTTCCTGAGGGCAATCTCTTTTTGCATTTGCTTTTCTATCTCATGCCATAGGTCTGTGCATGTAATAAGCAATTCATAAATGATTACTGAATAGAGACAAAAGTATTTCTTTTGCTATGACAGAGCAATGCATCAAGGGCCCTCTTCCATACAGGCTTCTTCCATTCATGCATCAAAATGATTTAAATTCTTTGAAAGATGCAAAGATGCAATAACTTGTTGAAATGAATTTAACTTATCTTTTCTTCTAATTCAAAATTTATTAAACTTTGCTCTAACTTGACCCATTGAGAGTTGATGCGGACATGTCTCCCAGATAGCCAGTATTAACCATTAAGATATAGTAAGCTCCATTTATGTCATCTTGTTTAGTGCTTAACTCATCCAGTGCTTTCTGACTCTTCTTGAAAAAAGTATTCATGATACATTGGCATGAGGCTAATGAGCAGTCCACATGACTTTGGTCTCTTTCATTTTTTTTGATAGCGAAACTTAATTTCATTACAATTTTCTGCTGTCCTTCTGACCATCTTTTCACTGAAGCCCTGAATAACAAGTTATGATGACCCTCTGATCTTAAGCATCAGGTGAGGAATAAAAGAGAGAGGCACACATTCACAAAGGTATTCATCCTTATCATAGAGAAGATCAAATGTAGAGCTCCAATGAAGATGGATTTTCTATGGTGGTCAGATCCCCCAGAAGCTCCCCTATAATGATATTGCATTGGTTTCTTAAAACTCGGAGCATTTCAGAGCTAAAAAAGAAATCCATAGCCACTCAAAGGAATGTAGCTTTATCATAAACACTAGTGAGACCAAATGAATGAAGACTGTTTATATGATTTTATTTGATGATGTTATCAGCTCTTATCACCAGATGAAATAGTATAAAATAAAAAGAGGACAAAGTCTTGGGGGACACTTCTCATTAGAGTACACGAATTAGGAATCAGTGATGGATAGAGATGCCCGTGAATTGGTGAATGGCTGAACAAATTATGGCATATGAATGTAATGTAATACTATGCTACAAGACATGAGAAAGAGATGATTTCAGAAAAATTTGGAAAAACTTGAATGAAGTGATGTTAAAATGAAAAGAGCAGAATGAGGAGAACAACTTAAACTATCAGTGAAGGGGGAGAAGGAACAAGCATTTTTAAGCACCTGCTACATGTCAGGCATTGTTCTAAGCATTTTATAAATATTATCTCACTTGAGCCTTACAACATCCCCGTGAATATGTTATTATTTTCATTACTGTGCCTCATTTTTCTCCAATTTGTCCTCCATTCCACTGCCAGAATTGCATCTATATTTCCTAAATGTGTCTCACCACACCACATCCCCCTGCTACTCAGCAGACCCTTGTGCCTCCCTATTATCTCTAGCATCAAATAGAAAGCCCATTTTTGGCATGTAAAGTTATTGATACATTCCTTTTTTAATTTTATTTTTAATTTATGGAATAAAACAAGCATTTCCATAACACAGTACAATAAAAAAAAAGATGATTGTATATGAAACTGCAAATCTACTATGCACAACTTGCTATTCTTTGCTATTTCTCCCCTCCTGATCCTCCACCCTAGAGATGGCTACCATTAAATACAAATATATATGTGTGTGTGTGTGATATGTGTCTGTGCATGTGTGTGTGAAACTATTCTTTACATACTTCTATTTATCAGCTCTTTTTCTGGATGCAGACCTGTTCTGTGTTCTAATTTTCTTATGAAATCTCTCTTTATATCTAGGTCATGTATCCACTCTGACCTTGTTTTGTAAATGATGTAAGATATTAGTCAGCCCAATTTCTGCCATACTGCTTTCCAATTTTCCAACCTTTTTTTTAACCAAATAATGAATCCTTATCCCCAAATCTTAAGTCTTTACACTTGCGAAATACAAGATTATTATGTTTATTTGCTACTGTAAAGTGTATGTCTACCCTATTCCCTTGATCTACCTTTATATTTCTTAGCTAATACCAAATAGTTTTGGTAATTACTGCCTTATAATACAGTTTAAGATCTGATACTGCTTAACTTAGTTCATTTACACTTTTTCCATTATTTCCTTTGATATTCTTGACTTTTGTTTTTTCCAAATGAATTTTATTATTTTTCCAATTCACATTCAAAATTATGATGACTATTTATCAATTTCCCTCCATCATATTTTTACTCACTATTTTCCTTTTCAGCCTCTCTTTTCACCTATCCTTCTTACCTTATCTTCTCTCCTTACCCTCTTATTCCTTATTTTAGCCACTCCCCTGGAAGTCCCTCCCTTATCTATTCCCCCCACCTTCCTAATCTCAATCTATATACCCTTCTAAAAGTTCTTCCCCACCATATCCCCCAGTTTTCTCACCTTTCTAGAAGTTCAGAAAACTTCTGAACCTCTTCAGATGTATAATTTGTTTCCTCTTCAACACAGGTAAAAGTTAGGTTCCAATATTAACAGCCCTCCACCACCATCTGCATCTTCCATATTAGTTCTATATTGGCTCTTCCTTTCATGCTCTGTTTTCATGAGATTTCTCCTTTTAACTCTTTCCTATCCAATTTTGTTTTTTAGAATAACTTAATCATATATAACTTAGCCCCAACCTTTTTCCAAGCTACCTTAGTAATGATAAGTTTTAAGAATATTATTACTAGTAATAATAACAACTAATAATTACTAATATTAATAACATTTTCATTTATCATAAGTAAACGCTTTGACCTTAATCATTGCCTTGTAAATAGTCTTTTATAATTTCCTTATATTTCTTCTGGATCTTTTATAATCAATTTTCAATTGAGTTCTAGTCTTTTTTTTTTTTTTAACAAATACCTGAAAGTTTTTCAGTTCACCAACTGTCCATTTTTTTTTTCCGTTCAGAATTATACTCAACTTTTCTGGATTAGTTATTCTTGGATGCAACCCCAGCTCCTTTGCTCTTTGAAATGTTTTATACATTCCTAATTTTCCAGTCCACTTGCTGCAATTCCTCAAAACTGACCACTCTACCCTTCATCTCAGTGACTTTGCATGGCTATTTCCCATGTCTGGAGTTCACTCTCTTCTCAACTCTGCCTTTTTGATTCCCAAGGCTCTTTTCAAGGCTGATTCTTCAAGGCTCAATTTAAATTCCACCTTCTATAGGAAGCCTTTCCTAAACCACTTTCCCCTCCCATAAACCTCCTTCTTTGGCTAAGAGTTTGTCCCCTGTCACTATCCCTTATACATCTTACATACCTATAGTCATTTAAATATTATCTCTGCCATTAGAATGTTAGTTCTTTTGGGAAAGGACATTGCTCTTATCTTTCTTTGTATTGCTAATGGTTAGAACAATCCCATATTTAACAACCTGACTTGCCAGATTTAAGTCAGACCCTGTAACTACTTATATCCTTCTCAGTTACACAAACTATGGTACCCTTCATACTGGGGTCATGGAGCATACTCTGGATAACCTATGGCTACAACTGAAGAATCATAAAAAAGTTGTTCTTTTTATAGATTTATTTTTTTAGGCTTACTCCTAATCAAATTACCTTGTATTACGTTTGTTTATATACATGTCATATTTTTTCCAGTGAAATGTAAATTCCTTTAGAGCAGGGACTATTGATCTTTTAATCTCCAGAGTTCAGCACAGCTCCTTGTACGTAGTAAGAGCTAAAAAGATGTTTCTTTTTATTGTCTGAGCATTCAAAACAGTATTATTAAATTACCTCTTTACTAATTTTTTAAATTAAAATTCTGATATTTTCCTTCTGCAAGCCAAAATCATTTGTAAAGATTCTATTAAAATATGAAGACTATGGAGCAGAGCCAAGGTGGCAGAGTAAAAGCAGTGACTTGCTTGAGCTTTCCCCAAAACCCCTCCAAACACCTGTAAAGAATGGCTCTAAACAAATTCTAGAGCAGCCCAACCCACAAAAAGACAGAGTGAGACAATGTTCCAGCCCAAGACAACATAGATGTTTGATTGGAAATGTGTATCATGCCCGGAAGGTAGAGGAGCACAGTTCATCATGGGCATGCAGGTAAAGACCAGGCCTCAGAGAACCTGGAGCAGGCCTCAGGGTATTGAATCACAGGCAGCCATAGCAGTTTCTAGACTTCTTAACCCAGAAACACCAAAGACAACTTAGAAGGTCAGTAAGAAAAGCCTGTGATCTTAGTGACAGAGAAGCTTGATCCCAGCCCCAGTCCTGGTGCAGTCTGAGGGCAGTGGCTGCTTTCAGAGCTTCTGACCTACAGACTGAGGGGGAACTGAGTTGCTGATTAAAGGGGGATTGCAGGGATCTCTTTGCTGGTGCTGAGGCAGGAATCTCTTGCTTCACCTGTGATTAGATCTGGGTCACAGTTCTGGGTGGCGATCCTGAGGCAAGGAGGAGCACTGGCATGGTGGAGCTCATAGTGGAGCTCATAGTGGCAGTAGGGAGAGAATCCTCCTCACAGCTACAAGGAAGAAAAGAGTGCTTGTGGTCACTGATAGACCAGAGCACAGGCCAGGAAAGGCCTGGCTTTTTTTTGATCATACCACCTCAGAAGAATGGAAAATTTACAGGTCCCTAGAAATATCTCTGAAAACAGCTGCACAAAACCACCTAAATGTGGGACAGTACATTCTCCACACTGGAAGCAGACCCTTACCTTAACAAAGAGTTTAAAACTTAAGTAATTGGCTGGGATCATGAGCAAACAGCAAAAAAAAAATTAAAAAAAAACCAGACCATACAATCTTTCTTTGCTGACAAAGATCAAAACATACAACCAGAAGAAGACAACAAAGTCAAAGCTCCCACATCCAAAGCCTCTGAGAAAAATATGAATCAGTGCCAGTCCATGGAAGAACTCAAAAAGGATTTTGAGGAGCAAGTAAGAAAAGTAGAGAAAAAACTGGGAAGAGAAATGAGGGGTGATGCAAGAAAATCATGAAAAACAAGTCAACAGCTTGCTAAAGGAGACCCAAAAAAATACTGAAGAAAATAACACCTTAAAAAAATAGCCTAACCCAAATGGCAAAAGAGGTCCAGAAAAACAATGAGGAGAAGAATGCCTTAAAAAGCAAAATTGGCCAAATGGGAAAGGAAATCCAAAAGCTCACTGAAGAAAACGCTTTCTTAAAAATTAGAACAGAGCAAATGGAAGCTAGCGACTTCATGAGAAATCAAGACATTGTAAAACAAAACCAAAAGAATGAAAAAAATAGAAAATAATGTGAAATAACTCATTGGAAAAACAACTGACCTGGAAAATAGATCCAGGAGAGAGAATTTAAAAATTATTGGACTATCTGAAAGCCATGATCAAAAAAAAAAAGAGCCTAGACAAAATATTTCAAAAAATTATCAAGGAAAACTGCTCTGATATTCTAGAACCACAGGGTAAAATAGAAATAAAAAGAATCCATCGATCACCTCCTAAAAGAGATCTCCAAAGGAAAAGTCCTAGAAATATCATAGTCAAACTCCAGAGTTCTCAGGTCAAGGAGAAAATATTGCGAGCATCCAGAAAGAAACATTTTAAGTATTGTGCAAACACAATCAGGACAACACAAAATTTAGCAGCTTCTACATTAAGGGACCATGAGAACTGGAATATAATATTCCAGAGGGCAAAAGAAATAGTAGTATCACAACTAAGAATCACCTACCCAGCAAAACTGGGAAATCCTTCAGGGGAAAATATGGATATTCAGTGAAATAGAGGACTTTCAAACATTCTTGATGAAAAGACCAGAGCCGAATAGAAAATTTGACTTTCAAATACAAGACTCAAGGAAAGCATGAAAAGGTAAACAGGAAAGAGAAATCGTAAGAGGTTTATTAAGGTTGAAGTATTTACATTCTTTGTGGAAAGATGATATTTGTAACTCATGAGACCTTTGTCAGTATTAGGGTAGTTGGAGGGAAAAAAGTTATATATATATACATGTATATGTATATATATATATATAAAATGTGTGCGTATGTATGTATGCATGTGTGTATGTATGTATATACATGTATATGTATGGATAGATAGATAGATAGATAGATAGATAGATAGATAGATAGAGGGCACAGAGTGAGTTGAAGATGAAGGTGTGCTATCTGAAGAATAAAATTAAGGGGTGAGAGAGGATTATACTGGGAGAAGGAGAAAGGGAGAGGGAGAGTGGGGTTTATTATATCACACAAAACAGATAAGAAAAGGCTTTTACAATGGAAGGGAAGTGGGGGAAGGTGAGAGGGAATGAGTGAATCTTATTCTCATCAGATTGTACTTTAGGAGGGAATAATATACACACTCAACTGGGTATGGAAAGCTATCTTAACCTGCAGGAAAATAGAGGGGAAAGAGATAAGGTGGGGTATAATAGAGGGGAGACAGATTGGGGAGGGGGTAGTCAGAAGCAAACACTTCTGAGGAGGGACAGGGTCAAAAGAGAGAATAGAATAAACTGGGCGTGGGATGGGATGTAGGTAAATATACTTAGTTTTCCACAACATGACTACTATGGAAGTGTTTTGTATGACTACACATGTATAACCTATATCGAGTTGCTTTCCTTCTCAATGAGGGTGAGTGGGGAGGAAGGAAGGGAGAAAATTTGGAACCCAAAGTTTTAAAAACAAATGTTAAAAATTGTTTTCACATGCACCTGGGAAATAAGATATACAGGTGATGTAGTATAGAAATCTATCCTGCCTCACAGGAAAATAGAAGGGGAAACGGATAAGAGAAGGGTGTGTGGGGGGGGAGATAGAAGAGATGGTAGATTAGGGGTAGGGGTATTCAAAATGCACACTGCCTTGGGATAGGGGGAGGGGCGAGATGGGGAGAAAATTTGGAACTCAAAATCTTGTGGAAGTGAAGGTTGAAAACTAAAAATAACTAAATTTTAAAAAATAAAATAAATTTAAAAAATAAAAATTTAAAAAATGAAGACTATATCAGCATTATGATTAACGCTTTGATAGATTAAGTGTTATGAAGCTGTGTGAGGATTTAAACTGGGCTCTCTATTGTTATGTGTCACATAGATAACCAGAAAATTCTTGCTATTTACCTATTCCCTATTTAGGGAAATTCAGATGCAAATTGTTGGTATACATGCATGTTAAGCAATTACTCTGTGATAAGAGAGGTGAGTCATCCAAAGGGAGCTTGCCAAAATTAGAGCAGCAGGGGGCAGCTAGGTGGTGCAGTGGATAGAGCACCGGCCCTGAAGTCAGGAGGACCTGAGTTCAAATCTGGCCTCAGACCAAGCCCTTGACACTTTCACTACCTGTGTGACCCTGGTCAAGTCACTTAACCCCAATTGCCTAACCCAAGTAAACAAACAAACAAACAAAATTGGACCAGCAATCTACAAAGTTCAAGAACAAGGAAATAGCAATACTTAGTCCTCATATTAATTTTAATTCAATAATTTACCTTTAATTGCGTCAATTCTGTATCATCACAAGAATTTCTGAATGAAAACAGTACATTAGCATTGTGGGCCAATGGAGCGATGAGCAACTGGGGTAAGAATAGTCATGGCAAAAACGAAAACAAAAAAACAAAAACAAAAAACATTGAAGTGGTTAACATCTATGAAATAATAGTAATTCAATACAGTTGTCATGGACAGCAATGGCTCTTCTCCAAAGTTATAACCTGTAATTGTGCAATTTCTGAATAGCCAAATTAAGCTATCCCTCTAATTACTCTGTTTTATCTTCTATCTGCCGCATCTAATTTATATTTCATCTTAGAACCATGTACTAGGGTCATTTGATACTTTTATTTGGATTGGTCAGAAAATGAATACAATTAGATGTCATTTTTGCCTGAAAGTAACATTCTAAGCTGTATTTTAAGGTTTCCTGGTGAGTAAGCTAGTGACTTCCCAAAGTGACTTCTTCACAATTTTTTTGTTTTGTTTTATTTTATTTTGTTTTTTGGCACAGAAACTTTCGTATTTACTGTAAATGTATGTGTCCTGTTTTGGTAGCTATGTGGTAGCTCTGTTAAGGATCTAAATTAAATGCTGTGGGTCAATGTGAAGGAAATAGTTATATTTTAGAAAAATCTGGTATAAGAATTTCTTAATCCTTAAAAAAAAAAAGTAGTGCTGAGTCCTGTACAATAATCCTTCAGGCAAAATGACCTTTAAATAATCTACTAGTCTACAATTGATCTCTTCTGTTGACAAGGCCTCAAGGGCTTTTCGTGATAGGATTCCACTTCAAAGCAAGTTGCCTGAGTTGCAAACAAAGACAGCTTACACTCTTTTAGCTTACTATGAAAGTTGTTTTAAATTGCCCTGCTATGTATTGAACTTTTACTAAAATTCTGCTCTAGTTACTTCCAGCACAGCACTCAGCACTTCATGATTCAGGAAAATACTGGCCAGTGTAAGGTATAAAAAGAACTGTTGGCAGTCATTGTGAACAGAGGTTAATTAGGCATTGAGCCAACCAAATAGGTGTAAATATTGTACCAAATGGCTCTATCAGTTAGTCAGGGGCAAATATTGATTTGCTCTTAGGAAAAAAAAATTATAAGCTAGGTATCTTTTGTACTATTTTTTCATTAATTTTTATGGTCTCCTATTTTTATGTTTTCTTATCCAGATGACTTTCTATTCATTATGAAGTTTTATTTAATATGAGCAGATAGGTAGCAGAATGTATAGAGCACCCGGCTTGGAATCAAGAAGACCCATCATCCTGAGTTTACATCCAGCCTCAAACACTTAACAGCTGTGCGACCCTGAGCAAATCATTTAACCTATTTGCCTCAGTTTCCTCATCTGTAAAATGAGCTGGAGAAGGAAATGGCAAACCACTCCAGTGGTTTTTTGCCATGAAAACCCCAAAAGGGGTTATGAAGGATCAGACACTACAGAAACAAGTGAACAACAAAATAGATTTAGACCTGGACATGGATTTAGATATCAACTAGTTCAATCCCCTCATTATACAGATAAGAAAACTAAGGCCTAGAGATATTAAGTGACTTACTCCTGGGCATATGAATAGCAGTCAAGATGAGAAATCAGCCAGAACCTTTTACTCCAGATCCAACCTCCTTTCCACCCTTTTCCAATATGTCAGATTGAAAAGAATACAGGATTTGCTGTCTAGAAGCCTGGTTTCTAGTACCAGCACTCTTTTCCAATTAGCTGTCTGACCTAGGGAAAGTTTTTCCCCTACATGAGGCTAAATTTCCTCATCAATAAAATGTGAGAATTGAACTAGTTAATGTCTAAGATAACTCCTAGTTCTAAAATTCTTTGGCACTTCTAAAACTTTCAAAAATGCAGAATTCTATTGGTTTAAAAGACACAGTACCCAAGGAATTCTTCTCACATGTCTGGCCCTGAAGCAGGACATTTCATATTTTTCTAATCTTATAGCTTTAGTTGAATGGAATTGATTTGTTTGAAAAAAATCACTAAGAAGTTTTCGGAAGGGGAAAATCTGATTTTCTTCATTTACTCTTAAAAATAAATGTTTTTGGATTGGGAAAGATACTTATTTTAGTTGTGGTTTTGGTTCCATAATCAACAAAGTTAGTGGTTCAAATCAGTTCTGATAACAACATTTTCCCCCTTGAATTCAGAATATTTTTCTTAACTGATGCTACTGGTATTGTAAAGGATTTGAAAATATGTTAGGAACACAGAATTAGCTAAAAATTTACAAGTATCTGGACTCTAAACTAACCATTTTTGTGAGCTTTATAATATTTTAATCAATAACCTATATACCACAGGTAATCTTAGCTGTAGATTACATTTGATTAGACTATTAAAGGAGCCCCTAACTCCAAAGCAAAGATCTTTTCCTCCTATCTGTCTATCTATCTATGTATCTATCTATCTATCTAAAATAACTTCATTCATGCTTTAAGTCAGATCTACAGCAGTGTGTAGTCCCATCTACCAGTTTTCAAGCTTCTAAGAAGGAACAAAAGAAGTAAGAATTGTGACTGTTAACATGTATTGAAGGATATCTGTTACATGTGAGCAATAAATTGAGTGTGTGACTGCTTTTGCTTGGTTCAGTGACATGTATGTCCCTTAATATAAATCATGAAGGAACCAAATGAATGTCAAATAAAAATCCTTTAAGAACACTGATGAATGATTACTAAGAGGACCTTGGATTTATGGCCCTGACAGTAATCTTCTGAAATTAAGTTCAGTCTATCGACCTTTACTACATTTAACTGGCTATTTCTATTTTAAGAATACAACAAAAGGGAAAAATACTGAACCTCTTAACAATGTAAATATTTCTAGATTGTTCTACCAGAAACTTAGGGAAATAATTTTTTTTAACAGACATCATCGTCACTATTTATTTTAATAAACTGGACATATTTTTGTTGTTGTTGTAAATACTACAAATCAAAGTTTGATTCAGTGTTTGTTGATTGTCTGGACTTAAAAAAGTGATAGGAAAATGTTAATAATTAGATCAAATTTAGAAGTATGGTGTGGGTATGGTTTTATTTTTCTGGAGAGCTGATTGTTAAACTTTAATTAGCATACCCCTAGCATGTCAAGGAGGAGGATTAGCCACTGACCAAAACAGCCTCACTCTCAATTGACTTTAAAAGTAGAGATGGTTTTAGTTTTGCTTTGTTCTTCCTTTCTTATGACTCTGTGGCATAGGACTCCAATACTTTTTCCTTGGAATTCCTATGATATTGCCGGGAGGTGCAGCAAAGGGAGGGGCTTTCCCTCCTCTTCTTCACCATAACAATTATGGCAGCTAATCAACCACTCGGCAAAAGTATTTGCTCTCTATGTGGGTTTGGAACTGGATCTCAAAGCCCTAGAATATTCTTCAGCTTCTGTTTCTTTCCCTGGGAATGAAGAAATGACTAGACTCAGATAACTTCTTCTAGCAACAATGTTGCAAGTTGAGAGTCAGGGAGCTCTTGCATCCAGGTGCGGGTCTGTGTGAAATACCTTCTTAAAAGAGATGACCATTGCCAGGAGGGTGTGCCCAAGCCGTGAACATCTAGCTTGCCAGAAAATATAGGGTCTGAGTTCTTCAGACAGTGCATATTTGAGGTGAAAGTGAAAATGCCTGTTCACTAATCTCATAAAATATCTCGAGTTTTAGTTTGTTTTTTTTAAGCTATCCTTCAGGAAGAATATAGTAGGATCATTAGACCATTATATTATGCTTTAAGTATTTATACAATACTTTTGTCACTATGCCCTTCTGAGTCTTTTATGCTTTAAGTATTCCTTTGTGGTAGAAAGGGAAAAAATATTTTAAATGTATTTTTAGTGTAAAAGAAACCCTGTTTAACACTTTTTGAAAGCCCTTAGCAGAAAACAACAACAATAACAACAACAACTAAGTTTTAAGATATTTTCCCTGTGGCTGCTAGTTGGGGGTGCCATAAACCAAAGAGTGTTAAAAGTGCCTAAGTCCCTTTTGTGGGGCCAGACTTCCTCAAGACTACACTGGGTCCACTAAAACCCAGAGTTTGGAGTCATTGGTTGAAGAGGACACCCCCGTGGTCCCTTGGCTATGAATTTTACACTTACTGTGGATAACTTAGTGTTAGGTATAGCTTTGGGGAGCAAGTAATTATATAGGTAGTAATCAATCAATATTATAGATATACAGCCGTAAGGAATCTTAGAGGCCATTTAGTCCAAACCCTTCATTTTACAGATGAGGAAACCAAGGCTCAGAAAAATGAGAGGACTTGCCGAGTGTCTAGCACAGAGACAGTAAGTGCCAAAAGCAGAATTTGAACCTCGGTCTTTCTGATTCTGAGTCTGCTACTCTGTCCATTATGCCACAGCGACACTGACAGAATCCAGATTTTAACCCAGGTCCTTTGACTCCAAGGGTGGATCTAGGTGGTGCAGTGGATAGGGTGTTGAGCCTGGAGTCAGAAAGACTCATCACTCCTAAGTTCAAATTTGGCCTCAGACACTTCCTGAGTTCAATCTGGCCTCAGACACTTACTAGTTGTGTGACACTGGGCAAGTCACTTGTTTATCTCACTTTCCTCATCTGTAAAATGAGCTGGAGAAGGAAATGGCAAACCACTGCAGTACTTTTGCAGAGAAAACCCCAAATGGGGTCACAAATACACGACTGAAACAATGAACAGTATCAACTTTTGACTCCAAATCCAGCACTCTTTCCACTGAAACGTATTTCCTTCTCTGTGTAGTTAAAAACAGAAAGGTAAGACAGTTCCTGTTCCCAAGAAGCTCACATTATATTGGTGGGGGAGAGGAGGAAAGGGAATTTTGGGGAAAGGAAGTGAATAAGCATTTAATAACTACTATTTTCTAGGCATTGTACTAAGAGCTTCACAAATATTACCTCATTTCATCATCTCAACATTGAGAGGTAGGTGCTGTTAATTATCCTCATTTTACAATTGAGGAAACTGAGTCAAACAGAGGTTAAATGACTTGCCCACAGTCACACGTGCCTGAGTTTATATTTGAACTCAGGTTTCTCTGACTCTAGGCACACTGCACTATTTAACCTATAAAACATATTGAAGGTTTCAATATTGAAGCTTCATGTCATACAGAAAAATACCCAGGCCCTTAGTGCGCAGTGGCAAAACAGATGGTAATATCTCTTTTTTCGCTTTATTCTTTAATAGTGGTTGAGTGGACTGAGAGCAAGCTTCAGAGTTAGGAAGACCTGGCTTCAAATCCCATCTCTGACATTATCAGCTGTGTGATCCTGAGCAGTGCATTCCTGACCCAGAGTAAGCACTTAACAAATGTTTGTCGACTGACTCAATCTCTCAGAACTCCAGGCAATTCTTTAAGACTATAGGTAATAGATCAATTGCCAATACTCATTGGTGGTAAAAATATCAACATTGAGAGCTCCCCTTTACCAATGAAATCACAGATCTGAACCAAATAAAAAAAGTCTTGTAATAATGATCATCCCTCTATAGTGGATCTGTCAGCTCTATTTACCAGAATATTGCTAACTGGAATGCACTGACATTTAACAATGTTATCTATAGTACTGTAGCAGTGTTCTAAAATGGAAAAAAAATCCACTATTTCACATTTTCTTCTTTTTCTTAATAGATTGTTTAAAATATAGCTCAGTGATACTTGGAAATCCATTTCTCACGAATCCACAAGTAGTTCAAGTGATGGTGTAGCAGAAAGAGTAGGAAGACCTAGCTTCCAATCCTGGCTTGGCCCTTTCCTTCTTCCATGACATTGGGCAAATCACTTTCTTTGTTTAGGTCTTAGGTTCCTCATGTATAGAAATGGGAAACAAGAACTACTTGACCTCAAAGTCAAGTCAAATGTCCCTTTGAGCTTGAAATCTTTTTTCATCATTTTTTTTGCATAATGTTGCTATATAATCGATATTCAGGAAGATGATTTAAAGAAATAGGGGTGGAAAAACGAATTAAAAACTATAAAAAAGGTTTTTTTAAATATAATTTCTAAAATTCAGTGTCTCCATACATGGTCAGGAAATGATTCAAAGTTCTTCCTTAAGTAAAATGGTATCAAATGATCTATCAGGTCATATAATATGATTTTCTGCATGTCTGAATTTCTCCAGTGACCTCAGCATTTTCTGGAAACTAGTTTTCAGAAATCTTTTAGGGCAGTTTCCCAATTCACTCTGCACATCCAAGACCCTGAATCACTCCTTTGTGTTTGGTGGCATTTCACTTTCTTTGCATGTGATATTATCTTTTATTTAGACAGTCTCTCTCTCTCTCTCTCTCTCCTTCTCTCTGTAGAGAAAGCTAAAGTGTTTCCCAGCAACACCCAAAAATGAAGTACTCACCCCTGGCTTCAATTATCTTTATCTACAACTCTATTCAGTGACATGGGCAGGGGGAGGGGGGGCAGGAGACACAAAATTCAGTTTTCTATGGTGGAAAATCACCTAAATATCCCCTGTGCTCAAAGCAAGCTCCCTATGTCTGGCTGGCAAAAGGTCCAAGAAAATGATAGAAAAATATGTCAGGGGTCTTGTTTGTTATTCAAGGGAGAAATTTCCAACATATTCTTTATACTGCCATATAAGTTCAGCATGGTTTTCAAATTTACTTCTCTTTAGGGGAGAGCTAAGGCTTAAGCTCCTAAACAATAAATACCTCTATTTAGCTGATCATTAGATGTCACTCCTTTTCCAAACAGATACAGCTGAAATACAGTTTCTGTTTTCCTTGGCAGCAAAGCTGAGCTGCATCCTACAAAGCACAATATGCATATAAATTGGAGCGACAGATGTGTGAACCATTTGGAAAAATAACTCCAAGTGACTTGGGCTAAATTTATGAAAGTCTTTTGAACTGGTCTGGAATCATTTTAAAGGTTTGTATCAGAATGGAAATATCACATGCTTTTTTTTTTCTTTTCTACTTATCTTTGACTGTGAGGGTCAGTATCCCTTGGTGGTCTTCTTTTGTTTTCCATTAATTAATTTAATCCCTGTGAAAGTGCCAGATATCCCTGGAGAAGAAACTCTTCTGTTTGAGACACAAGCAATATATTACTCTTGCTTTTGTCCCTCTGTTATGCTTCTAGTCTTATAATGGCAGGACCACCTCACGCAATGTAAACTTTGTTAACTTCCTGGAAAATCCTTAAGTTCAGCAATCAAATTCTGTCTGTCCAGGGAAATAATAAATCTTGAAAAGGTAGGGAAATGTACTTTTCCAAGCTTCTTGTTGTAGTACTCTGATCTCATCATAGCAACTCTTCTCAACATTCTCCATTCCATTTTGTATAAATGAGCCAGTTTGCAAGCAACCTCATCAAAGTGGTATGAGCTATACACAACTTTACAACTTTTTGGAGAGCCATTTTTTTCATCTTTGTTTCTTTATCCAGTGTAAGAGACCATGTGAGCAGGTGGGGAATTGACTATAAGATCTATCTGAAGGGGTCCAAAGGGATGCAATATGCGGACAGAATATTTAATACTAAACTTCGCCTTTTACCATCCATATGACCATGGACAGGACACTTAGTCTCCTAGATTTCCTTCTTCTCATCTTCAAAATGATGAAATCGAACAAGATAGTATCCACAGTCTCTTCCAGCTAAGAATCTATATGCTTCTATGAAAGCCCAGTTTCTGATTTCTATGGTCCATCTCATTAGTTATTGTGAAGAAAGCATATTTTTTTAAAGATGTATTTTATTTATTAATTTTGTTTTATTAAATAATTTGCATATAAATATTAAATTTTGAACACAAACATTTTAACGTTTTTTAAAATTTGACTTCCAAATTCACCTCCTGCCTCCTGCCCCTTCCTTCTCCTTGAGAAGGCAAGCAATTTGATATTGATTATACATGTGAAGTTGTGCAAAACATTCTCATCTTAGCCATATTGTGAAAGAAAATACAGGAAAAAAATTAAGAAAAATAAAAAAAGCTTAAGAAAGTATACTTCAGTCTGACTTCAGAGTTCATCAGTTCTCTCTCTGGAGGCGGAAAGTATTTTTCATCATACATCCTCTGAAATTATTTTGAATCATTATCTTGATCAGAGTACCTAAGTCTTTCAGGGTTGATTATCCTGATAATATTGCTATTACTATGTAAAATATTCACTTGATTCTGCTCACTTCAGTTTGTATGAATTAATTTGTGTTTTTCCAAGTTTTTTTTTTCCCTGAAACCATCTTGCTCCTCATTTCTTGTGCCACAATAGTTTTCCATCATAATTATATTCCACAACTTGCTCAGCCATTTCCCAGATAATGGGCATCTCCTCAATTTCCAGTTCTTTGCCACCACAAAAGGAGCTGCTATAAACATATTTGTACAAATTGGACCTTTTCTGTTATAGTGGCATTGCTGGTTCAATGTGCATGCAGAGTTTTAGAGCCCTTTGGGTTTAGTTCCAAATTGTTCTCCATAATGGCTGTACTAGTTCACAATTCTGCCAACAGTGCATTAGTTTCCCAATTTTCCACATCTACCCCAGCATTTGTCATTTTCCTTTTCTGTTTTCTGAAGAACTCTTTGTTCTTCCAGCTGAATTTAGTCATTATTTTTTTTCTAGCTCTATATTATTATTTGGTGGTTTGATTGGTTTGGCAAAGAATAAAAAAATTAACAGGTAGAATTGTCATCTAAAAAACTAATGGCTAGGTCTACTCATGGGCAATTAATTGTTTAGATCTACCTTTATTTGTGTGAAAAGTGTTTTCTATTTGAATTAATATTATCCTGAGATGTAGGATGTGTAGGGAAGACTAGAAACCCTGGTGTGAGTGCTGCCAAGCCCTTTTCAGGGTTGCTTTCCACTGTTGCTGTCCATCTGTTCCACCTACCTCTCACCTGTGGCTCCAAGAAGCTATAGCATACACAAGAATCACACCCTGGTAAGCCATTTCAGGACACAAGCTAAAAGCAGGTTGAAGTTAACCAAGGGTTCTGAAATCCATTAGTGAATTAGGGAGGTGTCTACCCCAAGAATGTGAAGACTTCCCCTGGCAGAATGGGCAGATGAGAACAATTTGTTCCAATGGCCACAAATCCATTCTGTGGAGTGCTAAGAGCTTGGTTAGACATTGCCCAGATCATCCACAGCATCCTGAGCCATTGCCAGTCATCTTGACTTCTGTCTTGCCGCTCTAATGACTCTGAAAGAGAGAGTGAGGCTGATGACTTTAAGCTCTTCTGCCTCACTTAAATCAAATTTACATTAAATCAAGCCAGTGTGGCTTCAGAAAGGGCTGAGGAACAAGATACTATCTTGTTCAATTTCATCATTTTGAAGATGAGAAGAAGGAAATCTAGGAGACTAAGTGTCCTGTGCATGGTCATATGGATGGTAAAAGGCGAAGTTTAGTATTAAATATTCTGTCCGCATATTGCATCCCTTTTGGACCCCTTCAGATAGATATTATAGTCAATTCCCCACTTCCTCACATGGTCTGTTACACTGGACAACTCCAGGAAAATTCCAAGAGTAGGACAATGTTTATTGATCTAATGAAGGCCTTTGACACTGTCGATCATGGCAGCTTGTGGAAACCAGGGAGAACTTTCTCTGGTTGCTCAGAGAAGTTCATCAGTGTTGTATGTCAGTTTAATGACAGCATACTTACATGGGTTCTGGACAGTGAACAATGCTCCTGTGCTTTCCCAGTCACCAGTGGAGTAAAGCAGGACTGCATTCTTGCTCCTATGCTTTTTAGCATGATGTTTTCTGTGATATTGTCAGAAGCCTTCAGTGAGAATGAAAAAGGCATCAGGATCAGCTACCACACAGATAGTAAATTATTTAACTTGAAAAGGATACAAGGCAAGATTAACATGGAGAGAGAGTTACTGAGTAACTTTGTGTTTGCAAATGATTGCACACTCAGTGCAGCCTCTGAGGATTAAATGCAACAGAGTATGGATTAATTATTTGCTGACTGTGCTAATTTTGGCCTAACACCATAAAGAAAACAGAGGTTTTCCACCAGCCAGCACCACACCAGCCATATATGGAACTATCAGTTGCAGCAATTATATAAACTTTGAAAGCTGTGGATAAGTTGACTTACCTTGGCAATATACTTTTCCAGGGATATACACATAAATGATAAGGTTAACACATGCATTGCCAGAGCTAGCTCAGTGTTTGGGGGGCTTTGAAGGAAAGTGTGGGGGAGAAGAGGTATTAGGTTGCCTACCAAACTGAAGGTCTACTGAGCCATTGTGCTATCCTTATTGTTGCATGCCTAT
The DNA here is from genome assembly GCF_003287225.1 of Phascolarctos cinereus. Classification (NCBI taxonomy): domain Eukaryota; kingdom Metazoa; phylum Chordata; class Mammalia; order Diprotodontia; family Phascolarctidae; genus Phascolarctos; species Phascolarctos cinereus. The sequence goes on from NW_027555847.1 coordinate 578,204,085, forward strand.
GATACCCAGACAGTATCCCAGTTGCCATGCCAGGAAACAGAATTTCTTCCTTTTGAATTGTCTTACGAAGATTCTGATGATCTTCTGTTAGATAAGGTATCAGATACTGAGGTCCTTTTTTGAACTAAACTGCCAAGCATTCAAACTCTACTACAGAGTGTACAACTTTGGTAGGTTGGCCACGTTGTTCAAATACCGAACATACTTTTGCCTAAAAGACTATTTTATGGAAAACTCATCCAAGGCAAGCACTCACATGGAGGTCAGAAGAAGTGAGATAAGGACACTCTCAAGATCTCTCTGAAAAACTTTGAAATTGATTATGAGACCTGGAAGACACTGGTACAGGACCACCTGCTCACATCAAAGAAGGTGCTGCGCTCCATGAGCAAAGCAGAATTGCAGTAGCTCAAAAGAAACTCGAGATGCACAAATTTAGAGAATCTACCCCAAATGTTCATGTGGACTATTTGTGTCTGACCTGTGATAGATCTTTCCAAAGTCTTATTAGTTTGATCAACTATAGTTGCTATACTATACTTTGACCCAAACAGAGTATGTCAATTTGGTCCTCTTCAAGAATGAAGGACAACAATCAACCATACAGTCCCTGAGTTTGTCTCAGCAGGTAGACTCCCAAGCATTTTCTATTGTCAACAGTTATTTTAAATGGAATTTCTCTTTCTATCTCTTCCTTCTGAGTTTTCTTGGTAATATAGAAAAATGTTAATGATTTATGTGGTTTTATTTTATATTCCACAATGTTATTAGTTTTTTTTATTATTTCAACTAATTTTTAGTTGATTCTTTATGGTATTCTTAAGTATAAAATCATATCTGCAAAGAAGGATTGTGTGGTTTTATTTCCTCATTGCCAATTTTAATTCCAATTTTTTTTCTTGTCTTATTGCTATAGCTAGCATTTCTAGTTCAATATTGAATAGTAGTGGTGATGATGAAAATCCTTGATCTACTCCTGATCTTATTGGGAAGACTTCAAGTTATCCCCATTACAGATAATTCATTACAGATAATTCTTGCTTTTGGGTTTAGATAGCTACTGTTTATCATTTTAAGAAAGATTCCACTTATTCCTATGATTTCCAGTGTTTTCAATGGGAATTGGTATTGTATTTTATCAATTTTTTTTGCATCTATTGATATAATCATCTGATTTTTTGTTGGTTTTGTTATTGATATGGTCAATTACATTTATAGTTTTCCTAATATTGAACCAGGAGCACATTCTTGATATAAGTTCCACCTGGTCATTGTGTAAGAGCATTGTGATATCTTAATGAAATTGCCTTGCTAGTATTTTATTTAATTTTTGCATCAATATTCACTAAAGAAATTTGTAGTTTTCTTTCTTTTTGCTCTCCCTGCTTTAGAGAGTAAGACCACATTTGTGTTATCAAAGGAATTTGATAGGAATCCTTTACTCACTTTATCAAATAGTTTATATGTTATTGGGATTAATTTTTCCTTAAATGTTTACACTTGTAAATTCATCAGATCTTGAGGATTTTTTTTCTTAGGGACCTCACTGATAGTTTGTTCAATGTCTTTTTCTAAGATGATAGGCTTATTTAAGTATTCTATTTCCTCTTTTGTTTTTCTGGCCAGTTTCTATTTTTGTAAATATCCATCCATTTCACTTAGATTATCAATATTAGTAGCACATAATTGGGCAAAATAACTCCTAATAATTGCTTTAATTTCCTCTTCATTTGGTGGCATATTTATTATTTAAATTTTTGATAGTGGTAATTTAGTTCTCTTCTCCTTTTTAATCAAATTAGCCAATGTTTTATCTACTTTTCCCCAAAAAAACAACTCCTAGTTTTACTTATCACCTCATTTCCTTTAAGATTCAATTTTTATTAATCTCTCCTTTCATTTTTAGGATTTCCATTTTGCTGTTTAATTAGAGATTTTTGTCCCCCGCCTCTGCAGGTTTTTTTTTTGAGTCATATTCTTAATTTATTGATCTGCTCTTTCTCTCTTTTACTGATGTGCATGTTTAGAAACACTAATTTCCACCTCAGTATTACTGTGGCAGCATCCCACAAATTTTACTATGTTTTCTCTTTTTTGTCATTCTCTTTAATGAAATTATTGGTTGTTTTTTATGATATCTTCTTTGACTTACTCATTTTTAGGGTTACAGTATTTAATTTTCAATAAAATTTTAATATATGCTTTCATGGGCCTTTTTGGAATGCAATTTTATTGCATAATTGTCTGAAAATAATGCATTTAGTATTTCTGCCTTTCTGCATTTGGTAGCAAGTTTTTTATGCCCTAAAATATGGTCAATTTTTGTAAAAGTGCCATGTACAACTGAGAAAAAGGTATGCTCCTTTCTATTTGCATTCCATTTTCTCCAGAGGTCTATCATATTCAACTTTTCTAAGATTTATCTCTTTGATTTCTTTCTTATTTATTTTATAGTTGGCTTTATCGAGATCTGAGAGGGAAAAATCAAGTTTTAGTAATTAAAAAGTAGGCGGAACCAAGTTGGTAGAGTGAAAATAATGACTTGCTTAAGCTCTCCCCCAAACCTCTCCAAATACCTGTAAAAAATGGCTTGAAACAAATTCTAAAGCAGCAGAACCCACAAAAAAGGCAGAGTGAAACAAAATTCCAGCCCAAGACAACCTGGATCTTGGGCAGAAATGTACATTACTTCAGGCTGGGAGAGGAGCCCAGTTTGGCATGGGCGCCCAGGCCTCAGTGAACCTAGAACATGCCTCAGAGGACTGAATCACAGGCAGCTGTGGTGGTTTCCAGACTTCTCAACCCATGAACATCAGGGACAGCTTGGAAGGTCAGCAGAAAGGGTCTATTTCTGCGGTAATAAGAAAGAAGCTCAGTGGGGTCCCAGCCCTAGTCCCTGAGTGTGGCCTCTGGGTGGCAGCTGCCTCTGGAGCTTCTGGCCCACAAGCTTAGGGGGAATCAAGTGGCTGACCAGAGGGGGATGGCCGGTGCAGGATTCTCTTGCTTTGCCTGTGCTTAGATCTGGGTCACAGTTCTGGGGGGCGGTCCTGGGGTGAGGAGGAGCGCTGGCTTGGTTGAGCTTTTAGTGGTGGTACAGAGAAAATCCTCCTCTCATTTTCCAAACAGAAAAGGGTGCTTGTGGTCACTGGTAGACCACAGCATAGGCCAAGAAAGGCGTGAACACCTCGCCCTTAATCATAGCCCCTTGGAAGAACTGAACATTTACAGGTCCCTAGAAGTATCTCTGAAAACAGCTGCACAAAACCCCCAAAGTGTGGGACAGTACATTCTCCACACTGGAAGCAGACCCCTACCTTAACAAAGAGTTTAAAACTCAAGTAATTAGCTGGGATCACGAGCAAGCAGCGCAAAAAGAGTCAGACCATAGAATCTTTCTTTGGTGACAAAGAAGATCAAAACATGCAACCAGAAGAAGACAACATAGTCAAAGCTCCTACATCCAAAGCCTCCAAGAAAAATATGAATCTGTGCCAGGCCATGGAAGAGCTCAAAAAGGATTTTGAGAAGCAAGTAAGGGAAGTAGAGGAAAAACTGAGAGTGATGCGAGAAAATCATGAAAAACAAGTCAACAGCTTGCTAAAGGAGACCAAAAAAAAAATACTGAAGAAAATAACACCTTAAAAAATAGCCTAACCCAAATGGCAAAAAAGGTCCAAAAAGCCAATGAGGAGAAGAATGCCCTAAAAAGCAAAATTGGCCAAATGGAAAAGGAAGCCCAAAAGCTTACTGAAGAAAATACTTAAAAATTAGAATGGAGCAATCAGAAGCCAGTGACTTTAAAAGAAATCAAAACACTGTAAAACAGATTCAAAAAAATGAAAAAAAAATAGAAAACAATGTGAAATATCTCATTGGAAAAACAACTGATCTAGAAAACAGATCCAGGAGAGTAAATTTAAAAATTAGTGGACTATCTGAAAGCCATGATCAAAAAAGAGCCTAGCTTTCAAATTTCAAGAAATTATCAAAGAAAACTGCTCTGATATTTTAGAACCAGAGGGCAAAATAGAAATGGAAAGAATCCACCAATCACCTCCTGAAAGAGACCCCCAAAGGAAAACTCCTAGGAACATTGTAGCCAAATTCCAGAGTTCCCAGGTCAAGGAGAAAATATTACAAGCATCCAGAAAGAAATAATTCAAGTATTGTGGAAACACAATCACACAAGGATAACAGAAGATTCAGAAGATTCTACATGAAGGGACTGCAGGGCTTGGAATATAATATTGTAGATGATAAAGGAGATAGAATTACAACCAAGAATCACCTACCCAGCAAAACTGAGTATAATCCTTCTGGGGAAAAAATGGCTATTGAGTGAAATAGAGGACTTTCAAGCATTCTTGATGAAAAGAACAGAGCTGAATCAAAAATTTGACTTTCAGATACAAGACTCAAGAGAAATATGAAGAGGTAAACAGGAAAGAGAAATAATAAGAGACTTAGTAAGGTTGAACTGTTTACATTCTGCATGGAAAGATGATATTTGTAATTCATGAGTCCTTTGTCAGTATTAGAGTAGTTGGAGGGAAAAAATTATATGTTTGTATATAGATAGATAGATGGATAGATAGATAAAAAAGAGGGCACAGGGTGAGTTAAAGATGAAGGGGTGATATCTGGAGAATAAAATTAAGGGGTGAGAGAGGATTACACTGGGAGAAGGAGAAAGGGAGAGGGAGAATGGGGTAAATTATCTCACATAAAACAGACAAGAAAAGGCTTTTACAGAGGAAGGGAAATGGGGGAAGGTGAGAGGAAATAAGTGAATCTTATTCTCATCAGATTTGGCTTAAGGAGAGAATAACATACACACTCAATCGGGTATGGAAATCTATTTTACCCTACAGAAAATAGGGGGGAAAGGGGACAAGAGAGCAGGAGGATGATAGAGGGTGGAGCAGATTGGGGGAGGGGGTAATCAGAGAGAAACGCTTCTGGGGAGGTACAAAAGAGAGAATAGAATAAATGGGGGGCAGGATAGGGTTAAGGGAAATATAGTTAGTTTTTCACAACATGACTACTATGGAAATGTTTTGCATGACTACACTTGTATAACTTGTATCAAGTTGCTTGCCTTCTCAATGAAGGTGAGTGGGGAGGGAAGAAAGGAGAAAATTTGGAACCTAAAATTTTAAAAGCAAAAGTTAAAAAAATTGTTTTCACATGTTACTGAGAAATAAGATATATAGGAACTGGGGTATAGAAATTTACCCTGCCCTACAGGAAAATTGAAGGGGAAGGGGATAAGAGAAAGTGGGGAAAGATAGAAGGGAGGGCAGATTAGGGGTATTCAGAATTTATGCCATCTTGGGATGGGGGGAGGGACTAAATGGGGAGAAAATTTGGACCTCAAAATCTTGTGGAAATGAATGTTGAAAACTAAAAATAAATTAATTTAAAAAATTAAAAAGTATAGTTTTAACATCTCTTTCCTCTTATAATTTAACTTTTTCTGTAAGAATTTGAATGTTATGCCATTTGGTGCATATATGCATATTGCTTCATTGTCTTTGCTTCCTTTTGGCAAGATGTAATTACCTTGCATAACCCTTTTAATTGGTTTTTTTTTTAAATTTTGTTTTATCTGAGCTCATGATTTCTAACCCTGCCTTTGTTACATTATCTTAAATAAGATAGATTCTGGCTCTAGCCTCTTTTTTACTTCTGTGTGTGTCTCTCTCTGCTTCAAGTGTGTTTCTTGTGAAAGACAGACAGATAGACAGACAGACAGATAGACAGATAGATACATAGATAGATAGATAGATAGATAGATAGATAGATAGATAGATAGATAGATGGATGGATGGATGGATGGATTCTGGTTTTTAATAGATTCTGTTACCTGCTTCTGTTTTATGGGTGAGTTAATCCCATTCACATTTACTGTTATGATTACTAACTGCTCATTTTTCTCCATGCTATTTTCTTGTGTTTATCCTGTCTCTCTTTTTATCTTATCCTTCCTCTGAATCCTTTTCTTTTGCCTCTGACTACTGCCTTCACTTTTGTCACCCTTTCTTTTTTTATTTCTCTCCTACTTCCCAGTTGGCCAAGATAGATTTCCATTATCAATTGAGTATGTACACTTTTTCCCACTTTGAATCCATTTGGAAGTGAGCAAGGTTAAAGCCTCCTCCACTTTAAAAATTCTTCCTTGTGTGCCTCTTTTATATGAGATAATTTCCTCATTCTTCCTCTCCCTTCCCCCTTCTCCCTTTTTCTCACCTATTCATTTTTTTCATCATCCCAATATAATTGAATCACTCCCATACTATTTTTCTATGTAGAATCCTTCTAACTTCCCTGATAATGATAAAGTTCTTTGAAGTTACATGTATTAATTTCCCATATAGAAATATAAACAGTTTAACTTTATTGAGTCACTTACGATTTCTCTTTCATGTTTACCTTTCTTATGCTTCTCTTGAATCTTGCATTTAAAAATTAAATTTTGTATTCTGCTCTGGGCCTTTTCATCAGGAATGTTTGACAATCCTCTATTTCATTAAATATCCATTTTGTCTCAAGAAGAATTATACTTAGTGTTTCTGGATAGGTTATTCTTAGTTGTAATCTCAGTTCATTTGCTTTTTGGTTCTCATATTCCAAGTCCTCTTCTCCATTAATGTGGCAGCTGCTAAATCTTATGTGATTCTGACTGTGGTTCCATGATATTTAGTGGTTTCTTTCTGTCTGCTTACGAATTTTTCTCTTTGTTTTAAAAGCTCTGGAATTTGGCTATAATATTTCTATGAATTTTCATTTCGGGATTTCTTACAGGTGGCAATGGGTAGATACTTTCAATTTCTATTTAACCCTCTGGTTCTAGGATATCAGATTGGATTCAGTGATAATTTCTTGAAATATTATGGCTAGACTCTTTCTATTATTATGTATTTTGAGTAGTCCAATAATTCTTAAATTATCTCTCCTCAATCTATTTTCCATGTCAGTTTTTTTTTCTGATGAGATATTCCACCCTTCTATTTTTTCATTCTTTTGATTTTATTTTATTGTTTCTTGATGTCTAATGGGATCATTAGCTTACACTTGCCCAATTTTAATTTTTAAAGAATTATTCTCTTCAGTGAGCTTTTGTAAGTCCACCTCCCCCCACCCATTTGGCTGATTCTGCTTTTTTTTTAATTAATTAATTTCTTTCGAGTTTTCAACAATCACTTCCATAAGCTTTTGAGTTTTAAATTTTCTTCCCCTCTCTTCTTGTTTCCCTCCCCAAGACAGCATACAATCTGATATAAGCTCTACATAGGCAGTCCTATTAAATGTATTTTCACATTAGTCATGTTGTAAAGAATTAGAACAAATAGGAGGATCCACAAGAAAAAAGAAACAAAACAAAATAAAACAGAAGAATAAAAGAGCAAATAGTATGCTTTGATCTGCATTCTAACTCCATAGTTCTTTCTCTGGATGTGGTTCACATTTTCCATAATGAGACTTTTGGAGATGTCTTAGATCCTTGCATTGCTGAGAAGAGCTAAGACTATCAAAGTTAGTCATCACACAACGTGGCTATTACTGTGTACAACATTCTCCTAGTTCTGCTCACTTCACTCAGTATCAGTCTATACAAGTCTTTCCAGGTCTTTCTGAAGTTCTCTTGCTCATTATTTCTTATAGCACAATAGTATTCCATAGCATTCATATACCACAACTTGTTCAGCTATTCCCCAATTGATGAGCATCCCCTCAATTTACAATTCTTTGATACCACAGTAAATATCAAGGGAATTAATGAAAAGAAATGCTAGGGAAGGTGGCCTTGCCACTCCAGATCTTAAATCATTTTATGAAGTAGCAATCATCAAAACTACTTAGCACTGGTTAAGAAATAGAGAGGTGAATCAGTGGAATAGGTTAGGCATGCAAGACACAGTAGTCAATGACTATAGTAATCTACTATCTGATAAAACCCAAAGACCCCAGCTTCTGGGATAAGAACTCACTATTTGACAAAAACTGCTGGGAAAACTGGGAAAGAGTACAGCAGAAACTAGACATAGACCAAAATCTCACACCATATACCAAAATAAAGTCAAAATAGATACACGATTTAGATATAAAGACTGATACTATAGGCAAACTAGGAGAGCAAGGAATAGTTTACCTGTCAGATTTATGGAGGATAGAAGAATTTATGACCAAACAAGAGATAGATAGCATTATGAAATGCAAAACGGAGAATTTTGATTTCATTAAACTGAAGTTTTTGCAAAAACAAAGTCAATGCAACCAAGATTAGGAGAAAAGCAGAAAACTGGGAAAGAATTTTTACAACCAGTGACTCTGATAAAGGCCTCATTTCTAAAATATATAGAAAACTGAATCAAATTTCTAAGAATACAAGTCATTCCCCAATTGTTAAATGGCCAAAGGATATGAACAAGCCATTCTCAGAGGGAGAAACTAAAGATATCTATAGTCATAAGGAAAAAATGTTCTAAATCACTATTGATTAGAGAAATGCAAATCAAAACAACTCTGAGATACCACATCACACCTATCAGATTGGCTAACATGACAAAACAGGAAAATGATAAATTGTAGAGAAGATGTGGGAAAATTGGAACACTAATGCCTTGTTGGTGGAGTTGTGAACTGATCCAACCATTTCGGAGAGCAATTTGGAACTATGCCCAAAGGGCGATAAAAATGTGCATACCCTTTGACCCAGCAATATCACTTCTTGGGCTGTATCCCAAAGCGATCATAAAAATGGGAAAAGGACCCACATGTAGAAAAATATTTATAGCAGCTCTTACTGTGAGTCTGCATTTTAAGGAATTAGTTTTACCAGTGAATTTTATATCTCTATTTGCCATCTAGCCAATTTTGTTTTTTTAAGATATTGTTTTCTTCAGTATTTTTTGTGCTTTCTTTTACCAAGCTGTTAATTGTATTTTTGTAATTGTCTTCCTTTTCTTTCATTCCTTTACCTAATTTGCCTCTACCACTCTTATTTGATTTTTCATTTTTTAGCTTTTTCAAGAATTCCTGTTTGGTTTGCGTCTAATTTACATGTCTGTGGCATTGCTTGTAGCTCTTTTTAATTCATTTTCATCTGTGCCTTTATCTTCACTATCACCACTGTAGATTTTTATGGCCAGATTCTTTTGTTGTTGTTGTTATTTGCTCATTAATCCAGCCTATTTCTTAATTTTGTAGTTTATGTTAAAGTTGGGCTCTGTTCTTTGCTTGGGGAAGAGAAGCTTCAAAATTTTTCCTATTACTGTTTTCAGAATGATTTCTGGGGGTTTGTAAGTTTTTTGTGCTTCCAAGGTGGTGGGAAATCTGTCCAAAAGGACACATCTGTTAGTGTTTATGGCATGGCAATGACTTTTGGTTAAAGCCAGTAGAGAACTGTTAATTTAGAAGTGAACCAGAGGCAAGCAACAATCAATAAGCAAATTTCTCCATGTCTTCACTAGGTTACTGATTCCCTTGAGAGATTAAAATCCATATTCCTAAATCAAGAGGCAGCTGTGGTCTAAGGTCAGGAAGGCTATAATGGCAGGGGCCTAACCCTAGTTCAGAGTATGTACAAGTATTGTCTGCAGTCTGACTGAAGAAAAGGAGTCTTTTGATTGGCTGCTGAGCTAGAATTGGTCTTCTGTCTAAAGCAACTAATGGCCCATGGCATTTCCTCTTTCCTACTGTCTGCGTTCAGATGAGGAGGCAAGAATTAATGTAAGCCCCTGTTGGAGATAGAGGCATTGAGTTTTTATGTTCACACCTGGTCCACCACTACGTGTCCCATAAGTACATAGTTTTACTGTTACTTTGGTATCTGTAGTATTCTTTCTTGCTCCTTGAATTTAGTCAAATGGACTATTTCTGGGAACTTCGAATTCTTAAAATGTTAAGAATGAGCTATGAGAAATCCAAGAGAAAGAGTCCAAGCCAGACTCTGTGGTCCACTACCACAGTCTCCAAGGGATACCAATACTTAACAGCGGACTGACCCTGCAACCAAGAAGATGGACCCTGTAAAAGGAGAGTGGGGGGAACTCATATACCAGTTATGATGCATTTGGAAATGGATTTAGTGTGGCTAATTCTTTTTTAGAAACTCCTTTAATTTTGAACTCATTCTTTTTTTTTTTACTAGTATTTTTTTTATTAATTTATTTTGACTTATCAACAATCACTTCCATAAGCTTTTTTGAGTTTTACATTTTTCTGTCCCTCCCTCTCTACCTCTCTCCCCAAGACGGTGTGCAATCTAATATAGGCTATACATATACATTCTTATTAAACATGTTTTCACATTAGTGATGATGTAAGTAAGAATTAGAATTAATAGGAAGAACCACCAGAAAGATGAAACAAAACACAACAGAAGAAAAAAAACAGCAAATAGTGTGCTTTGATCTACATTCAAACTTCATAGTTCTTTCTTTGGATGTAGATAGAATTTTCCATTATGAGGCTTTTGGAGATGTCCTAGATCCATGTATTGCTGAGAGGGGTTAAGTCTATGAAAGTCAGTCATCACTTAATGTGGCTGTTACTGTGTACAACCTTCTCCTGGTTCTGCTCACTTCACTCAGCATCAAACCATAGAAGTCTTTCCAGGTTTGCCTGAAGTTTACCTGTTTATCATTTCTTATTGCACAAAAGTATTCCATTACATTCGTACATCACAATCACAATTATGATAACTATCTGTGTCTTTCTCTTCATCCTTTTCCCTCCTGTTTATGCTTTTCTTTCTCCTTTCTCCTTTTCCATCCTCCCTAATGTTTTGCTTTAGATCACGGACTCCCTCAGTCCCACCTCCCTTCTATTAGCCCCCTCCCTTTTCTTTCCCTTTTCCTGCCTATAGGGCATGTTAGATTTATATAACTAACTGATTATATTATTCCCTTCTTAAGCCAAATCTGATGAGAGTAAGGTTCAAACAATGCTCATCTCTCTCCCTTCTTTCCCTCTGCTGTAATAGGCTTTTGTGCCTTTTCTGTAATGTAATTTACCCTTGTCTGCCTCCTCCTTTCCTTTTCTCTCAGCACATTTTCTTAGTTGGATCAGATTAATTCATTTACTGGGATCTATTTAACCTACTTGATTAGATTTTTTTCATCATTACATAAAAGTCAATTTATACCCACCCCCTTTAACATGGTGTAATAACAATACAGTTATCAAGAGTTACAAGTGCCATCTTCCTTGTAGGAATGTAAAGAGTTTGTCCTTATTAATAACATGTTGTTACTTTCTGTCCCATTCACCTTTTTATGTCTCTCTTGAGTCTTGTATTTGAAGATCAAATTTTCTGTTGAGCTCTGGTCTTTTTATCAGGAAGGTATGGAAGTCCCCTATTTCGTTGAATATCCATCTCTTCCTCTGAAAGATCATTTTTCCTGGGTAGTTGATCCTTGGTTGTAATCTAAGCTCCTTTGCCTTAAGGAATATCATATTCCATGCCCTACTATCTTTTAATGTGGAAGCTGCAAGGTCCTGTGTAATCCTGATTGTGGTTCCATGATATTTAAACTGTTTCTTTCTGGCTACTTGCAGTATTTTCTCTTTGATCTGGTAATTTTGGAATTTGGCTACTATATTCCTTGGTGTTTTCAACTTGGGATCTCTTTCAGGAGGTGATCAGTGGATTCTTTCTATGGCTATTTTACCCTCTGGTTCTATGACCTCAAGGCAGTTTTCCTTTATGATTTCCTGAAAGATAATGTCCAGGCTCTTCTTTTTATTGTGATTTTCAGGCAGACCAATAATTTTCAAATTGTCTCTCCTGGATCAATTTTCCAGGTAAGTTGTTTTACCAACGAGATATTTTACATTTTCATCTATTTTTTTCATTTTTTGTTTTTGTTTGACTGATTCTTGCTCTCTCATGGAGTCATTAGCTTCCATTTGCTCAGTTCTAATTTTTAACAAATTGTTTTCTTCTGTTAATTTTTGTAACTCCTTTCATATTTGGCCAATTGTATTTTTTAGGAACTTGTTTTCTTCAGTGTACTTTTTTTTTCAGTTGGCCAATTGTATTTTTTAAGGACTTGTTTTCTAGAGTTAATTTTTGTTCTTCCTTTTCCAAGCTATTGACTCTTTCTTGAATAACTCATTTCTTTTCCCATTTTTTCTTCTACCTCTCTCATCTGACTTTTAAAATCCTTCTTGAGCTCTTCTAGAAAGGCTTTTTGGGATTCACACCAGTTCATATTCCCTTTTGAGATTCCAGATGTGGGTTTGTTGACAATGTCCTCTTCAGAATTTCTGCCTTGATCTTCAGTCTTCCCATAATAAGAATCTATCATCATTTATTTTTGCTCATGGTGTTTGCTTGTTTCCTGGCCTTTAAAAAGATTGGGCTCTCTTGCTGGGGAGCAGAGGGTACTGACCCAAGCTTCTTGTGTTGGGAACCTAGGGCCTGGTCAATGGCTTTGTGTGCTGGGGCCTCCCACGTTGGCAGTTAGAGGCTGTAGGATTCTGGCAGCTTACCTGGTGTTGGGCTGGAAACAACAATACTGGAACTCTAGGGGTAGGATTGGGTAGTGTGGCTCCTGAAGATTTTCTGCTCACCCAGGCCTTTTCTTCCTTTTGCCTTCTTCAGCTCTTTTCAGATGGATGTTGTAGGATGTTTATCCACCTGGGGTCCCTTGGAGCACTGCTTCCCTTAGTTTTGCTGAGGCACTGGGAGACCTGGTTGCTGTAGAATGCTGAGGCACCTGATGGTTTTCTGAGCTGGTTTCCCCTGGTTCCCCCGCCTTCAATGAGGCACTCAGGGTCCAGGTGTTGGTGTTTGCCTGCTCTACCACCTGGGCTTCAGGATCTCCTCCTGGTATGCTGAGGTGGGACTTTCCACTAGCTTGCTGTGATGCCTCCTGTTCTGTTCTGCTCCCCTTCCCCCAGGATAAGAGGGGCCTTTCCAGTTAATCCCTCAAGCTACCTGGGATGCTGGACTGCTGCACCCCACCTTTCTTCTGGTTCAGCTGTTTCAGGGTTTTTCCTGGGGTGATATTTGCTGGGCTTTCAGGGGTTAATAAGGGAGAGTAACAGAGGCTCACCTGTTACTCTGCCATCTTGGCTCCCGGAAGCAGAAGTCGAACTCATTCTTTCTAGGACTTGAGATAGCATAGGAGAAAGTATATTGGAGAGATGGGGTAGAATGTATGTAATTCTATTCTTGATCACCTCATTAAATATCTATTTGTAAAAGGAGGGAGAAGGGAAGGGAACAAATATTTATTAAGCACCTACTATGTAGCAAATATTGTACTAAGTGCTTTACCAATATTACCTCATTTGATATTAATTAGTAAAATGATATTGAAATTCTAATCACCGGCAGTTGATATTGAGGAGAACATGCTGGAGTGGCTATTCAAGCCAACTGAATTAGAGAAATAAATTCTTTAGGGTAGCCCTGGAATCCTGAGAGAGAGATGCTGCTAGCCAGCCTTTTGTTGCTGTTGTTCAGGCATTTCAACCATGTATGAGTCTTTGCGACTACCTTTGGGGTTTTCTTGGCAAAGATGCTAGTTTGCCATTTCCTTCTCCTCCTCATTTTATAGATGAAAAACTGAGGGAAATAGGGTTAAGTGACTTGCCTAGGGTCACATGGTTAGGAAGTGTCTGAGACAGATTTGAACCTCTAAATTCCATGCCCAGATGTCTGTCCACTGTGTCACCTAGCTGCCCCCAACTTAACCTTTAGGAACTTGATTCATCAGTGTAACAGAAAGTTGAGATGATAATTCCCAAAGTTGATTTAGGCTGTGTATCTTTCTATAACAGGTAACTGCCATCGATGAGCCTCCATACAGAGTTAATTTATTTGAACTGAAAATGATGAATTTTGTGCAGGTATCAGAGATAAAAGTAACAGATCCTAATGGACAAGTACAAAGTTTCTTTTAAGCAATAATAATAATAATAGATACATTTACATAGCACTTGCTATGTATCTGATGCTGTGCTAAGCAATTTATAATTATTATCTCATTTGTCCTCAAAAATCCTGAGAAGTAGGTGCTATTATTACCCTCATTTTGCAGATGAGGTGACTGAGGCAAATGATGTTCAGTGATTTGCCCAGGATCACACAGCTAGTAAGTATCTGAGGCTGGATTTGAACTTAGGTCTTCTTGACATCAGGCTCAGTACACTCTCCATTATGCTACCCAGCTGTCCATGATGTGGGTAATTGAGTTAGAATATGAAAGACCCTTGTTATCTGATCCATTGTTGCTAGAAAAATGGGTCATGTTTTTATTTAAATTAGGTTTTGATACTATAGGAACCTCTGGAAAAAATTCTAGGGGGTAAAAGGTGGAGTCATAAATGAAGTTATGCTAGTGATAGAATAGTTGAACATAATGCAAAATACACAACCAGTTACAAACTATGTGAAAATATTTTTCAGCTTGCACAAAAACTTATTTATTAGCCAAGTTTTTAAGGCAGTAAATAGAGGCATACACATACTTGAAAATAATTGTATTCATATTAGGTTTCCAGCAGTAATATTTTTGGGGGAGGAGGGGATGGAGGAGACTTGCATAATAAGAGGTCCTGGCAGGTAGCAAAATCTGTCACACCATTTTTCCCCATTTAATGAGGATTAAGTACCAACCAGTAGTAGTAGAAAAGATTTTGTCTACCTCACTTTTTTTGTCACCTACTCACCTAATGTTCTTCACAGCCCATAGGTGGTAACTTTTCTTTTTTATGGAGCAAAGAACAGCTATAACTATCTGCAGGAAAGAGGACAGAATTGCTAGGGATTTATAGTTATCATTTACTAAAGGCCATTGAGTATTAGGTATACCCCAGTGCATTTTGGGTCATTCTGTATGTTTCACCCACCTAGTACTTTGCTCCTTAATTTTAGATAGTAAAATACTGTCAGTCAAGAAATGAAATAGCTCACTGTCAACCCAATAATCCCTATTTTTTTCTTTTATTTCTTTTTTTTTCACTGTAAAACCATTTAGGCTTAAAAGAAAACAAAAAACATTTAAATGGATATGTATATTTATTGGATGTAATAAAAAGAGGATGTGGAATTTCCCTTTTTAAAAATTTTAAAAACAATCAAACAGAGATAAAGAGACATCTTTCTGGGAAGAGCTGATCTGACTGGAAGTCAGGAGCAGATTAGGTGACCTCTTCAAGTCCCTTCCAGACCTATGATTACATGAAGAGTTCTGCCAAGTGGCAGAGGAAGAATTCCAGCCATAAGAAACATGTAAAATGGCCCAAACTCATGGTGGGCAACCCCATTTCACCTTTGTGTTCCATTTTTTTCCCCCTTGTATCAGCACTCCTCAGTTTCTAAGACATTCAGTACTTCTGCTCATGTGTTCTGTTACAAGTACCTTGATCCCCCCAAAAAAGTGATTCATTTTTTTCATGTATTTGCCCTACTGAGTGAATTTATTCCCAAACAGGTCTACAGTCCATCACTAGGCCTATTCTTTTAACCTTTCCCATTGGATTGGACCGAAACTGTGTTTGGTTTCCCCAGCTCCTAATGCTCTCCCCTCTATGATTACGTTCCGTATACTAGATCTCTACATATATGTACATGTTGTATATACATTGATGTACATGTTGTCTACACCACTAAAATATCATCCTTGAGAAAAGGGAATATGTTTTGCTTTTCCTTTGTATGCCTAGTGTTTGGCACAGTCATAGTAAGCTATTGGTTTGGTTTTTTTTTGTATGAGGCTATTGGGGTTAAATGACTTGCCCAGAGTAACACAGCTAGTGAGTATTATGTGTCTGAGGCTAGATTTGAACTCAGGTCCTCCTGAGTCCAGGACTGGTGGTCTAGCTACTACACCACCTTGCTGCCCCATGTGGTTGATTTTAATCTGTTTTCATAGCCTTCAAGAACTCAAGGGCACCTCCATGGCACAATGAAGCAACGAGAATAAAAAAGCAATGAAAAGAAAAGGAATTGAACAATAAAAATTCATTCAAACTCCACTGTCTGGAAGCTAGCAAGACCAAAAAAAAATAGTTCTTTCCACATGTAATTGTGGATCCGGTATCCTGATTGAATTAACCACCTCCCACATTCATGAGAAGAAATCATCAAGAAAGGCTTATGTACATTGAGAAACTGCTAGTTTCCTCTGCCTAATCCCACAGATGTATAGAGAAGCCAAGTCCTTTTCAAATTCCCATTTCGAGAGCACTTGTATAAAGTATAGCTTTTTTTGGCAAGTCTTCCTTTGTAGTAAGTTTTCCTTTCTTAAATTTGTTTATTGAAACAGGGAAAAAACAAACAAACAAACAAACAAGCAAGCTCTTGTGAGCCACCCTTGAAAAATAAACCAGGCTGAGGAGCTGACATAAAGAGATATGGTATAAGGAAATCATTTTCTACAAATATCAGGGTAGTCTCACGACAGAGTAAGCACCTGGAGATGGAGCTAAAGTTCATAAATTCAGAGGTTTCCTGATAGTGCGTGATCACTCCTGTTTTCAAAAAATTGTTCTGCTCAGAGAAAAGACAGGCCTTTAGCTCAGCAGTCTTTTATGGGTATTAGACCACTATCTAGCTATAACGAAGTAAGGGGGACTTTTCTGCCTAATAGATCATTTGATTTGAATTTGACAACCCCAATTCAAAGTTGGATTTCTTTGTAATCACTTTCTTCAGAGAGCCCTTTTGAGCTCCTCACTCCATCTTCTCCTCATATAAAGGTCAATAGAAGGGCACCCCAATGAAGGCAAATTGTCAAATCTGCAGCAACATCCACCGAATAAGCCTATGGCTATTTTTGGGCTCAGGGTGACAACTATGTGAAATAATAATGTAGTTATTTCAGAAAACGAAATTAAATTGTCCTTGTGTACTGAATCATAATTACAATATCAATAGTACTTAGTAGAACTCCAGGATGGTTTTGTGATGAGCCCTCGAAGAATATGAAACTGTAGTGACTTTAGTCTGACTTTTAAGCTAAGTAGGCAGGCTGTACTGATGAGACATTTTGAAATAGCCACTATTTTAAATTCTGCTCTTTCTTTTCAGCATTTTTTTCTTTTGCATTATAAAATATTGTTGTTCATTCCCCCTATCAGAACATGAGGTATATTTCCTGTAATTCAAAGTAGATATCAATGCTTCTGATTACACGAATCGACCAGAATTCAAGGTCTACGTAGCATATGCTGATTTGTTTAGGATTATCAGAGGGAGTGGGAAAGCTCTGAGCCTCATTGAGACCTGAAAATACCCAGTAGGGTTACCAGAAGATGCTTAGGAATCCATGAGACTGATTAAAAGTATTCATCATAACAGGGCATAGATTTCAAGTCCTTATCAGAGGTCTTTAATATAAAGATTTTCTTAAATCTGGCCTCAAGTCAAACACTTAACCACTTAACACTTACTAGCTGTGTGACCCTGGGCAAGTCACTTAACCCCAATTGCCTAAAAACAAACAAAACCAAAACAATATTTTCTTAAAAAAAAATCTTCAGTTGCTTCTGAGAGACACTGTGGTATAGTGGATAGAGGACTAGACCAGGAGTCAGAAAGATGTCAGTTCAAATTTTGCCTCAGATACTTATTATCTGTGTGATCCCAGGCAAGTTACTCAGCATTAGTTTTTTCATCTATACAATGGGCATAATAACAGTACCTACTTTACAGGGTCATTATGAGAATCAAATGAGAAATGGTGTAAGGTTTTATAAATCTTGAAAAGCTGTATGAACTCCAACTAGCATCATCATCATTATCATCATTGTCATCATCTCCCAAACCAGCAGAAAGAAAATGAGAGTGTGTTAATGTTACCCTTGGTGAGGTTTACTATTGAAACCATAAATGGTTATGATGTGAAGGACTGAACAAATTTACTACTCCTAGTTAATTTCTTTGTAAAAAATAGGACATGGTCCCACATAATTACTTCAAGAACGGGGCATCGAGTTGGCACAGTGGGTAGAGTACAGTCAGGAGGATCTGAGTTTAAATATAGCCTCAGATTCTTACTAGTTATGTGACCTCATACAAGTCACTTAATCCTGATAGCCTCCAAAACAAAAACAAAAACAGGAAAAAAAAAAGAGAACCTGAAGGATTTCTATCTTACAGGATGTGAAGCAACCAAAGATAAAACTCAAAGACAGCTATAGAATCTTTCCCATTAAGCAAGAGTCCCTAACATTTGTAAAGGCTGTGGTTAGCAATTAGAGAGCTAGCCTTGGAGTCAAAAAGACCTGGGTTCAAATCCTACATCTGCCCCATGCTGGTTGTGTGACCTTGGACAAGTCATTTGGCTTCTAAGTGTCTCAGGTAACTGTCCAGGACTATAAGTAGAAGATTTAGTGGAATAGGGAATTTCTTTATAGAAAATTGCCAATAAGAATGAAATCACAGATCCAGGCCTGCTTTTTCCTCTCCCTTTTTCTCTAAAAAACCTCACAACTATACATTTCACAATTATAGAGAGCTTTACGGTTTCCAAAGTTATTGTCTCAAAACACAATTGTTTGAGATAAATAATGCAAATGATATTTTCTCATTTTACAGAAAAAAGTTTAGAGGTTAAATGATTTGCCCAGAATTACACAGGTAGTTAATTTTGTAGCCAAGATTTCAATATAGGTTTCTCTTGCCTCTAGGTCCAATACTACTGTCATTACACAATGCTCATTCTCAGAAAACAAATCAACAAGAATAAGTTTATGTTTCTAACAGCAAGAGGAAGGAGGAAGGAGACTCTGAGAAAAGGCAAGCAGGTGGGAAATCTTTCTGCAGCACTAGCTTAATCTGGATGGAAGTCTCAGTACTTCAATTCTACTTGATTCATATTAACTTGAATTACTAGGCAGTGACAGATAAGGGAATGCAACTGTCCAGTTAAAGCCACTAACTGAATGATAGGTATTACATATAATAATTAAACTGGCTACAGTTTAACAGGGATCACTTTACCTTTCCTTATACTTTTTCCCCCCACAAATTCCTTATCTCCTATATGCCTTTGCTACCACAACAGATTAAATAATAACCTGCTTGTGCATTATGTTATTTGGTATATTCAGTGGTTGACTCTATACCTTTTAGAATCTACCTTGACAGTTAATCAGCTTTGGCCACCCTATCGTGGTTCTCCACATTGGAACACGAAGGCATGGGGCCAGAAGGGACTTTAAAGATCCTTAACTCTAAACCACTTCATTTTATAGATAAGGAAACTGAGCTCCAGGAAACTGAAGTGACATGCCTAAGGCCAAGAAGTCAATAGCTAGAAGAATTTGGTCTCAAACTCAGGTCCTATAATTCCACATCCACCGTCTTTGCCTGCCTTTACTCTGGCTTTACTCTATACCAAATTGATAAGTTTCTGCTGTATGTAAGTGTTTTTGTTTCTCTGTTTGTTTGTTTTATTTTAATATGCATTTTTTTTCGCTTTTTTTCCTTCACAGAATCCTTTGGCTTGGTTCCCCAAAACAGAGATCGCAAGATGCTGCCATAGAAGAGCTCTAGATTCTGGAATACACAGGAGGTGCTTAAAAGAAATAAGTCCAGCAAACAAGCATTTATTAAGTAGTTACTATGCCAGGAACTGTGTTAAATGCTGGGACTATAAATACAAACCAAAAGAAGAGATAGCCCTTGCTCTCAATAAATTTTCATTCTAAGGGGGGAGGACAACACATAAGGGAGGAGAGGTACATGCGCAGGGACATGGTTGAGAAAACCCTCAATAGTCAGGAGCACTGCCCAGAGAGGAAGGAAGGAATAAACATGGCTCAGCTGGGTACCTCCTTAAAATAGAGTTTCCAGGAGGAACTAACTAAAGAGAGCGTAGGGCAAAGGGATCTTCCAGGGTAAGAAGACTGCTGGGACATGGGGGGAAAAGAAGTCTTAAAAGTCATCAGGAGTAGAATATTGAGAGGAATGAAGCACCCAGAGATGACTTAGTTGCCAAAGATTCATGTAAGCTTCAAATTCTATGCAAACCCCTAAACAAATCAATATGAATCAAAGATTTCCCAAGAAAATGAGGTGATCCTAACCTCCAAAGAGAGAGAAGCACCAATAAGAATGATGTCAAATTTCATTGGTCATCACTGTTAATAGAATGATATATTTATTACTCATGTGATGCTATCCTTTCAGTTAGGCTAAAATTCCTCATGTAGCAGCTTCTCTTTCAGCAGTGGTCTGGAATTATAAAATGTTAGGACCATCTTCCTAAGTCTAAAGTAGAAATTCTCCCAACCTCAAAGGCTGCCAAAGTAATTCTTTGACTTCTGAACAATGAATAGTTCTTTGTCTGAAGAGACAGCATTATTAAATTATCTTCAGTAATTGAGAAGGAAAAGTATGTGAGTTGCAGGAAGTCTGGAGTAAAGTGAAATCATATGAAGTAAACTAAACTTATCTTATAAATGCCATATGTATAGGCTCTTTTAACAATAATTTTTGTGGGTTTTAGTATAAAAGCAATAGACCAGCAGCTTGTAATATTGTCTCAAGAGGCAGAAAACTATAACTTTTTTTTAATTAGAGAATAATTCCTTTTTTTCTGGTTTTCTACCATAAGTACTTCTCATTTTATTTTTAAACAGAAAAAATACCATCATTTGAATTATAAAAAATGGGTCCATTTTTCTTTTTTAAATAATGTATGTTGGAAAGTTCTTTACCTGTTTGCCAAAACATAAGATAGGGTTGTTGTTTTTTTCTCTACACTCAATAATAGTAGAGGATAAAAGTAGAACAGACAGCAAGATTGGGTTTTTTTCTGCAAACTGTAGTTTAATGTATGTCATTATCCCCGGCACAGGTAGCCCATCGTTTAGGCCATAGCAGTAAAGAAGTATTTACTGATTTTTCAATATTTTGGTTTTTGAAATGTGATCTTTAAATTTGAAGTCCACACCTACTGCCTACTAAGCATGGCCAACCACAGTCCAAGTTAAAAAGTTATTGATATTTGTCTTATTTCCCATTCTAAGTTGTTATATCCCTTTTAAGGTTCTTCCCATGGGCTCAGTACTTTCATTAACATGTTAGTGTGAATTAGTTTAATGTGATTCCCTATTTTGAGAGCATTTAAATGGAAGCTCCTGATGACTAGGGATTGTTTCAGTCTTCAAATTTCTATCATTAGAATCTATCACAGTGCCTGATCATAATAAACACTTAATAAATATTAGTTGATTGATTTCTCTGTATCTGAAAAAGAAGACTGGGGAATCATGGCAAATGAGATCAGAACGTCTGCAGAGGGATGTTTCTTAGTTTTATCAACTCACACCAGGCAGGATCATCTAATCTGTCTATACATGTGTAGTGATACTCTATCATCACTCTTTCAGAATAGGGTAGAATATATCCTCTTTAGAGTTCTAGGGTTCCTCCAAAGAGACAATGGAGGGGCTTTTTCTAATATCATTGGCTTTAGCCCCATTCTGGTGTGTCTCCCCACCCCCACCCCCAGTGACCAATTACCCAATAACCAATCAACATCAATTACCTTTTAAAAGAGAATATTTACTTTAAACATGTAACAAGGAAAGACATATAAGCATTCCTTCCCCCAATATCTAGTTGCACAATCTCCCCTATAGCACTGAATTCCCTAAGTAGAGTGAGTTTAGACTTAATATAACTTCTACAAGGGACTAGTTCCATCAAATTCATAACCAAAAGCAGAATATTTGACAGACAAGACCCTCTATCCTATACATGGGTTAGTACATGGGCTAGTACTGAATCGGCTTACTCAGGACCTCAATGTTGGATTGTCTAGCCACAGAACTCAGAATGAACAATGTTTTCCAAATCAGGGTGATGCTCTCCTGACCTTTTCAATATCACAAGGTCATAACTACATCTAATCTCATTCATTTACCTAGGATCATGGAACAATGGCACAATGGAAATAGAAGCAAGAATACGGCCATATGCTCTCAGCTTCCAACTGTCTTTGGATGACAGGAGCATTGAAGGTCACTCCCACACAGAGATGCCCTCAGCAACTCATTCTCTTTCTCTGGTGTCAGCCAGCTCAGAAAGACTGTGACAACAGGCTGCTCCTGATTGACTTTTTAAATGCATCCCAGTTCTATCTTTACTACCCCATTACAGCTATGTATCTTTATCTTATATTCCTAGTAGTCAATAATCTCCACAAAGGCAAGGGCCACATTTCCCAAAGCCTAAAACATTGTTTTGCACATAGTAAACATCTGGCCAATATTGGCTGGATGTTTGTTGAGGGCACTATGTCTAAAAAAAAAAATGGCATAAATGAAAAGTCCTTTACTTGCTGATGCTTTTGTGCTAGGTAGATGAATCTTCCCACAGGCGAGGATTATGTGCGTACATGCTTTTTCAACATAGTCCGTCTTTAAATGACCAAGCTTTTGATTGCTCCTTCCCTACAGCAGTATGGATTTCTGTGATGATGAAGAATGCAAGGCTGATAGCCTGGTGAAAACAGATGCTAGAGTTCAGCTTTCCCTAGCCTGAATGATACGAATTCGGTCACTTTATGCAGAGTTTAATTTGTAAGTGTGTCCTGGGGCTTCTGGAGCAAAGGCTCAAATAAATAATTTACTAAAGTGCATTTCATTACAGTAGTAGGTAGGACTATCTTCTCAAAGTAGCTTGAAGCACTCCTTTAAAAAAAAGGGGGGGTGGGGTAGGAGGAGGCTTAATTTTATATATTTACAAAAGCCTCACATTTAGCATTTAAATGACAATGATGAGGATAATGAACTTCCTGTTTTTCTTCACAGATGCCTCCTGAATGTGAAAATGCCAGGTTTTACAGGCAGAAATAGATACAAGCACAAATATTGTGGACATATTTTTGGACACTGCAGCCCACAAATTCTGACCCTTACGTTTGAAATTATTTGGAATGAAAACAAGCACCAAAAATGCCATGTGCATGTTACAAAAAAATACCAACCGGGCTTCGGTAGTACTTTATTACTCACTAAAAACACAAAGAATATAGCCCTTTTTTATTGATTCTGTAGAAATTGGATCTGGAACCAAATTTAGATTTGAATAAACATATCCATATTAAGTGTGGAAACTGAAAAGATTAGGAACAATATAAAGGTGTCCATGTATTAACATCACAAAATTTCTGGAGTAAAGAAGAATATTTGCCAGTGAGTTGTGGGGTACTGATCAAGGAGCAAATATACATTTAAAAAAGAAATAAACAGCCACATTCTTTTGATTATAACAAGGCTTATGGAACAAAGTGGAGTGGTGGGCTCCATTTCAAAGGGAAGATACTATTATATGTGTTTATATATATACACACAAACCAAACACATGAAGAATACACATCTCTGTTTGCTTAACAAATGCCTGTAGACTGGAAATCTTAAATTGAGTCAATTAAAGTGGAAGCCATGTGTGAGGAATGTTTAATTCCACTAATGGAAAAAAATAAAGAAAAGGAAAGAAAATACATCTCCATGTTGTAGCTAATTTAACCGTCTCTCCTGCCGAGTTTTAACCTAGAACAGCAACTGAAATAAATAGCTCTATACAGACCACACATATTCACATAACCTTCTACTTTTTAACAACATAAAGGAAAGTGATCTATTTCATTCTGTGGGAGAGTCATCAGTGACGTTTTCATACCAGCACCAACTCTGTAAAGAATATTTGTTTTTCAGGCGTGAATTTCAGGCCCCTCCCCAATACCTGTTTTGACAAATGATTGCAGAGAAGAAAAAGATTGACTTTGCATTACAAAAGTCAATGCAAGCTGAATGGAAATGAAGCCTTGAATAATCTTGGAGTTAGCAAAAGCTTTGTTACTACATTTGAACCAGTCTCCTACTGCCAAGCAGTTATGTCTTTGAATTGTCTAGAAATGTTTCCTCAATTAGCCATCAGAAAATACTATGCATAAGGTAAGCAATTAAGCCCAATCTCTTAAAACTTTACTGTTCAAAGGGATATTCACAGCTGAATATTATCTTGGCCTACCCAATTCATTGTATCCTTGCATCATGCATTAAAAAAAATTCTAAAACTTGAATCATTTATCTTGTTTCCATTAATCAATTATTTGTATAAGAGTTTTTTGACCTATTATCTAGACTTTTTCCTTCCTTGGCTTTGGGCTGGGTGTACATATCTTATCATCTTTTAAACTACTGCATTTCCTTCAACTTTCTTTTTTTTTCTTTTTTTCTCTTTTATTTTAAATTTTTGTTAGTTTATTTTGATTTATCAACAATCACTTCAATATGATTTTGAGTCTAAAATTTTTCTCCCCCTTCTTCCCCCCCACCCTCCCCAAGACAGCACACAATCTGATATAGGCTATACATTTACATTCCTATTAAACATATTTTCACATTAATGAAGTTGTAAGTAAAAATTAAAACCAATAGGAGGAACCATCAGAAAGATGAAACAAAACTCAACAGAAGGTAAAACTAAGTGATAGTGACTCAACTTCCATAGTTCTTTCTTTAGATGTGGATAGCATTTTCCATCAGAAGTCATCTGGAGATTTCTTAGATTCTTGTAATGCTGAGAAAGGTTCAGTTTAACAATATTAGCCATTGCACAACGTGGCTGTTATTGTGCACAAAGTCCTCTTGGTTCTGCTCCCTTCACTCAGCATCAGACCATATAAGGCTTTCCAGGTTTTTCTGAAGTCAGCCTGTTCATCATTTCTTATAGCACAATAGTATTCCATTACATTCATATACCACAACTTGCTCAGCCATTCCCCAATTGATGGGCATCCTCTCAATTTCCAATTCTTTGCCACCACAAAAAGAGCTGCTATGAATATTTTTGTACATGTGGGTCCTTTTCCCATTTGTTTGATCTCTTTGGGATATAGCCCTAGAAGTGCTATTGCTGGATCAAAGGGTATGCACATTTTTGTAGCCCTTTGGGCATAGTTCCAAATTGTTCTCCAAAATGGTTGGATCATTTCACAACTCCACCAACAATGTATTAGTGTTCCAATTTTCCCACATCTTCTCCAACATTTATCATTTTCCTGTTTTGTCATGTTGGCCAATCTGATAGGTGTGATGTGGTACCTCAGAGTTGTTTTGATTTGCATTTCTCTAATCAATATGATTTAGAGCATATTATAGATGGCTTTAATTTCTTCATCTGAGAACTGTCTGTTCATATCCTTTGACCATTTATCAATTGGGGAATGGCTTGTGTTCTTATAAATTTGTCTTAATTCTCTATATATTTTAGAAATGAGGCCTTTATCAGAGAGACTGGTTGTAAAAATTCTTTCCCAATTTTCTACCTTCCTTCTAATCTTAGTTGCATTGGCTTTGTTTGTGCAAAAACTTTTCAATTTAATGTAATCAAAATTATCCATTTTGCTTTTCATAATGTTCTCTATCTCCTGTTTGGTCATGAATTCTTCTGTTCTCCATAGATCTGATAGGTAAACTATTCTTTGTTCTCCCAGTTTACTTATAGTATGAGCCTTTATATCTAAGTCATGAACCCATTTTGACTTTATTTTGGTGTATGGTGTGAGATTTGGGTCTATGCCTAGTTTCTGCCATACTCTTTTCCAGTTTTCCCAGCAGTTTTTTTCAAAGAGTGGGTTCTTATCCCAGAAGCTGGGGTCTTTGGGTTTATCAAATAATAGATTACTATAGTCATTGACTACTGTGTCTTGCATATTTAACCTATTCCACTGATCCACCTCCCTATTTCTTAGCCAGTACCAAGCAGTTTTGATGATTGCTGCTTTATAATACAATTTAAGATCTGGAATTGCTAGGCCACCTTCCCCTGCATTTCTTTTCATTAGTTCCTTTGATATTCTGGAATGAATCTTGTTATTATTTTTTCTAACTCTATGAAATAATTTTTTTTGGTAGTTTGATTGGTATGGCACTGAATAAGTAAATTAACTTAGGTAGGATTGTCATTTTTATTATATTAGCTCGGCCTACCCATGAGCAACTGATGTTTTTCCAATTATTTAGATCTGATTTTATTTGTGTGGAAAGTGTTTTGTAATTGTGTTCATAGAGTTCCTGGGTTTGTTTCAGGAGGTGGACTCCTAAATATTTTATAATGTCTACAGTAAGTTTCTATCTCTTGCTGTTGGGCTTTGTTGGTAATATATAGAAATGCTGATGATTTATGTGGGTTTATTTTATAGCCTGCAACTTTGCTAACAATATTTATTATTTCAAGTAGTTTTTCACTTGATTCTCTAGGATTCTCTAAGTATATCATCATGTCATCTGCAAAGAGTGATAGCTTTGTTTCTTCTTTGCCTATTCTAATGCCTTCAATTTCTTTTTCTTTTCTTATTGCTAAAGCTAAGTTTCCAGTACAATATTGAATAACAGTGGTGATAATGGACATCCTTGTTTCACCCCCGATCTTATTGGAAATGCTTCTAGCCTGTCCCCATTACATATAATGCTTGCTGAAGGTTTTAGATATATGCTATTTATTATTTTAAGGAAGACTCCATTTATACCTATGCTTTCTAGTGTTTTTAATAGGAATGGGTGTTGTATTTTATCAAAAGCTTTTTCTGCATCTATTGAGATGATCATGTGGTTTCTGTTGGTTTTGTTGTTGATATGCTCAATGATGCTGATAGTTTTCCTAATATTGAACCAACCCTGCATTCCTGGTATAAATCCTACCTGGTCATAGTGTATTATTCTTGTGATAAGTTGCTGTCTATTTGCTAGTATTTTGTTTAAAATTTTTGCATCTATATTCATTAGAGAAATTGGTCTATAATTTTCTTTCTCTATTTTGACTCTTCCTGGTTTAGGTATCAACACCATATTTGTATCATAAAAAGAATTTGGTAAGACTCCTTCTTCACCTATTTTCCCAAATAGTCTATATAGTATTGGAATTAATTGTTCTTTAAATGTTTGATAGAATTGCATGTAAATCCATCTGGCCCTGGAGATTTTTTCCTAGGGAGTTCATCAATGGCTTGTTCAATTTCTTTTTCTGAGATGGGGTTATTTAAGTATTTTACTTCCTCTTTGGTTAATCTGGGCAATTTATATTTTTGTAAATATGTATCCATTTCACTAAGATTGTCAAATTTGTTGGCATATAGTTGGGCAAAATAATTACTAATTATTGTTTTAATTTCCTCTTCCTTGGTGGTAGCTTCACCCTTTTCATTCTTGATACTAGTAATTTGGTTTTCTTCTTTTTTTTTTAATTAAATTAACCAAATTTATCTATTTTATTTTTTTTCATAAAACCAGCTCTTAGTTTTATTTATTAGTTCAATAGTTTTCTTAATTTCAATTTTATTAATTTTTCCTTTGGTTTTCAATATTTCTAATTTGGTGTTTAGTTGAGGATTTTTAATTTGTTCTTTTTCTAGTTTTTTTAGTTGTATGCCCAATTCATTAATCTCCTCTTTTTCTATTTTATTTATGTAAGCATTTAGAGATATAAAACTTCCCCTAAGAACTGCTTTCACTGCATCCCATAAGTTTTGGTATGTTGTCTCATTATTGTCATTCTCTTGAATGAAATTATTGATTTCTATGATTTGTTGTTTGACCCAATCATTTTTTAGGATTAGATTATTTAGTTTCCAATTATTTTTTAGTCTATCTTTCCATGGCCCTTTATTACATATAATTTTTATTGCATCATGATCTGAAAAGGATGCATTTAATATTTCTGCCTTTCTGCATTGGATTGTGAGGTTTTTATGCCCTAGTACATGGTCAATTTTTGTGTATGTGCCATGTACTGCCGAGAAAAAAGTATATTCCTTTCTATCCCCATTCAGTTTTCTCCAGAGGTCTATCATACCTAACTTTTCTAATGTTCTATTCACCTCCTTAACTTCTTTCTTGTTTATTTTGTGGTTAGACTTATCTAGCACATGCAGGGGGAGGTTCAGGTCCCCCACTAGTATAGTTTTGCTGTCTATTTCTTCCTGTAACTCCCTGAACTTCTCCTGTAAGAATTTGGATGCTATACCATTTGGTGCATATATGTTTAGTAATGATATTACTTCATTGTCTATGGTGCCTTTTAGCAGGATGTAGTTTCCTTCCTTATCTCTTTTGATTAGATCTATTTTTGCTTTTGCTTTGTCTGAGATCAGGATTGCTACCCCTGCTTTTTTTACTTCAGCTGAGCATAATATATTCTCTTCCAGCCTTTTACCTTTACCCTGTATGTGTCACTCTTTTTCAAATGTGCTTCCTGTAAACAACATATTGTAGGATTATGGTTTTTAATCCATTCTGCAATCCATTTCCGTTTTATGGGAGAGTTCATCCCATTCACATTCACAGTTATGATTACTATCTGTGTCTTTTTCTCCATCCTTTTTCCCCCATTTATGCTTTTCTTTCTCCTTTTTCCTTTCCCCTTCACTAGTGTTTTGCTTTTGACCACGCCTCCTTCAGTCCTCTCCTCCCTTTTATTATCCCTTTCCCTTTTCTTCCCCTTTACTCTTACTGCTTCTTCCCTCTTCCTCCCTCCCTTTCTTCCCCCTCCCTTTTCTTTCCCCCTCCTTTTCTTTCCCCTTTTCCCTCCTACTGCCTATAGGGCAAGTTAGATTTCTATACCTAACTGATTATGTTATGCCCTTCTTGAGCCAAATCTGATGAGAGTAAGGTTCAAACAATGCTCTCCCCCTCCCTTCTTTCCCTCTGCTGTAATAGGATTTTGTGTCTTTTCCTGTAATGTAATTTACCCTTGTCTGCCTCCTCCTTTCTCAGTACATTTTCTAAGATCAGATTGATCCACTTATTTGGATCCATTTAACCCACTTGATTAGATTTTTTTTATCATTACATCAAAGTCAACTAATATCCACCCTCTTTATGTATACTCCTTTAACATGTAATAACAATACAGTTCTCAAGGGTTGCAAGTGTCATATTCCCTTGTAGGGGTTTAAACAGCCCCCCCTTATTAACAACATATTGTATCTTCTGTCCCATTTACCTTTTTAAGTCCTTCTTGAGTCCTGTACTTGAAGATCAAATTTTTTGTTGAGCTCTGGTCTTTTTATCAGGAAAGTTTGGAAGTCTCCTATTTCATTGAATATCCACCTCCTCCCTTGAAAAATGATGCTCATTTTTGCTGGGTAATTGATCCTTGGCTGCATTCCAAGCTCCTTTGCCTTAGAATATCATGTTTCATGCCCTGCGGTCTTTTAATGTAGAAGCTGCAAGGTCCTGTGTAATCCTGACTGTGGTTCCATGATATTTAAATTGTTTCTTTCTGGCTGCTTGCAGCACCTTCTCTTTCATCTGGTAATTTTGGAATTTTGCTATTATATCCTTGGTGTTGTCAATTTGGGATCTCTTTCAGGTGGTGATCGGTGGATTCTTTCTATGGTTATTTTCCCTTCTGGTTCTAGGACTTCGGGCAGTTTTCCTTTATGATTTCCTGAAAGATACTGTCCAGGCTCTTTTTTTCATCATGATTTTCAGGTAGTCCAATAATTTTTAAATTGTCTCTCCTGATCGATTTTCCAGGTCGGTTGTTTTACTGATGAGGTATTTTACATTTTCATCTATTTTTTCATTTTTTGTTTCTGTTTGACTGATTCTTGCTCTCTTAGAGACATTAGTTTCCATTTGTCCAATTCTAGTTTTTAACAGATTGTTTTCTTCTGTTAGTTTTTGTACTTCCTTCTTCAAACTGGCCAATTGTGTTTTTAGGACTTGTTTTCTTCAGTGTACTCTTCTGTTAGTTTTTGTACTTCCTTCTTCAATTGGCCAATTGTGTTTTTAGGGACTTGTTTTCTTCAGTGTATTTTTTTTCCAATTGGCCAATTGTATTTTTGAAGGACTCTTCTACCTCTTTCATTTGAATATTAAAATCCTTCTTGAGCTCTTCTAAGAAGGCTTTTTGGGCTTCAGACCAGTTCATATTCCCTTTTGTTGTTGCAGATGTGGGTTTGTTGACAATGTTGTCCTCTTCAGAATTTCTGTCTTGATCTTCACTCTTCTCATAATATGAATCTATGGTACGTTTCTTTTTACTCATGGTGTTTCTTTATTCCCTGGCGTTTAAAGAGATTGAGCTCTCCTGCTGGGGAACACAGGGCACTGACCCAAGCTTCTTGTGTTGGGAGCCTAGGTCTTGGTCACTGGCCTTGTATGCTGGGGCCTCTTATGCTGGCAATTGGAGGCTATAGGTTTCTGGCAGCTTACCTTGTGTTGGGCTGGAATCAGCAAGGCTGGAACTTTCAGACAATTCTAGGTTGCCTGCTTTTCCTTTCCTTTAGCTTTAGTCAGCTCCTTTTAGATGGGTGCTGCAGGGTGTTTATCTGCGTGGGGCCCCCTGTAGTGTTGTCTCCCTTGTTTCTGCTAATGCACTGGGAGATTCCTTTGAGATAGAGTGCTAAGGCACCTGGTGGTTTTCTGAGCCGGCTTCCACTGTTTCCCCCACCCTCACCAAGGCACCCGGAGGTCCAGGTGTTGGTGCTTGCCCACTCTACCACCTGGGCTTCAGGATCTCTTCCTGGGGTTCTGACAGCTTACCAGGTGCTGGGCTGAAATCAGCAAGGCTGGGGCTTTATGAAGACTTTAGGTTGCTTTCTTCAGCTCCTTTCAGATGAATGCTGCAGGGTGCTTATCCACCTGGGGCCCCCTGCAGTGCTGCTTCCCCTGTTTTTGTTGAGGCACTGGGAGACCTGTTTGCTGGGCTGCTGCACGCTTCTACTCCCCATCTTTCTTCTAGTTCAGCTGTTCCAGGGTTTTTTTCTGGTTTGATATTTTCTTGGTTTTCAGAGGTTGATAGGGGAGAGTGAGAGCGACTACCTTTCACTCCACCATCTTGGCTCCCAGAAGTGGAACTCTCCTTCAACTTTCTTAGCAAACAAAAGAGACAATCTATTCCCTTATAAACATCAGAACCATTTTCACTATAGTAACAATTTCAAAAAGAAAATAGGTGAAGTTAAACCCCAATATGCTTCCTTTGACACCTTTACTGAGAAAGATTTGTTGAAAAGATAAAAAATGTACACATTGATTTATTATTAAAATAGTAGTTGCCATTTCCAATGACTGTTATTAACAGATAGAATAATAAAAAGTTCCAGACTCTGTAAAAGTACACATTAAAAAAAATGTTTCAGACAGTCTATGAAGTACATTACTAAGAGTTCTCATCCCTGATTTTGCATAGGGGAGGTTTCAATAAATAGTCACTGAGTAGGACTTACACAAAAAATAAAATATGTTTCTAACCCTCTCACTTATCTCAAAAGCTTTTTTTTTTTCATTTATGAGTCTCATTAAGCACTTGAACAAGTTCTCATCTTCCAAAGTGGAAACAAACTCCTCAAAGCAAAAGCTATCTAGGTAAAGTGGCACCAGACAGGAGTCAAGTTCATAATGACAAGGGTGTGCACTGGCGTTTATATAGTACATCGTGAAGTCAAGAACACCAGGAAATCTGGAATTGCTTATATGGGGCTTAGCAACATGGTAAAGGCTCTTCTTTGGTTTCTATAATAGGTAGAGTTGTCTGGTAACGACAGGTCACTCAGGACACCTCCCCTTTTGAACCAACACTATATTTTCACAAGATCACAGAACTGGAAAATAATTCTGGTGTCATCTTAGCCAACCTGTTGTGAAAGGAAGAGTGCCTTTGAAAATGTCTGTGGTAGTCAGTCAATAAACACTTATTAGGGGCCTGCCATGTTCCCAGCACTGTACTGAATTCTGGGGGTACAAAGAAAGGCAAAAGACAGCCCCTGTCCTTGAGGAGCTCACAGTTTAGTTGGGGAGACAACATGCAAATAACTATGTACAAAGTATAGATAGGGTAAATGAGAAGTAATTAACAGAGAGAAGCACTAGAATTAAGAGGGTTTGGAAGAGGCTTCCTATAGCAGGTAGGATTTTAGCTGGGATTTGAAGGAAGCCAGGGAAGCAGAAATGAAGGGAGAAACCATTCCAACATCACAGTATCAATGAAGAAGAACCTACTTTCTCTAGAGTGTAGTAGTTCTGAACATCTTTTTGGGTCATGGATTCCTTTGGCAATTAAGACCCCTTTTCAGAATATCTTTCAATATGCAAAATGAAATACTTATGATTACAAAGGAAATAAATTATATCAAACTATAATTATCAAGATATGTTTTTAAATTTAATATTTTATTTCCCCCAATTACATGTAAAATTATTTTTAACATTCATTTAATTTTTTTTAAATTCCAAATTCTTTCCCTCTCTTCCTCCCCCTCTTATTGAGAAGGCAAGCAATTTGATATAGGCCATACATGTACAGTCATGCAAAACCTATTTCCATGTTAGTCATGTTGTGAAAGAAAACACAGATTAAAAAAAAAAGAAAGTAAAGAAAAAGTGTGCTTTGATGCATTCAGACTCCATCAGTTCTTTCTCTGGAGATAGCATTTTTCATCACAAGTCTTAGTCACTGTATTAATCAGAATGACTAAGTCTTTCATAGTTGATCATCATTACTATATTACTGTTACTGTATACAATGTTCTTCTGGTTCTACTCATTTTTTATTTTTTTCCCTTTCTTGGTGAGGCAATCAGGATTAAGTAACTTGCCTAAAATCACACAGCTACTAAGGGTGAAGTGTCTGAAGTCAAATTTGAACTCAGGTCTTCCTGACTCCAAGGCTGGAGCTCTATCCACTGTGCCATCTAGCTACCTTGGATTCTACTCATTTCATTTTACATCAGTTTATGTAAGTCTTTACAGTTTTTTTTTTTTGAGAGCATTCTGCTCATCATTTCTTATATACAACAGTATTCCATCACAACAAGATTTAAAAAAAAAACAGAAAAACAAAATAAACAAACAAAATGTTCATTGACCTTGGGCTAAGAGTATCTGCCAGAAGCTCTTTTTGTGGTGGCAAAGAATTGGAAATTGAGGGGGATGGCTGAACAATTTGTGGTGTATGAATGTAAAGGAATACTATTGTTCCATAAGAAATGATGACCAGGCAGATTTCAGAAAAACTAGAGACTTACATGAACTGATGCTGAGTGAAGTGGGCAAAACTGAAAAACACTGCACACAGTAACAGCAACACTGTACAAAGACTAACTTTTATAGATTTATCTCTCCTCAGTAATACAATGACCTAAGACAATTCCAAAAGACTCATAATGGAAATGCTATCCACATCCAGAAAAAAAGAACTATGGGGTCTGAATGGAGACTAAATCATATTCTTTTCCTTTTTTTTCTTTCTAGTGGTCTTTCCCTTTTATTCTGATTCTTCCTTCACAACATGACTAACGTGGAAATATGTTTAATATGATTGTACATGTATAGCCTATATCAGATTGCGTGCTCTCTTGGGGAGGGAGAAAGAGAGGAGGGGAATTTGGAACTGAAAATCTTATAAAAGTGAATATTGAAAACCGAAAATAATTTTTTTTTAAAAAAAGAGAAATCAGAACAAGGGGCAGGCAATCTGCTTTCTGCAATGGAGAAATAAATGTTGATTATGCAAAAAAATTGCTAAAGGCAACCCACTGCATTTTTTGATGCTTCTAACCCCTTATATTGCACAGAAACCTATCTCACTGTAATTTCTACTCATTACTCTTTAATTCCTTCCTATGAGGTTAAATAGAATAAATGTAGTCTATCTGTCATATAGCAACTTTTCAAATTCTTGAATTTGAACTGTTGTAATCATTCTTAGTCCTTTCTTCTTCAGGCTAAACATGCCAAATTCCTTCGACAGTTCCTCATCTGACAATATCTCAAAACCCTTTATCATCCTGGTCTCACTCCTCTGAACCTTTATTGATGTCTTTACTTTAAAAAGGTGCCCAGAAATTGGCCCAATCCCACAGATGTGGTCTCACCAGGTCAGAGGATAACGGAATTATCATCATTATTCTAGATTCTTTATCTCTCTATTAATGTAGCCTAAAATGATATTGATTTTTTGATGGCTGCAGAATACTTTTGCCACATATTAAACTTGAAAGCCACTAGAATTCCCAGTTCCTTTTCATACAAACCCTCATATTCATATAACATATACTCTACATCTACTTATGAAGTTTATTTTTTAAACTAAAGTGTAAAACATTGTGCTTTTCCCTCTTCAGTTTTATTTTTGGACCCTGATTCTGGCATGTGTTATATTTTTGAACCCTCTCAGAGTAGTTATCTGAAATTGATCACTGACTTAAAAAAACCTGAAAATTATAGGACCAGGGAGAGACCTATCAGGAACAACAATAGATACCTTTCCCTAAATAGACACAGGCTAATCTTTGGGCCTGGTCATTTAATCAGTTCTGAATATCCCCACTTTCTATTTTGTCAGCAGGGATATAATGAAAATTTGTGCCAATCATTTTGCTAAAATCAAATGAATACATCAAATATTACTAAGTACCTATTATATAAAGGAAGTAGGGATAGAAAGAAAACGAAAAACCAGTTTCTGCCCTGCAAGAAGTTACCTTTTTTGTGGGAGACTCTGACCCATAAACAGATAAATAAAAACAATCAAAATAATATGAAGATGGAGAGGGCAGTAATATGAGGATCAGCAGTACAATTACCTCCTACACTACTAACCTTGTCAAAAAGGAAATTAAGTTGATTTAGAATAACCTGTTCTTGATGAGTGCAGGCTAAATTTTTTTTATTATTATTTTTAATTAATTAATTTATTTTTAGTTTTCAACATTCACTTCCATAAGCTTTTGAGTTTTCAATTTTCTCCCCTCCCTCCCTTTCCCCCTCCCCTAGACAACATGCAATCTGATATGGGCTCTACATATACATTCATATTAAACATATTTTCACACTATTCAAGTTGTGAAGAAGTATTAGAACCAATGGGAGGAACCAGGAGAAAGAAGAAACAAAACAACATAAGAAAAAAGAAATCAAATAATATGCTTTGATCTGCATTTAGATGCCATAGTTCTTTCTCTGGATGTAGATAGCATTTTATTGTTTCTTGTAAACAACATACTGTAGGATTCTAGTATTTAATCCACTTTGCTATCCTCTTCTGTTTTATGGAAGAGTTCATCCCATTCACATCTACAGTTATGATTACTGTATCTGTCTTTTGCTCAGACCTATTCTCTCCAATTTATGTTTTTCTCTTTCTTTTTTCCCTTTCCCTCCTCACTAGAGTTTTGCTTTCAATCACTGCCTCCCTCAATCTGCCCTCCTTTTTTTTTTTATCATCCCTCTCCCTTTTCTTTCCCTTTTTCCCTCCTACTTTCTATAGGGCAAGTTAGATTTCT
The DNA here is from genome assembly GCF_003287225.1 of Phascolarctos cinereus. Taxonomy (NCBI): domain Eukaryota; kingdom Metazoa; phylum Chordata; class Mammalia; order Diprotodontia; family Phascolarctidae; genus Phascolarctos; species Phascolarctos cinereus. The sequence goes on from NW_027555847.1 coordinate 578,239,352, forward strand.
AAACCAAACTGATTATGTTATTCCCTCTTTGAGCCAAATCTCATGACAGTAAGGTTCAAAGAATGTTCATCTCCCCCCCCATTCTTTCCCTCTACTGTAATAGATTTTTGTGCCTCTTCATGTGATGTAATTTACCCTTTTCTGCCTCCTCCTTTCCTCTTCTCCCAATACAATCCCTTTCCACCACTTCATAAGATTTTTTTTATTATCACATCAAAGTCAACATATCCATACCCTCTGTATATGTATGCTTCTTTTAAATGTCATAATAAAGATATAGTTCTCAAGAGTTACAAGCATCATCTCCCTGTAGGAATTTAAACAGTTTGCCCTTATTGAATACCATGGTTATTTTTTTTCCTTTCCTGTTTACCTTTTTATGCCTCTCTCGAGTCTTGTATTTGAAGATCAAATTTTCCATTGACCTCTGGTCTTTTCATCAGGAAGGTTTGGAAGTCCCCTATTTCACTGAATATCCATCTCCTCCCCTAAAAAATTATGCTAAATTTTGCTGGGTAGTTGATCCTTGGTTGTAGTCCAAGCTCCTTTGCCCTACGGAATATCATATTCTAAGCCCTCTGATCTTTTAATGTAGAAGCTGAAATGCCCTGTGTAATCCTGACTGTGGTTCCATGATATTTAAATTGTTTCTTTCTGGATGCTTGAAGCATTTTCTCTTTGACCTGGTAATTTTTGAATTTGACTACAATATTCTTTGGCATTTTCAATTTGGATATCTTTCAGGAAGTGATTCTTTCAATGACTGTTTTACACTCTGGTTCTAGCTTCTCAGGGCAGTATTCCTTGATGGTTTCTTGGATGATGCTGCCCAGGCTCTTTTCTTCACTGTGGCTTTCAGGTAGAGTAATAATTTTTAAATTATCTCTCCTGGATATGTTTTTCAGGTTTGTTGTTTTTCTACTGAGTTTATTTTACATTTTCTTCATTTTTTTTCATTCTTTTGATTTTGTTTGACTGATTCTTACTGTCTTATAGAATCATCAGCTTCCACTTGCTCAATTCTAATTTTTAACAAATGGTTTTCTTCAATTAGATTTTGTACATCCTTTCCCATTTGGCCCATTTTACTTTTTAAGTAGTTCTTCTCTTCAGTGAGTTTTTGTGCCAGTGATAACTCAGTAAGAATTGTGCCAATACTACTTTTTAGGGAGTTGTTTTCTTCAGTGTACTTTTTTTTTAATTTGGCCAATTATATTTTCTAAGGACTTGTTTTCTACATTCAATTTTTGTCCTTTCATTTCCAAGCTATTGACTGTCTCTTGCATACCTCCCATTTCTTTTCCCAATTTTTCTTCTACCTCTTTTATTTGACTTTTAAAATTCATCTTGAGCTCTTCCAAGAAGGCTGTTAGGGCTTGAGGCCAATTGATATTCCCCTTTGAGGTCTTGAATGTAGGTATATTGACAGTGTTGTCCTCTTCTGAATTTGTGTTTTGATCTTCCCTGTCCCATAGTAAGAATTTATGGTCACTGTCCATTTCTGCTTTTTGCTCATAGTGTTTGCCTATTTCCTGGCTTTTTATCTTGAGCTCTCCTGCTGGAGCACAAGGGGCACTGAACCAAGCTTCTTGTGCTGGGGGCCAGGGACCTGGTCACTAGAGTCCTCAGGTGCTGGCAGCTGGAGGCTACAGAGATCTGACAACTTACCTGTTGCTAAGCTGGGATCAGCAACACTGAAGCTCTTGGGATGGGGATGTGGGTTCTAGCTCCTGGAGGATGTCTGCTCACCTAGGCTATTTTGAAGCACTGGAAGATTGGCTGCTTTTTTTTTTTCTTGTGGTAAGGCAATTGGAGTTAAGCAACTTGCCCAGGGTCACATAGCTAGTAAGTGTCAAGTGTCTGAGGCCAGATATAAACTCAGGTCCTCCTGACTCCAGGGCCAGTGTTCTACCCACTGTGCCACCTAGCTGATGCCACTGGAAAGTTTTCCATGTTAAATCTTCATGAACACAACTTTCTTTGTAAATGATCACTAATAATGCATTCTAGAGGGCAGAGCCAAGAAGGTGGACAAAAGGCAGAAATCCCCTTCAAACAATTTTAAAATAATACCTCGAATCAAATTTGGAATGGGAAAGCCAACAAAAGGTCAAGGTGAGACATTTTTCCAGTCTAAGAAAACTTATGAAGTTGGTAGGAGAGGTCTATGACACTGGGGTTTAGGCCTTGCCTATAATTCAGCTCAGTAGTGCCAGTACCAGTGACTGGTCTTAGAGGTGACCACAGCAGTGGCAGTCATAGCAGCTTCAGTAGCTCTCAGCCCAAAGATGATAAGGGGGGTCAGAAAGCTCATTAGAAAGAGATTATAGGGGACCCTTTGCTTGCACTTGGTGCAGATGGCATGAGTTAACAACTCTATTGCCCATATGCAGGTGTGGGTTGCAGTTCTGGGGTAGAAAGGAGTACAAAAATTTCTGAGAAGATGATTCCACTCACCATTGGTACAAGGAATATGTACACACTTATGGACAACATGAAATCAAGTAGACTTGAAACACAAACAGCTCTTGCTTCAAGAGAACTCAGGAGATATTGTATGCAAATAGTAGCACTGAGTGAAATAAGGCTGGTAAATGAAGGCCAGTCTATAAAAGTTGGAGCTGGATATATAATTTTCTGGAATGGCCACAGTGATGGGGATCACAATGAAACTGGCATAGTTTTCACTATCAAAACTAATCAAATCAACCAGCTTATAATCCTGCCAAAAGGACTGAATGACAGACTCATGAAAATGTAATTGCAAGCTGCAGGACAGCACCATCCCCTCATCATCAATGTGTTTGCTCCCACCATGACAAACCCTGATGAGGTCAAGGAAAAATTTTATGAAGACCTGGAGATTTTCATCATCAATATGCTGAAAGAGAACAAGCTTGTAATTGTGAGTGACTTTAACACCAGAGCAGGCACATATGATCAAACAAAGCAAGGAGTCCTTTGGAAGAATGGAGTTAGAAACAGCAACAGCAACAATTTCTTACTACTGAAGACTTGTGCATTTCATAACCTTCTTATCACCAACATTGTCTTCCATTTATCTGAATACAATAAAACTTCATGGATGTACTCTCACAACAAACATTGGCATTTAATAGATTATGTCACTGTAAGGAGAAGAGATGGATGGGATATGAGAGTAATGAAGGAAATATGTGGTAAGAATGCTGGACCAATTACAGACTTATCCTCTCCAAGCTAAGCATTCATATTAAACAAAAGCTGTGTCCCCAAGGCAAGATGATTACAAAAAGGTTTAATGTCAACAAATCAGAGCTAACTTGAAGGGAAAGCAGAGCCAATACATGGTTGGCAATAGTGGAGCAGAAAAGAAGTGGGCAGCTTTTAAAGATTTGGTTTATATCACTGCTCTTACTCATCTGGGTCAGACCATACCGAAATATCAAGATCAATTTGATGAAAATGATGAGGATATTCAGAAGCTGCTAAATGAAAAACAAGAATTCCACAGGGTTTACCAGCAGGATAGTTTGTCCATCTCTAAGAAGGTAATATTTAACTCCATCAAAGGTAAAGTGCAAGTGAAGCTTAGAGAGATGCAGAACTCTTGGCTCATTGAGGTAAGATGGCAGATGAAATTCAGTTTTACACTGATAGTAACAATCCAAAGTACTTTTATGATGCTCCGAAGACTCTTTATGGATCAAAGACCTGTGGTGTATCTTTCTCTCTAAAAAAAATATTTTATTTTTAATATATGGAATAAAATAAGCATTTCCATACCTTTATGTTTATATTGGGTATTCTAATAGTCAAAATAATTTATTCACTCAAAGTAATTCTTAAAACAATATTGCTGTTACAGTATACAATGCTCTCTCGATTTTGCTAAGTTCACTCTTTATTATTTCATACAGGTCTTTCTAAAATCATTGAGCTCATCATTTCTTATAATGCAATAGGATTTCATTTTGTATACCACAACTTGTTCAATCATTGTATAATTGGTGGGCATCTCTGCAATTTCCAATTCTTTGTCATGACAAAGAGAGCTGCTATAAACATTTTAGAACATATGGGTTCTTTTCCTTTTTCCCTAACCATCTTTGGATATAGATCTAGTAGTGGTATTGTTGGGTCAAAGGGCATAGGTAGTTTAATAACTCTTTGGACATAATTCCAGATTGCTCTCCAAAATGGTTGATGAGCTTACAGATCCACCAACAAGGAATTAGTGTCTCAATTTTTCCACATTTCCCCCAATATTTGTTGCTTTCACTTTTCAATCATTTTACCCAATCTGGTAGATGTAAAATGATATTTCAATGTTGTCTTAATTTGCATTTTCCTAATCAACAATGATTTAGAGCATTTTTTCATCTGACTATAAATTATTTTGATTTCTTCATTTAAAAACTACCTATTCATATCCTTGACCATTTATCAATTGAGGAATGATTTACATTCTTACAGATTTGACAAAGTTCTTTATATATTTTAGATATGAGACATCTGATAAACTATAAAAAATTTTTCCCAATTTTTGGTTTTCCTTCTGATCTTGACTACATTTGTTTTATTCATATAAAAACTTTTTTAAATTTAATGTAATCAAAATGATCCATTTTACATCTAACTTTGCTCTTTCTTTTTTATTTATAAATTGTTCACCTATTCATAAGTCAGTAATGTTTCATATTCTTGTAATTTTCTTGCAATATTTCTCTTTATACCTGTATCATGGATTTATTTTGACTTTATCTTGGTAAATACTGTAAAATATTGGTTTATGCCCAGTTTCTGCCATACTGCTTTCCAGTTTTTCCAATTTTTTTTTACCAAATAATGAATTTTTGTTCCAAAATCTTAAGTCTTTACACTTGTCAAATACAAGGTTGTTATGTTTATTTGCTGTTATGAATTGTATATCTACTCTATTCTACTGAACTACCTTTCTATTTCTTATCCTGTACAAGATAGTTTTGATAATTACTGCTTTATAATATAATTTAAGATGTAGAACTCCTAAACCTCCTTTCTTTGCTTTTCCCCCCATTATTTCCTTTGATATTCTTGACTTTTTGTTCTCCCAAATACATTTTGTTATTATTTTTTCTATTTCACAGAAATATTTTTTAGTGATTTAATTTGGATGGTATTAGATGTATTAATTAGTTAAAACTGTCAGTTTTATTATATTGGTCATGCCTACCCACTAACAATTAATATTTCTCCAATTATTTAAATCTGATTTTATTACATAAAGTTTTTTTAAAAATAATTTTGTTTATATATTTCCTAGGTTTATTTTGGCAGGTGTACTCCCAAATGTTTTATACTATCTAGAGTTATTTAAATGGGATATCTTTTACTATTGCTCCTTGCTGAGTTTTGTTTGTGATATACAGGAATGCTAATTATTTATGTGGATTTACTTTATATACTGCTACTTTGCTAAAAATAATTGTTTCAACTAACTTTTTCAGTTTAGTCTTTGGAATTTTCCAAGTATATCATCATAATATCTGCAAAAAGAGATAGTTTTATCACCTCATTCCCTATTCTTATTCCTTCTATTTCTTTTTCTTATCTTATTGCTATTGCTAGGATTTCCGACAAAATGTTGAATTACACTGCTGACAGTGGGCCTTCTTGTTTCACACCTAATCTTACTGGGAAGGCTTTTAGTTTATTTCCATTACAAATAAGACTTGCTAATGGTTTTAGATACATGCTTCTTATCAATTTAAGGAAAAATCTATTCATACCAATGCTTTCAAGTGTTTTTAATAGGAATGAGTGTTGAACTTTATCAAAAGTCTTACTTACATCAATTGATATAAAACTGATAAGCAAATGGTTAATTTGATCATCCCTAGTGTTTGGTCCTCCATGAGGCATAGTTTTTGGTGTTATAGCATCTCTCCACACTTCTTTCATTATTTAAACCATATATAATTTTCTTTGTGAAAATATTCATCCTTCACTGACAGAAATAATGAAAACTCAGTAGTTTAGTATATGAAATATACTTGAATTGCTTATTAATTGACATACTAGTAAGGAACTGAATGTTATCAGTATTGGCATTCTTATTGGGAGCAAAAGTGACAGACAGAAGGAAATTGTAGCTAAGTAGAAGAATGGCTCACAGCTTCTCCTTGGAAAGACAAATCAAGTAGCTAGAATAAGTTTCATTGTACCACAAATGACCATAAAAAATATCATTTAATGGGATTCTTAATAATCTCATATTCCAATGGTCATGATAAGCATAAAACCAAAGACCACCTTGTTATTATTATGACATACAACATGATTGCAGAGGATGAAAAGGTCAAGATATTCTATTAACTCAGTAAATTCATACAAAGGTGAGTATAAGGAAAGATGGTGAAGAAAAGGGAAAATATTATCCATGATTAAGAGAAGAAATGAAAAAGAATAAAGGCTTTCTGGCTGCCCAGAAGACTTATGCATAAACATTTTAAGTACTATCTTTAAGAAAACAGTCATAAGGTGTTAGCTATAGCAAGCACTGAACAGTTTCACTAAAAAAATTAAATTAACTCTTTATTAACAGAAACAGCTAGATGTGGGAGTAATTTCTGAATCAGCTGTCTGTATTCTATCAGACCATTTCCCTGTTTAGACAAAGAACAAAGTGAACATAAAGCCAGAATAAAAAAAAATAAGATTTAATAGGTTCTGAATTAAATTAAAATTATTTCAACCTGTCTCATTTAAAAGAGTTCTTGATACTTGAAAATGAAAATTGAGTAAAAGAAAAAGACATTAATGAGGCTATCACTATTTCCCACCAAAACTGAATCAATCTAAAACAATTGACACAATAAGGAGGCCAAAAGTCTTAAAAATTTTTTTTTATCTCAGAAATATTTAGCCCCCTTTTTGAGGCTAATATCAGTTTAAAATGTAAGATTACTTTCAAAAGCTTGGAGAAGAGATGGTAGAATAATATAAATGTCATTGCTTCATAAAACAATGATAAGTAGTGGGAGGAAAAAATGCAAGCATGCTGAAAACTTGGCATGAGGCCCATTCACTTTACTTAAATATGAAAATAAAAGTAGGTAAACAGCCAAATATCCCCATCTGCCTCCAAAATGAAACAGATCTGTCAGATTTCTATAACAAATTCTTTTCATCATCAATACAATGGGACCTCCATTAAAAAAATTAATATGAGACAATACTAAATATGAAAGGTGGCATTATGTGCTGCATTGTTATTAAAATAATTCTATTATTCCATACAAATGCTATTATACCATCTAATGCTAAAAGAGATAAAAACTGGTTATAACTATTACAATTACTATAGAGCATATTATGCCTGCAGTCAGGATATGAGTGATCACAGATCAGTCTTTTGGGCTTTTATCTACATGTATATGTCATTGTCCATAGTATTTTATAACACACAGTGGGTATTGAACATATATTCCATAGTGGAAACAGCACTATCCACAGGTGCCATCTGTCCAAAGAACAAGGATAGACATAATATTTGAGCTTACCATTTGGACTACTTTAGAATAAATTGCATTCAGTCACATTAATTTTAAGCAATGCTTAGTGATTACTGAAGTATGGATTGAGGGAAACCATTATTCTTGCTCAGTGGTAATAATGTGAATAAACTGACATACACATAGGTCTATACAGACCTTTCCTTCCAGGCCCATAGCCAAAAATCCTTTTTTATACTTGGAACTATTGCCATATGACTCTTTAGCTCCAATATTTCAGTTCTCCTTCTTTGGTTTTCTTTTGTTTAAACTACTGCTCTTGAGTTTTGCAACACTTCAATATTATTTATGCTATTTTGTCTTACCTTTTGCCTCTATTCTATTCCTTTCCACTGCTGCATTTATCCACTAAGGTCATCTCTGCAAGACAAAGGAATGAAGACAATAAAAAAACAATTATTTGGCATTATTCAATCCAATTTAAGGCACTGATTAATTGGCAATTGATTAAACTCCTGCTGTGTATGGGACATTTGACTAATTAATTAAGTGTAGCACAGTCCCAGATTTCCAAGGAATTCATATCTAGTTAGGTAGATAACACATGTTCACTTATCAATATGAGATAACTATTTCACTGAGTTACAGACTATTATATTTTTAAGAAACAGATGGAATGTAGAGAAAAGTACGGTTTAGATGTCAATTTGGAGAGCTATAACTGTCATTCTATGAGATGTTTCTCTAGTAGAGTCAAATCATCTGTGAATTTAATTTTGATCTATGAGGAGTCTATTGTGAATACATAGAGAAAGAAGATGATCAAAAACTTCTTTTCTATTAAAACTATCTTAACTTTTATTTTATGACAAAAAACAATCACTAAGAAAGTTCTATGAAGAGTCTGTGAGGGATTGGCAATTTATAGCACATTCTGAAGAGAGTAGAAGGAAAAAAAAGAAAAGAAAATGTTCCCTGAAAAATAGAATTTAACTTCTCTTAAGAAGAAATTTGAAGAAGTTTCTTTAGGTACTTTAATCAGTAACTTGACTGAATTGACTAGTGGAATTGTGTTTTTAGAAGTGAAAAATATTCATTTGATATTTTAGTGAGTTTTTCAGATCCTTCTGGCTATTGTCTTTCTCAGCTGAAATTTCACAGTGGAGTTATCACTTCCAGGTGGAGAGGTCAGAGAAAGCTTCATGGATGAACTGCACCTTGAGTTTGAGTTATGAGCAGGACATTAAGCAGGAGAAACTAAATAGCATTTGGGAATGTGGGGCTGATATGAAGTATTTAAGCTCAGTATGCATAAATTACACTAGAGTGGATGAGTTCATTCTAGGCATGGCAGAAACAATGAGCAAAGGTGAAGGAAAGGTAGGTAAAGGGGATAATGATTAGTCCAATTTGTCTAGAAAGTAAAATTCATGAAAGAGATTAGTGTGAAATAAAGGTAGAACCATCTTGTGGGGGTCCCTGAATGCCAGGCAAAGGAATGCAATGGGGAATACCTGAAGGTTTTTGCTCAGTGGAATAATTTGATCTACACAATGAATTGGGAAGATTATGAAGACAATATGTAAAGAATGGATTAAAGATGGCATACAGTGGAAGCAGGAAGAACAGTTAGAAATTGTCAAAATAGTTTCAGTAAGAGGCTGAAAACTGAACTAGGGTGCTGGCATTAGGAGTAGAAGAGAGCAAAGATTTGAAAGACTGTAGAGGAAAAAAAACTGTGTAGTCTTTCTCTATTGTATGTATATATGTATCTACACATACATATATACATTCATACCAATCCATCAAAAACTGTTGAGCTAAAATCAGCAAATTCTGGTAACTGAGTGGATATGGGAAATGAGAAAGAACCCAAAATCAAATATGAGTTGGAAATTTGAACTTCTGTGAATTGGCACAAAAGCTTTGCCATTAACAAGAATAGAGAAAATAAGGAAAGAAGAGATTTCAATTTTAAATTGTAAAAACACTGAGTTTGAGGCATGAGTGGGGCATTAAACAGGAAAAACTAAACAATATTTGGAAATGTGGGGCTATGTTAGCAAATGTTAAAACCTGGAAATCAGCATGATATTGGAATGCCCATTGTATACAGAATACTACTTAACCAATATTTATTTTCTTTCTTCTTTTTTTTTAATTAATGACCTGAATCTGGATTTCTGTTCACACATGCAATTTGATCCCCATTCCCATAAAACTGAATATCTATTGTTTAAAGTTTACCTCCTCTCTAAGACCTTTTTTTTGAATATGTTAACTTGTACTTTGAATTTGTCACCTAAACATTACTTAACTTGTACATTTCTCCTGTATAAAGCATATGCATAGTACCTATTTATTTAAATAGTTAAGCTGCCTTGATTCTATATTCATTTATCTTATTTGATGTAGACTTCAGCTCCCCTATCCTAGGGTAGAAATCCCATCTTCTTTATAGTATATCTATTTTAACCTTCACCCATCAAAAACAGTAAATTACCAAAATACCCAAGTGATAGATCTTATGAGATAATAGAGTCTATTTTTCACTTTGAGCCATTGATGCTAAAGAATGCTAGAGAATATTGTAGATAAAGGCTGAACTGGACCCTAAACCAAATAGGAGGAAGATAATACATTGGATTACTTTTGGAAAACTAGGCTATGCTTGAATGACCCCTAATTTCTCCCTGAAAGATACACCCATGTTTTAAAAAGTAATATTCTTCTGGTGATGTTCTCTCAATTTTTTCAGATTAGTCAAATGATTTCCAAACACATAAAATGACATACCCAAGGTTGGGAGCGTCAGGGACAGGACTGATATATTGTATAACTTGGAATATGTTCTCCATTTAAAGGGAAGAAAATTTGGTGTAGGTATTCCACCTCTGATACATACTGGCTTTCTGAGACTGAGAAAGTAAAAAAACTCTAAGTTTCGGAAGGTGGTGACCTACAATCTCTCAATGTGTGCTATGTGAAAGAAATGGCAAGTGCAATAATGAAAAATAACACGTTATAACTATTTTTCAATAAACTGCATTATAGTTACATATATCAGTCTACTATCTTCAACCCGATTTTAACTTTCTGGAAAAGAGGAGCTCCTTATTCACCTTTGTACTTCCCTCAATCTCTAGCCATAAGCCTTCTATTAACAGCTTAATAAATGTTCATTGAATTGCAGAAATGAATATTCAGTATGTTTCTGTGAGTTGAAATAAATTTGGAATTCTCATCATTGTTGAAGAACACATAGTTTTCCCTATATGTCTTCTGAATGGGCTCGTCCATTTGCAGATCACAGATCATCCTCATAGATAGTGGTCTTTCTTGTATTCCTACTGATTCTGTTTCTAGATTTTTCAATCTATGCTGTTTCATCAGTTCCCTAGCAATCTGAATGCACAAGCAATCAATACTGAAGGACTGGTAGAAATCCAATTGAGGTCATTTACTCTAATACATTTAGCTTCCTGGAGAAATCATTTATAGTGCACATTTGCAATGTGTGATTCTTAACTTCTGAAGCTTCATTTGGAGTCAGCAGATATTCTATGTTAGGAATGCTGGGGTTGTCTTTCATTTCAAATGTGCAAAAATGAAGTCCTAAATGACTTTTTATATCTTCAATGAACAATTTATTCCGCTTTCTGTTGGAAATGCAATAAGCCATTTCTTTGAACGTGCATGCAAAATATTCAGATTTTAAATGAATATCTGTGTGTGTGAAGATTAGGACAGATGACTGTATGCTTTCAGGTAATAGATCTTTTTTGTACTTTTATGTTTTGAAAGTGGGCCATCAGGACCATTTATATACATGTTAATTTCTCCTACTGGACTGAAAACACATTGCTTAGAGGTAAATAGCCTAGTAACAGTGTCATCACAAATGCAGTAATAGTGACTACAAGGGATAATAATAACCCTTACAATGAACTCTTTAGGAAAGCCATCCAGAAACAAAAGGGATGTTAAGTAATATCTTTAAAATCATCTAGCCAATTAGCTATAAAAGGCAGATGAAATCTAGTGTCTCACTTATTACATTTTTATAGACAATTTTCTCTCTTCCAGGTTTTATTTCTACAAATATGGATTTGAATACTTTGCTCAAAGTTTTGTCTGAGAAATTAAGTTTCTGTTCCCACAACCACTTATGTGGTTGCAACCTCTCTTCCATGTAAGTCAGAGTAGTATTTTCCTTTAAAAGTATTGGGACATTTCTCAAAACTTAGCTGGCTCAGTTGATTAAGAGCTCAGAATATGGAAGTCACTTCTTCACCATCTGAATGTATGGCACACACAAGCAGCTGCAGGGACTCTCAGATGCTAAGTTGGTGTATCACAAGGGGAACTTTCTCAGTTAAACCAACTGAAGAGGTTCCCAATGACTATCTTCGTTGAATATCCTCCTCCTTTTATGGCTAAGTAAATCTCTTCTTGTTAGCTGTTGAATGAACTAAGATTGTCTCATTTTGTTCCAATTTTTACACTGCATATTTCCATTTTCTAGAACCAATTACCATATTTTATATAATTATAATTTGGAATAGTGAAATTCAAATACATAACACTACAGGGGATTGATTCATTATTCACATTAATCGGGACCTAGTTGTAACTAAAGTACAAGGATATTGACTTGAATCAGTCCATGTCTAGAACACCACTTGAAAAACAATTGTTTGACTTGAAATGAGCTAATTACATCTATTTTTACTGGGTGCAATCAAACCACTTGCCACAAACCCATCTAAACTAAGAGTTCAGTTCTATATCTTAAGTGTAATATGCATACTCCCACAAACTTGTAGAGGGAAGCCTGTTGAAGGCAGAGCAATGATGAGAATAATCAAAGAAAGGGAGATGGTGCATCATGACACAATAGTGGTTCAGTCTTCATAATCTAGTGATCAAGTCCAATAGGAGCATAAGTGTGTACCTGGAGATTTTTCTGGGAGTATAAAGAAATGACTCATATTTTTGCCTTAGGAGTTTCAGAGCAGTACTCAAGAGTGTTCTCCCAAGGAGAAAGATTCTGACTTGTATTTAAACCTAATAATAAACCTGAGACTACAGTTTGCAAAAAGGGAACAAAATAGATCAAATAAGTCTTCAATTTTTAAAAAAAATTGATTGCCCCTGTTTCTCATGGGGAAAATGTGAGATTTTATGTATTGTATGACTTTACATTTTTAATCAATATCAAATTGCTTGCCTTCTCAAGGAGGCAGGAGGGGTTGGAGGAAGGGAGAGAATTTGGAATGCAAAATTAAAAAAAATGATTATTAATTTTTGCATGTAATTAGGAATTATTTAATGAAATAAAAACAATTTTAAAAAGAAAATACATTTTATATTATTTTAGGAGTCATAACATTTTCAGAATTAGAAAATACCCCAGAAATTATCTAGTCCTACACCTTCATTTTAGAGTTGAGGAAACTGAGCTCCAAAGAGGTAAAATGTACCCTTCCTCTATCTTGTTCACAGATTGTTAATTATAGAATCAGTCCTAGAACCCATATCTATGACTCTGAGTCCAGCATTTTTAAAGTCCTCCCAGGAATAACTATAAAATTTGAGAATGGGGAAAAATTAAACATTGTGCTTCCTTAGTATTTGTCCCATTTTCATTCTATTTTCCCATTTCTGCTAATGTTATCACTATCTATATAGTCATGTCTTAAACCTTGAAGTCCTTCTTGATTCCTTCTTCTCCTTCATCACATACTATATATTTAGTAGACTAATCTTGTTGATTCTATTTCCACAATATCTTTTGAATGTGACTATTTCTCTCCACTCTCATGTCTACTAGACTCTTGTCATGTCTTAATGCATACCGTTATAATAACTTACGAATTGGACTGTGACTCAACTCTCTTCCACTCCCCCACCCCAATCCATCCTCTGTCAAAATACTCTTCCTAAAGTAAAAATCTTACTGTGCAACTCCCTAGGTAAGTAATCTCCAGTGGCTCCCTATTACTTTTAAAATTAAATACAAACGTCTCTGACATTTAAAGTCATTCACAACTGAACTCAATGCCTACACATTTTATGGTGAAGCCAAATTTCCTTATACATACCATTCCATGTCTCATTTCACTGTGCAAACAATCCTTGCACATATTGTTTCCCTTCCCTGGGATACCTTCCTTCTTCTAGTCTGCCTCTTAAAATCCCCAATTTTCTTATGGATTAAAGTCTAATATTAATAAATTCCTGGTATAATAATATGAATGAAGATATTAACACTTAAATAGCAAGTATAGTGTCTAAAAACTCAGTAGATTTGTTTATTTTTCCATTTGTAGACAGAGTCACCTAGGTAGCAGTAAACAAGAAGAAAATAATTCTCCCTATCTTGAACTCCCAGGCAAGAGCTGATTGAATAAACATATCTTGCAAATATCTCAACATGATAGAACCATTCAGTGAACTTCTCAAAAAAAGGTAAGAATTTAATGCAAGACTCATTTAAAAAATGCATCAGTCAATGGGCAGTATGACATAATGGGTAGTGTTGGGAGGACCAGATACAAATTCCATGCCAGATCACACTAGTAGTGTAATCATGAACAAACTGTTGGATTTCTCAGAGCTTTAATTTCCTTACTTATAAAATGGGGACAATAATATTTGTATTACCAACCTCACAAGGCTTTTGGAAGCAAAGTACTTTCTAAACCTTAAAGTGCTGAATAAATACTGGTCATTTCATTAAGTGGTTGAATGTCTAGAGTGGATCAAAATGCAGCAGCCAATGTTGCAATTTGTGTATGCATTGAATGCAATATCTTTTAGATTACTGCAATTACCACCTTATTCAAGTATCCTAGGAGTGATAGCTCAGATATATTCAAGTATTCAACCTAACTTTCCTGAGGCCAAATGGACCAGTAGTTTTGACTGAATTGGATTAAATTCCATCAAACAAACAGTTGATGATTTTTTTTTGCCCCATTGAATTTGGGCATTGTATATGTGACAATAGCCTATCATTGTGTGGCTCAAAGGGAGGAGTAATAGTTATCTCTAGCCTCTCCTCCACCCACTTTCCTTCTTGCCAGGAGGGGAAGTAGGATGTTGGGGTAAAAGATCACCACTCTGCTCTCCTCAGAGAAAGAGAGGGTACTGGACTAAAATGATATCTTTCTGCTCCCTTAAATAGTATTAGTCTATTCTGGGGGATAGTAACACATTCCATCTAACTTCTGATTGCTTTGTCATTTTTTTTTTTGGAGTGTGACTCCAAACACAATATTCAAGATGTTCCTCCTTTCACATCTAATGCCAGTTCCATAATGAACAAGCACAGCAAATAGTAAAGAAACTCATTTATCATGAAACAAGGATATCCATTCTCGTCACTGTTATTCAATACTGTGCTAGAAATGTTAGCTGTAGCAATTAGAGAAGAAAAAGAAATTGAAGGAATTAGAATAGTAATAGCAAAGAAGAAACAAAGGTATCACTCTTTGTAGATGATATGGTATATCTAGAGAATCCTAGAGAATCAAGTAAAAAATTACTTCAAATAATAAAACAAATTTAGAGAAATTGCAGGGTATAAAATAAACCCACACAAATCATTGTTATTTCTATATGTCATTAACAAAGTCCAGCAATAAGAGATAGAAAGAGAAATTCCATTTAAAATTACTGTAGACACTATCAAATATTTGGGAGTCTACTTGCCAAAACAAAACCAGAAACTATATAAACACAATTATAAAACACTTTTCACACAAATAAAGCCAGATCTAAATAATTGGAAAAATATCAGTTGCTCATTGGTAGGCAGAGCTAATATAATAAAAATTAGAATTCTACCTAAATTAATTTACTTATTCAGTGCCATTCCAATCAAACTACCAAAAATTATTTTATAGAGCTAGAAAAAATAATAACAAAATTCATCTAGAAGAACAAAAAGTCTAGAATAACAAAGGAACTAATGAAAAGAAATGCAAGTGAAGATGTCCTAGCCATTCCAGATCTTAAATTGTATTATAAAGCAGCAATCATCAAAACTACCTGGTACAGGATAAGAAATAGAGTGGTGGATCAGTGGAATAGGTTAGGTATGCAAGACACAAGTCAATGACTATACTAATCTGCTATTTGATAAATCCAAAGACTCCAGCTTCTGGGATAAGAAATTACTAATTAGCAAAAACTGCTGGGAAAACTGGAAAAAGATATGGCAGAAACTGGGCATAGACCAACATCTTACATCCTATACCAAGGTAAAGTCAAAATGGATACATGATTTAGATATAAAGACTGATACTATAAGCAAAGTAGAAGAGCAAGGAATAGTTTACCTTTCAGGTCAATGGTGAAAGGAAAAATTTATAACCAAACAAGAGATAGAGACATTATGAAATGCAAAATGAACAATTTTGATTACATTACATTGAAAAGTTTTTGCACAGATTAAGCCAAATGCATGCAAGATTAGGAGGGAACCAGAAAACTAGGAAAGAATTTTTACAACCAGTGTTTCTGATAAAGGCCTCATTTCTAAAATATATAGAGAACTAAGTCAAATTTATAAGACTACAAGTCATTCCCCAATTGTTAAATGGCCAAAGGATACGAATAAGCCATTCTCAGAGGAAGAAACTAAAGCTATCTATTGTCACAATAAAAAAATGTTCTAAATCACTGTTGATTAAAGAAATGCAAATCAAAATAACTCTGAGATACCACAACACACCTATCAGATTGGCTAACATGACAAAACAGGAAAATGATAAATGTGGGAGAAGACGTGGGAAAATTGGAACACTAATACATTGTCGGTGGAGTTGTGAACTGATCCAACAATTTTGGAGAGCAAATTGGAATTTTTATGCCCAAAGGGCTACAAAAATGTGCATGCCCTTTGACTCAGCAACAGCACTTCTAGGGCTATATCCCAAAGAGATCATAAAAATAGGAAAAAGACCCAGACATACAGTAGCCAAGAATTGGAAATTGAGGGGATGCCCATTAATTGGGGAATGGCTGACCTAGTTGTGGTATATGAATGTAATGGAATACCACTGTGCTTTAAGAAAGGATGAGCAGGCAGAATGAAAAAAAAATTGGAAAGACATGAAGTGATGCAGAGTAAAATGAGCAGATTCAGGAGAACATTGTACACAGTAATAGCCACATTATGGGATGACTGACTTTGATAGATTTGGCTCTTCACAACAACACAAGAATGTAAGACAACTCTGAAAGAGTCATGATGGATTGTTATCCACAGCCAGAGAAAGAAATATGGAGTCTGAATGAAGATGGAAGCATACTATTTGTTCTCTTTTTCCTTTGTTGTTTTGTTTTATTACTTCATTCTCATGGTTCCTCCCATTAGTTCTAACTGTTCTTTACATCATGACTCATGGGAAAATATGCTTAACATGAATGTATATATAGAGCTTATATCAGGTTGTACACCATCTTGGGGGGAAAGAAATGGGAAGGGGAGAAAATTTAAAACTCAAAATCTTATGGAAGTGAATGTTGAAAACTAAAATTAAATAACTTTAAAAAAAAGAAAAGAAAGTCATCTATCCAAATCCTAGCAAAATGGAAATCAGAAAAGGTAAACAGAGGAGAATGTATCAGACAATTTATTATGAAGGAGCTCTCTCACTGGGAGTGAGATAACTCAGCTCAACCAAGTCCTGGCTCTCAACCAAGGGGAAAACTCCCCAAAACTCTAGAGAAGCAAGCTGTATATAAGGAGATGACGGAGACTGTCCACTCTTTTCATATCTTCCAATTGTCTTTTCCTTCGGCAATCTGAATTGGGATTGACCTCTTCCATCTTTTATCTGCAAGCTGGAAACCCAGAGTGCTCCAAAAAAGTCAAGGCTCAAAGAAGACTTAAAACTTAATGAGTCCCCAAATGGGACTGGCCCTGAAGAATCCTGAAGAAGGACTTGAGAAGATTGGAGCTCTTTTTCCTTTTACAATCCTCCACAGGTAGGGTGGGACCTCTATCTCTACCAGTAAGGAAAAAGTCCCATACCAATGGGCTTTGGGACAAGGGCTACATATAATTCCAGGGTTTTGTACTGAATTGACATCACTGCTTCCTCCAGCAAGTCTTGTTATTATTGCCAAGTTATTTCAGTCATGTTCAACTCTTCATGAGCCCATTCTGGGTTTTCTTTGCAAAGATACTGGAGTGTTTTGCCATTTCCTTCTTCAGCGCATTCTACCAATGGGGCAAACAGGCAAACAGGATTAAATGACTTACCCAGGGTCACTCAGCTAGTAAGTGTTTGAGGCTGAATTTGAACTCATGAAGATGAGTCTTTTTGATTTCAAACCCAGTGTTTTATCCATTGTGGCACTTAGCAGCAAATCTACATAGCTAAAATAAGCAAATATTGAATGTGTCGAATTCAAGCATGTTGTAGGATCTCTAACTTGAGCTCCTTTTAATTCAGGTTCAATATTTGGATGAAAAGAGATGTTCATGAGTTATGAACAAAGGGGGATCATTTTGTCTAAATACAGAAAGCACATACATTGAGGATACAGTGGCACTTAGTTTCTTTGGCTGTAACCTCCTTCAACCCTATTTAGAAATTGTGTTGTCAGTACTTCATCAGAGTATGGGAACTCCTGTGGTCTTGGTACCCACCATGTCTGAGAGGCTCCAATTACCTGGTCTGGGATCTTTTATACTACCAAACTAGGAAGTTGTGTCAGAGAAGTTGTGGTCAAATAGATTACAGGGTAGGACGCTGAATCAGAGAAGTGAGAGGAAATGCTGGTCCTATCATAAAGCAGGATTTTTTTTCTCTAGATCTGTGATTTCACTTGCTTAGATAATTCCTTCTACGAAAATCTATCTACCAAAGATAATTCCCACATGCACTGAAATATAGTGCTTTAGAAAGTTTAGGACACTGAGGAGTTAAAAACTTACCCAGAGACCCACAGTCATATGTCAGACATTCAACTTGAATGTAAATTTTTCTGTGTATAACTTGAATCTAGGTATTCTCAAGAAGGAGGCTAGCTCTCTACCAACTATCTCCTTTCCCTCATTCCTCAAAAAAATAAAAATAAAGTGACAATTCAGGCCCCTATTTACTCTCTTAGTCTTGCATAATGATCTTTAGGCTTGCCCTTGGTGTTGCAAAGACTTTAACCTTCTCAAAGGTCTATATTTGCTGCTGGAGAAAGACCAACTTTAGCAAAGGTATTATATCCATAAACTTTGCATACATGACTTTTAAGTACATGTTTCCCTTTCCCAGCTTCCTGCTGTCCTTATTGATACCTTCTGCATGAATAGCATTCACCTTTTTTGCCTGGTAAACTCCTACTCATCATTTAAGGGCTAATTCAAATGACACTACTTTCAAAATTGTATTTCTTATTTTTTTATTTTTTTAAATCTTGCATTCCAAATTATCTTCTCTCTCTCCCTCCCTTTCGCCACCCACTGAGAAGGCAAGCAATATAATAGCAATTATACATAAGAAATCATGCAAAACATAATGTCTGTATCACAAAAAAGCAAGAAAAACACTGAAAAAATGTACTTCAATTTACACTCAAAGTTCATCAGTTCTCCCTTTGAAGGTGGTTAGCATTTTTTTCATCAAGAGCAACTCAGTCTTTCACAGTTGATCATCATTACAGTATTAATAATACATTGTACAAAGTAATTGTTATGGTGTACAATGATCTGGTTCTATTCACTTTACTTTACATTAGTTCATATAGATTTTCCCATGTTTTTCTGAACCCATCCCCCTGATCATCTTTTTTTTAAATAGAATAATAGTACTCCATCACAAGCATATGCAACATCTTATTCAGCCATTCCCCAATTGATGAGCACCTCCTCAATTTCCAATCTTTGATACCACAAAAAGAGCTGCTACAAATATTTTTGTAAATATGGGTCTTTTTCCTTTTTCTTTGATCTCTTTTGGGTACAGACCTAGTAGTGATATTGCTGAATCAATGAGTATGCACAGTTTTTAGCCCTTTGGGCATGGACAATTTGCAACTCTTCCAAAAGTTCATTAGTGTATCTATTTCCTTGTACACCATCCAGCATTTGTCATTTCTAATAGGTGTTAGGTAGTACCTTGGAGTTTTTTTTTTTATTTGAATTTCTCTAATCATTAGTGATCAGAAATGCTAAAAAAAAAGTCTCTAATTAAATATCCATTTCTCCCCCCCATCTAAGTAATTATACTAAGTTTTTCTCAGTAGATTATTCTTAGTTTTAATCTTAGCCTTTTTGCTTTCTGAAATATCATATTCTAATCTCTCTGCTCCTTTAATGTGGAAGCTGCTAAATCTTGTGTGATCCTGATTGTTGTTCCATGATATTTGAATTGTTTCTTTCTGGGTGCTTGAAATATTTTTTCCTTGACTTGGGAGCACTAGAATTTAACTAGCATCTTCCTGGGGGTTTTCATTTTGGGATCTCTTTCTGGGGGTGATCAGTAGATTTTTTCAATTTCTATTTTCTCTCAGGATCTAAGATATCAGGGCAGTTTTCCTGTATAATTTCTTGAAATATAATTTCTAGGCTTTTTTTTTTATCTTGGTTTTCAGGAAGTCTAGTAATTCTTAAACTATCTCTCCTCAATCTATTTTTCAAGTCAATTGTTTTATCCAAAGAGATATTTCATATTTTCTTGTATTTTTTTCATTCTTTTGACTTTGTTTTGTTTCTTGATATCTCATAAAATGATTAGCTTCCACTTGCCCAATTTTACTTTTTAAGGAATTATTTTCTTCGGTGAGCTTTTGTACCACTTTTTCCATTTGGAGTGTTCTAGTTGTTTTTTTTTTTTAGGGGATTCTTTTCTTCTGTGAACTTTTGTACCTCTTTTACCATTTGCCCAATTCTGCTTTTTAAGATATAATTTTTTCAAGGTTTTTTTTCCCCCTCTTATGCCAAACTGTTAATTCTCTTTTAATGATTTTCTTATTTCTCATTTATTTCCTCAATTATTCCCCTACCACTCTTATCTCTCTCTTTTTTTAAACACTTCCAGAAATTCTTGTTGGATTTGTGTCCAGTTAGCATATGTCTTTGAAGTTTTGGTTGTAGCTGTTTTCACATTGTTGTCTTTTTTCTTAGTTTGTGTCTTAGTCTTCCCTGACACTACTGTGTCTTTTCGTGTCATTTCTTTGTTTGTTTTTGCTCATTTTCCTAGCCTATTTCTTGACTTTAAGCTTTATGTTAAATTTGGGATTTACTCACCTAAGGATAGGGAGACACTGTCCTAAGCATCAAGCTTTTTTGTGCTACTGTTTTCAGACCTAGTGCTGGCTGTCTGCAAGTTTTTGGTTCTTCCAAGGTGGTGTGATCTGCGGAGTGGTGTGGTTGCTCCTCTCCTGGTCTGTGCTTTGGTCTTTACCCAAGAAGGGCCGCAATCTATTGTAGTCACAAGCCCTCGTTCACCTCTTGGCCCTGGATGTGTGACTTGGTCCTCTGCTTTCCTGTAACCTCAACCACTAGGGCTTTTTTCTACCTTGCAACTGTGACCAGGGCCCATGCTCCCTTGTGATCAATCACAAGCACTCCTCTCCACCGTAGAGCTGTGACCCAGACCTGCATATGGGCAACAGAGTTGCCAATTGGCGCCAGTTCCACCCAGAGCCAACAAAGGGTCCCTTGTAGTCTCTTTCTGACCAGTTGTCTGACCCCATTATTACCTCTGGGCTGAGATCTCCTGAAGTTGCTGCTGCTCTTGCTGTAGCCACCTCCAAGGCCCTGGCTATTGTTACTGCCTCATATATGCTGGGCCAGCTCCCATACTCATGTCACACACCCCTCCAGTTGACCTACTGAATTTTCTTAAGCTGGAAAAATGTCTCACTCTGACCTTTCGTTAACTCTGCCACTGCAAGATTTGATGTGAGGAATTATTTTAAAGATGCTTGGAGAAGAATGTTAGGAGAGTTCTTCTGGGTTGCTGCCTCTCCTCTGCCATTTTGGCTCTGCCTTCCCAAAAGCTACTTTTTTAAGGCAGCTTTGCTTCATCTCAGTTAATAGTAATTGTATCATCCCTCATTAAGCCTACAGTATTTTGGCTTATTTTTTTTAAATCAATCATAAAATATCCATTAAAATCTATGATCAGCAAGGCATTTTAATGAATTTATCACTTAATATCACATATTATGACAATCTTTGTTAGGATCTGATCTTCCTACTTGAGTGTTTGTTTCATGAAGAAAGGGATTATTTTATCTAAGTATGTATCTCCCACAGCACTCAACAGTGATTACACAAAATAGTTGCTTGATAAATGTTTGTCAATTAAATGAATAAAAGAATAAATGCACAAATTAGTGCCTTGTGTTTGACTTTCTTTTTTTTTTCTTTTTAAGGCAACTGGGGTTGAGTGACTTGCCCAGGGTCACACAGCTAGTGTCAAATGTTTGTTCTGAGGTCAGATTCGAACTCAGGTCCTCCTGACTTCAGGGCCAGTGCTCTATCCACTGCACCACCTAGCTGCCCCTGTGTTTGATTTTCATGTCTCTTCTCATCAACATGTACCTGCCAGGTAGCCAGTCCCTTCAGTGCCTTGCTTTCTGCTTTCCAGCAAGATAATTAGGTAATCAATCAGATAAATTATTCAGGTGAATGTGTTAATGGGTGCAAATGGTTTAATAAAGAGTTTATATTGAAAGAGGGGTCTTCTGAATATAGAATGTCAACTCATTTTAGGGTGGAGGGCATGCTGGTAGAAAAGGTATTTGGAGCAGCTTTCATCTTGAAAAAAGGAGAATAATTTTCTTACTGTAAAGAGTAGAGCATATATCATAAAAAAAAGAAAGTAAAGCTCTAGAAAACAGAGAGAGAGAGAGAGAGAGAGAGAGAGAGAGAGAGAGAGAGAGAGAGAGAGAGAGAGAGATGAAGAGACACAGAGATACAGGGACAGAGAAACAAGATGGCATTTAGTTTCCTTATATCTGCCCAAAAATTTGTATTCAGATTAATTACAACAGAACAGTTTAAAAATAAATAATAAAATAAAGTCTTGCTGATGTTAAGTCAAAGTCATTCTCATTTATTTTTAAAACATCATGGATAATAATAGGATTACCTTATAACTATGGAAAGGTCTATTTTACTGACTTTCCAAATGATGAAAGATGTATATTCTAATAACTAGAGACTTATAAGATGATTATTTTTGAGAAAGCACAGTGGACATTTATTTTATTAGCGATCATAAAAGAATAAAGTCACCATTCAGAACCACTAATGGTTCAGTAAGAACAATTCATATACCTTAAACTTGTTTCCTTTCTTAAAAAAATGTTATTATGCCTCCCACAATACATACTGATTCTCTTAAAAGGGATAATGGAAATTAGTCCATAAAGTATCAATTCAACTCTTTCACTTACTGTTTCATCTTCTTTTTTTCTTTTTTTTTTACTTCCCCTTAAATTCTTAGTGCCTTAGGTCTTACTGTCCCTTGACGGTTATGTTTATCCTTTGTTCTAACTTCTACTCCTCTGTTCAACACCAACCTCTCTCTCTCTGTGTTCTTTTTTTTTTCTCTCTCTCTCTGTTTTG
This sequence comes from Phascolarctos cinereus, assembly GCF_003287225.1. Lineage (NCBI taxonomy): Eukaryota > Metazoa > Chordata > Mammalia > Diprotodontia > Phascolarctidae > Phascolarctos > Phascolarctos cinereus. Next base: position 578,262,419 of record NW_027555847.1, read on the forward strand.
CTCTGTGTGTGTGTGTGTTTTTCTCTCTGTGTTTCTCTCTCTCTCTGTTTCTCTCTCTCTCACTTTACATGGTAATTCTACTGTTTGTATTTCTTAGGTTGGCTATTTGGGCAGCTGGTTCATTCAGTGGATAGAATGTTGGGTCTGGAGGCAGGAGTTCATGAGTTTAAATCTGGCTTCAGACACTTATATATGAGTGACCCTAGGTAAGTCACTTAACCATTTTTGCTTGTTTCCTTATCTGTAAAATGAACTGGAGAAGGAAATGGCAAACCACTCCAGTATCTTTGCCAAGAAAACCCTAAATTGTGATTTTAGTCATTTGTGAGTTTAGTGATTTTAGTTAAGTGACTGAACAAGAAGTCAAATATTCTGTTTATCTTTTTCTCTCAAGAAGTATACCAAATATCTATTTTTTAAAAGTTGAATGTCCATCCTTTTGTACTGATTGTTAGTGTTATTTATGCCTGCCTGCCTGATGTGGTTTTGGATTGTAGCTTGAGATCCTCATTTTTCTTTTTGGTCGTTTTGTTTTTTAAACATATTGTTCTATTCATTCCTGTAATCTCTCATGATTTCAGAGTAACTCTAGGTTGTTCAAATTAATGTTCCTTCCTATTTGTCTTCTCCTTCTTGCAAAATTTGTGTGTGGGGATTGTTATTAAAATTATGACATTAAACTATTCTATATTTTTGAGTTTTAAGTAGAGCGTTATTTTTTTTTCTGACAGCTATCTATATATTTGGTTGATCAGCATTTTTTTTTGTCTGTGTTCAAAAATTCTGGATAATTTTTGTTGTACTATTTCCTTTGGTGTGGTATTCAGCCTTTTTAAAATTTCTTACATAGTCAGGAGAAACTTATGATCCTTATATAATATCTGTATGTTTTGTCTTCAAGCTCAATCACTTTGGCTTTATGAATTCACATGTTCTCTTAACATTGTTATCTTTTGTTTCTCTTCCAACAATTTTTCTTTCAATTCTGTATTTCTGCGTTTCCAATCTGTCACTTTCTCTTTCAGAATCATGATATCTTTGGAGAAAATATCCATGATAGCTTCTAATTGTTCTCATGTCTTTAAATTCTTTGTTGAGAATTCTGATTTCTGGCCTAAATTTTAAAAAATTTGATTTTTTAAAAAAATATTCTGCAGTCTCTTATTGTTGTTAACAATTCTTGGGAGTCCACAGAATTCACTTTTAATTGGGAAATTCCCATTCATTTTCATTTATAGTATGTGATTCTGATTGAGTCACTTTACCACTTAATGTCCTGGGCAGCTCTCTCAAACTCCAAATTTCAGCAGTTGTGCTGACCTGCATTAATACATAAAGTTTCTTCATCTGAGAGTTTCCTAAGCTAAGGAAACACAAGATCAGTCCCTATCTTTCAGTCTTTTTCTTCTATTCTAAATTAATTGTCTCTAAATTTCCTTCTTAGTCTGCATCTTCGTCCTCTTCTACTGTTGTGCAGATCCACAAAGCTAGGCAATTGTCAATCTTCTCAAAATAGGGCCTGAGGTGTGCTGGGGTCCCTACAGACTGTAAACTCCAGAGGGAGCACAATGGCTTTAGCTGCTCCTTTCTCTTACCTGCTAGAGCCCTTTCCCCTCGAGCAGGGTCTACATTGCTTATATCTTCTGTCCCATTTTAGTTGCTTTCCCTTTCATTCTTGTAGCTTTGAACAATCAGCATCTATTGTGTATTGTTTGGTACAGTGGGTTCAGGCTGAGTATCTTCAGTGAGGGTACAAGGCAAGGACTCTCACAGCAAAACCTTGAAGTACAAACCAACAATAATGCTTCTGCTGCCTGGGCCTGATGCATGTGTGGATTGCAATGGGGTGGTGGGAGAATTCTAAATGTGATTCTAAGTTTTTAAATTATATATTTTCTTTAATCATGTACAATTTTTTTGTATTTTTATCCTTTGATTTCCTCTTTGGTTACTCTATATTTGGTATATAATTCTTGTGTCTGAGGATTTGACATGGGTTGGGGGGAGGGTTGTAGGAAACAATCCTCTACCTCTCCTATGTGAGATGTCCCATATTTTATTCATAAGAACCATTGCCCATCCTACACCTGTGCATTTGAATGCAAGTTCCCAGAAGACATAATCTTTGTTTTTTGTCTTCTTCTCTCCAACTCAATGCCTGGTTCATAATAGGCCTCTATGAATGCTTTTTTAATCAAATCGAACTGAAGTGTATTGAACTTGAAGATGCTCTATGGAGGATCTATGAGAGAATATGAGTAAGGAAAGCATAGGACAAAAAGTGGTGGATGGGCTGTGCTCTGCATGAATGTAAGAAATTCCCACATTCTCAAGATCACAAATCTGATGAAATATTGAAATAATGAGGCATCTGAGTATTGATCGAATCCATGGCTGTGGTGTCACATCCAGGGCAGCTCCATAAACAACTAAACAAAATTAACTGCAGACAGTTGACAATTATTACGCCTGTACCATGTGCATATGGTAAATTTGTGATGGCTCATTTTATGTGCTACATGGAGACAATGATGAATAGTCCATTGAATTAAATCATCATTAGCAGATTTCTATATGCTATAGGAGAATAAATAATGACTTAGTGTATTTCACAGTAATAGGCTTTAGGAAAGTTATCAAGAACCTCAAAGAAAAATGATATTCCATCAGAACTGTGTTGAAAGACTTAAGTAGAAGTCATGTTTAAAGATTCCTTAAATTTAGCAGAAAAAAAGATTGCTGGTAGCATTTCATATCAAAGTAAAATATTCTTATTTTTTAAAACCACTTTTTCCCCGTCTTTCTAATTTAAGTTTCAATATTTACAGTTCCTGAATTGAGAGGTGTTAGCTATTATCTTCTTTTAATCTTCAGCATAAATCCATTGTGAGGACTGAAGCTGCAGCCAGACAAAACTCCTAGTTACTGTCATATGACTCAAGGCAGTTCATCTACATTTTCCTGAAACTATAAATTCTTATTTAGTTTAAATGAAGAAAAGCTGACAGAACTGCTAATGAAGTCTGCTGTAGCAGAGTCAGTCCTCACTGAAGGCCTGGGGAGAATAGCTCTCTGTCATCTATATAAGTTTGCCAGAGTCTTTGTTGGGAGTTGCTATTTTCAGACACAAAGACAGAGGAAATATGAACTTGCAACTTCAATTTGTGATTGTTTGAAATACTGAAGTCTTCTGTTCCTCTTCACTTTCCTATTCTCACTCACCTATTTGCATTTTCCTACCAGCCCCTTGTACTTTGGAGTTTGACTCATGCCAAGCTCCTCTGTGTGTGCATGTGTCTCTGTAAGCATGTATTTATGAGTATGTGTGTTTCTGACATTTCAAACATCATTTTTTTTTTCTCAAGGAGTCACATAAAACCCAAGACTAGCACTGTTTTCAGAAGAAGCCAGTACTGCTGCTAAAAGTGTTCCAGACCGATTGGGTATTTTTGGCATATTCCTGAAAAGATGTTGGCTCTATTTCTTAAAGTGTTGTGAATTATTGATGTGGAAAGATGAGAGGCAAAACCTTGCCAGAGAACATAGCTCTCAGAGCTTCATTAACCTCTTTGGCTGTGTCTATACAGAGAGAGAAATGGAGAGAAATGTCGTTGTCAATTCAGACCCAGAAAATGGTTTTGACTAAAATAGGTAATTCAGACTACTTTGTTTTATGTGAACACAGCAAAACAGGAAAGAAGGAATTGCTGGCCTGTCATAGATGTCTCCTGATCTTTGAGATCACAGAAACACTCAATGAAGAGAGATGTCACAGGTAGGGAATGGTAGGTAGTTGCTCTAATCCAGCTAACTCAACAGACTTGAATACTAGTTAATTGATTTTTACCGGAATAGTAAACAAACAATCTGGCCAAAATATATTACATTTTTTTTTAGGTCAAAGACCATTTTTGACAGTTAGTCAACAAGCATTTATTAGATATTTACTATCTCTAAGGCACTGTGTTTCAGTTCAGTTTGTGTGACTGAATTCTCTATTTTTCTTTGCTTATATAGAAATATTTGTGGTATAGTGACCTTGGGTAAGTCACTAAAACCTGTCAAAGCTAGCCTCAGTAAGTCACAGTGGTGTGGTGCTGAAGAAGCATTGCAAACCTTAAAATGCCACAACTGTGAGTTATTATAAATTCAAAATGTTGGCTCACTTTCTAAGAATCTTAACCTGATGTGTTTTTATTTATTTATTTATTTATCTGTCTATTTATTTATGTGTTTATTTATTATGGGTGGGAGGTAGTGTTTTGATTTTTGTTTTTCCTCAACAAAATTGTCTTTTTATCAGCTTAGGGAAATCCCTTCTAGGAAAATCCTATCAATGCAAATAGACAACTATTTTGTTCCTCTGAGTCAATAATTCACTAAGGAAGAATGAGTTCCCTAAGGAACAAGGACAATCTCAAAATTGCATAGCCAGAGAAAACCTTTCAGACCATTTCCTTTTTCAGTTTTCAGATGAGGAAACAAATGTGAAGAATGGGTCAGTGAATATAGTCAAGGACATGGATCTAATTAGTTGAAACCTTTAATCTACTTCCAATCCAGTCCAATCAACATTTATTAAGTGCTTACTTGGTGCCAGGCACTGTGAGAAGGATACAATGAATAAAAACAAAAATAATCCCTGACCTCAAGGAGTTTGCAATCTAATGGAGGGAAACAACACACAAAAGGAGGTGGGAAAGGGGGCAGGGGGAAGACATCAGAAGATTACTCAGCAAGGAGGCATCATGCTCAGTGGAGATGAAACCAGACAAAGGACTAGATGCAAAGTAGAGTGAGCTCAAAAGTCCAATTTCTGCCCTCTACAAAAAGAAGTATTGGGAGACCCTCCAACCAATATGGGGAAGAGGCTTGTCTATCAAGGCTTGATTTAGCTGCAAAGTGAAGAGATTAGGGGTGATGAATTTAACCTGGGAGGGGCATCTTATTCTGTGATGTTGAAACCCTGCAGAGCAGTAGATGCAAAGTGGAATACTACCGATAAAATGAGATTCCTTCAAAATTACCAGATTTTGACATCTTGGTTTTACATCATGATTGCAAAAAGTCAAGCTCCACAGCTGTAACCAGGCAACTAGGCAGATCAGTGGATAGGACACTGGGTCTGGAGGCTGGAAGACTCACCTTCCTGAGTTCAAATCTGGCCTCAGAAACTTATTAGCTGTGTGACCCTGGGCACATCACATAGCCCTATTTGCCTCAGTTTCCTCATTTGTAAAATGAGCTGGAGAAGGAAATGGCAGTATCTTTGTCAAGAGAACCTCACCAAGAGTCCAACACAACTGAAATGACTGAACAAGTTTCCATGAGTTCAATAATCATTTCTTTGTTGATGATTCCAAAATCTACATACCCAGCCCTGCCAAGAAAATCGCATATAGTCACGAAGAGTCAAAAAACAGCTGAACAACAATCTAGTTGTAACAACTTTTCTCTGAATGTAATCCAAAGAGTCATGCTAAAAATAGAGGATTAGTTGAGTAAAAGAACTCCCTGATTGAATTTTGAGTGTCCCTAATCTGATTAATGAAATCATAAGGCATGAGTCTTTCTTTGGAATCATCTAAAAGATGGCTCCTAACCATTGAGTATGGGTTTGCATAAGGATCCCTCCTGGGTGGGATATGACACTTATAATTGGCCACTTGAGATTTAGGAAAACGGACTCATTGAAGCACTTCTTTACGGTCTCCAAAGAAAGCCCTAACTCCTTTAATTTTATAGGCTGATTGTGAAACTCAAATTGATCAGGAACTCCTAAACAAACCACCTTTAAAAAATAAAAATGATAATTAGCATTTATATACTGCCTTATGTTTTACCAAGTAAAAGAAACTGAGGTTCAGAGAGATTCAGGGATTAACCTAATGCCCAATACTTGTAACAGAGGAACTCAGATTCTGATTCCAAGTCCAACAGTCTTTATACTATACTATGCCTCTTCACTGCCGATGTATTTTTGTTCTAGTCATTATCTTAAATGTCCATATTTATACATACACCAAGAAGTACCAGCAGTGTGTTATGACTATTTTACTGCCCAAGAAGGCTGACTGTGCATGGTGGTGTACACCTGTAATCCCAGCTAGTAAAGGAGGCTGAAACTCCTGGATTACTTGAACAAGGAAGTTCTGAGCTGCTGTAGGGCTAAAGCCAATCAGGTATTCTCCTCGTCTGGCACCAATTTTAGTGAGTCCCTGAGGCACTAGGGAGCGTGGAGGGGAGTGAGGTACAGGGGCCATTAGTTCAGCAAACCTGTGTTAAGAGCCTGTTACAAGGCAGGCAGTTTTCTATGCAATGTTCATACAAAGGTAAAAAAGGGGGAAAACTTTTTTTTCTTTTTTCTTTCTCATGGTTTTCCCCTTTTGTTCTGATTCTTCTTTCACAACAAGACTAATGTGGAAATATATTTAACATGATTGTACATGTATAACCTATATCAGATTGCTTGTTGTATTGGGGAGGACAGAGGAAGGGAAGAATGGAGGGAGAAAAAATTGGAACTCAAAATCTTACAAAAATGAATGTTGAAAACTATCTTTACATGTAATTGGAAAAAAATAAAATACTATCAAGTGCAGAAAAAAAGCGGAAAAAAGAAAGGAAAGGAAAGGAAAGGAAAGGAAAGGAAAGGAAAGGAAAGGAAAGGAAAGGAAAGGAAAGGAAAGGAAAGGAAAGGAAAGGAAAGGAAAGGAAAGGAAAGGAAAGGAAAGGAAAGGAACAGGAAGGGAAGGGAAGTACCAGGGACCATATGAACTTATAGATAGATGTTCAACTTAGGGCAAATAAACTTATTAATCCAATATTATTGCCATCAATTCCTATGAGACAGGAAAAGTCAGGAGGGATAGAGACAGGATTCAATTTCAGCTGCTAAGTAGAGAAGGATTCAAGATACAAAGCAGGTGAATAATTGTAAGCAGAAAAATAGACACTCTGGGGAAGAGAAAATAATGTGTAAATACCATGTAGTCAGGAGGCAACATGAAGATATTCAGTTTTAGTGAACTGTGATTCAGTGTCTCAACAAAAGAAAAGGCAGAGAGCAGGTTCCAATGAAGGGAGCCCAGAGACAGTGGCCCAAGAATAGCACAGGAGAACAGGCTATGCGATTTGAAGACAAAAGCCACTTTCCCTCTACTTGGCTTTATGTCTTTTGATGACTCTCTGAGAACGTGTTGGAAGGTTTATACTGGGAGCTAGTGAGGTAAGACTTCTCAAATGATCATAATTGTTAGAGCTAAGTGGATAGAGTTACGTGTTATCATTATCACTGTATTGTCTACTAATCTATTATGAATAATACTTTATTCTTCAGATATTTTAGGAAGTAGATGGTAGAGAAATGTGTTTGATTAAATCTTACTAACAAAAACAAACAGGAATTTCAGAGAGAGAAAGACAGAGAAGGAGAATAATATCTAATTGAACTTACCAGGACATCAATATAAATGAATAATTCTATCAAAATACTTATCTAAATTGAGAATATAATTCTTAATTATCTTAGAGATGCCCTGGTATTTTTAGAGAGATAATTAAATTATATTAAAATTTTTTACTCTTTTATGGTCCTATTGATCTCAGCTGTCCTAAGATCATATGTAAAGTGGAAAGACTTGCATGAAAAATGAGCAGAACCAAGAGAACATTGTATATAGTGACAGCAAATATTGCTTTAAGAAAGACTTTGAGCAAAGAAGTCATTTTAACTATTATAAATACCCAAATTAACTATTAAGGATATATGAAGAAAGACACTATCTGCATCCAGAAAAAAAAACAAATAGAGGTATATATAGAATAATTTTACATGTATGTGTAGCTATTTGTGTCTAATGTCTAATGGTAGCCATCTCTAAGGCTGGGTATGAGGGAGAGGGAAGAAAAAAGATACATGATAATTTTGTTGTATATTTGAAAGGAATAGCAAGTTGTACATAGTAGATTTTCTGTTTCATGTGAAATCATTTTTTTAATTGTACTATACTATGGAAATGTTTCTTTTATTCACAAATTAAAGGAAAAAATTAAGGACCTACTATGTGCCAAAAGACATTGTGCTAGGTGTTAATACAAAGAATTAACCAATCCATAATTACAAAGAGCTTATATTCTAATGGGGAAGATAACAAATAAGTTTCTAATTAGGTAGAGAATAAAAATAATTATAAAGAAAATAAATATAGTTTGAGAAGGAGAACAGTAGGAGGTGGGAATGTCACAAAGGCTTCATGTAGAAGTTGATGCTCAAGCACCAGCTTAAAGAAACAGATTCTATGACGAGGAGGTGAGCAAGCAGCATATAACAAGCATGGCACAGAGATGGAATGATAATGGAGTGTCAGAGTGTGCCTAGAGGAGAGGAGATGAGGACAATTTGGCTCTACCTGAATAGGGAAGGTAAACAAATGTATAACAAAACTAGATCAATAAGTTCAGGCCAGCTTTAAAGGCTGAGAGAAAGAGACAGAGAAACAGAGATAGAGAGAGGCAGAGAAGAGATGTAGAGAGAGAAAAGGGAGAGAGAGAGAGAGAGAGAGAGAGAGAGAGAGAGAGAGAGAGAAAAGAGGGAGGATAGAGGAAAGAGAGAGAGAAGAGAAAGAGAGAGGAAGAGAGAAAGAGAGAAGGAAAAAGACAGAGAGACAGAGAGACAGAGAAACAGAGAGACAGAGACAGACAGAGACAGAGAGACAGAGAGAGTATCTTCCTTATATCCTTTCCACTGCTAATGTGTCTAGTTTAGTTGGATCTCATATAATTATTTACCCTTTGTTTAGGTCTGCCTAGTAACTGGAAACGAGATGACATCTCTACCTTCTATACTCTGTGTTAAGTGTGGGTGTCACTGGAGGTCTTGCATCTTTTTATGGTACAAATAAGTTTTGAATTAAGATGATCCAACCATGCTAACAACATAAAGCTGTCACTTCAAAATAGTCACATGTGACACCATCTCTTTCTAAGAACTAATGGTCTCTCAGGATTTGGGTGGGAACTTATGGTTGCACTGTCCTTTTAAGTATCTAAGAAGACAATGAGATGCTAATCAATTATTAAAAGATTAGAAGTCTCTTAATATAACACCTAAGTCATTAATTTTCTTTGTGTAGATGTAGGTCCTGAGACAATTAGAACCAATAAAATCAATCATTTTATTAACATGCTTTTATTAGGCTCCTACAATGTTCTAGAAACTTTGATAAGTCCTGGGATGCAATGACAAAAACAAAACAGTTCTTTACTCTTACAGAACATTACATTCTCTAAAGGAAATCATATGTATGCAATCATATATAAAATATAGTCAAATGATCTGTGAAAACAGTGAAAAATGTAAAATATATGCAGAGAAAATATGAGGTGATTATTTGGAGGGTCAGAGGAGGAATCAGTAGAGGCCTCAGGTGACATATTTCTGCTGGCACTTCCCAAATCCCACTTCTTTCCATTCTAAATTATTAGCGACTTACTCTGTGACTAACTTTCTGACCTACTGGTGCTACAGGCTGTGTGGTTTCTGAGGAGAGCCTTTCTCTATGGACCTCCTGCCCACTCTGGTTTGGCAAATCTTGAGCTTCATGAAGTGGTGGGAAATTTATCTTTTAAAATTTGCATTCTATTGATTTTTAACATAGTGGTCATTATCACTGCTCAGTATTTTAATAGCTTGTTTTGTTTAGTTGAATAAATAGCAGTGTAGGAAGAAGACATCACAGGAGAATAGTGCCTCTACTTGGAAGCCTAGCATGCGAAAGAAAGTGAATCCCTTTTCTGCTTTGTTGTACTCATTTAAGGATCACATTCTCCTCTTTGCTACTTAACTGCTGAGGGATAGGCAAACCCTTCTGGGTTTTGCATTTATCAAGAATCTAAAATTGTTTTTCAAACATTTTGAGTTCCACAAAATACACAATGCCATTTTCTAAGCACTTTTTCCTTTTAATTTTAAAACTCAAGTGGATGCTAAGGGAAATGTATTCCACATGTGTCTGATTCATTTACACTTGACTAAACAAAGTGTCATTTGTAAGAACTGTTTGAGATCCAAAAAGCTTTCTTAGCTTTCATAGTGAGCTATCTTTCTTAGAAAAAGGGAGTTTGCTTTGCCAAGTCAGAAATTATTTTGAACCTTCAAGACTCAATTTCAAATTTGAAATCCCAACCCTAGAGACTGATCCTGATCATACATCCTACCAGTTGCCCCAAATACACACACACACACACACACACACACACACACACACACACACACTCACACATACACTCCTAGCCTGAACCAGTATTATTATTATCCTTAGGTTTCCCTAAAGAATGATACAGCATCTACAGTAGTTAAGGTGTTTCTTTAAATTGGTTATCATAGGTATCCTCGGTATATCATTGGTATGTACCATAGCACAAAGTAGAATGAAAATGAATGGTGGTAAATGCTTACTTCCTAGACAACAGCAAATCCATTTCCTTTTATGTAAATAAATAGCAACAGCTAGTTCTGTATCATTTATCTTTTCTATTGTGTAAAACTACCCAGCAACAAGATCAATGGTGAAAGTGATAGTCATTTTTATAAGTATGTACTCTCTCTCGACAGTTCCCTAACCATAGGAGACAGAATGGAACATTCTTCATTGCTAGCTCTATGCCCGAGTATGAGGGACATTTGAGGTCCTGTGACTTTTTAAGGGATAAATCAGTTTTGAACCAAAACAGTCTAACTGTACTAATAGCAGAAAGCTTCTCTACCATTTCTGTACTCTGATAGTTGAACTTTCACCATATCAGGCTCAGAACAAAGCCTCTACGTCTACTATCCTGGCCACCAACCCCAAACAATGCCACTTCCACTCTAGCTTTCATGCGCCCCCACACACCCCACCAGAAATACAGATCCTTCCTCTTTTCAGTTCCCCTTTATTTTTTGTCTGTTTTCATTAGAATGTAATCTCTGTAAGGAAAGCAACTAGCTTGCTTGCTTGTATTCCTAGCTCTTAGCAGAGTATCTAACAGATACTACATACTGAAATGATTTATTTGTCTTTCTGTCTATATCTATCCATCTATCTATCTATCTATCTATCTATCTATCTATCTATCTATCTATCTATCCATCTATCTGTCTGTCTGTCTATCCATTGATCAAACCATCTATCTATCTGTCTGTCTATCCACCTATCTGTCTATCTATCTATCTATCTGTCTGTCTGTCTGTCTGTCTGTCTATCTATATAGGTCAGCAGAAAGATTGGGGAAGGATAAGTAAATCTGAGAATCATCAGCACAGGGATGATAATAAACTCATGGGAGCTAATGAAATCACCAAGTGAAATAGCATAGAAGGAGAAGAAAGCCCAGATTCATCACTGGGGGAATCCTACAGATAGAAGGAGTGACCAGATGAGGATATGGCCAAGGAGACTGAGAAGATGTGATCAAATAGGAGACTCTACCAAGAAGAGAGGATCAATAAGAAGGTGATCAATAGTATCAAAGGCTTCAGAGAGGTCAAGAAGAATGAGGATTGAGAAAACTTCATTGGACTTGGCAACTAAGAGATTACTGGTAACTAGAGAAAGCAGTTTCAGTGGAAAGACAAAGTCAGAAGGCAGACTTTTAACGGTTAAAAAGAGAGTGAAAGGAAAGCAGAGATATCTATTGTAGCTGCTACTTCCTATATAATAGTATAGTAGTAGCAATAGTAATTTTTGTTATTGTTTAGTAGTTTTCAGTTATCTCTGACTCTTTGTGACCCCTTTTTGGGGTTTTCTTGGCAAAGATACTGCAGTAGTTTGCCATTTTCTTCTCCAGCTCATTTTACAGATTAGGGCAATAGTAGTACTGGTGACCAAATCTTAGTTGTTTGCACAGACTCAGAGATAGATAGATAGATAGATAGATAGATAGATAGATAGATAGAGAGATAGATAGATAGATAGATAGATAGATGATATATAGATAGAATATAAAGATAGATATAGAATAGATGATCAACACTATATACATGTATGTATATAGTGTTGATCATTTGTTCTTCTCTTTGGGTTTCATAATACTACTTTCTCTCGGTTTTCCTCTTCTCCATATGATGACTCCTTCTTAGTCTCTTTTGCTGGTTCCTCACTCTAGGTGTTCCCAAAAAGGGATCACAAAGAGTCAGACATGACTGAAAACAACTGAACAATAGCAAAAATTACTATTGTAATTACTGCCACCTGGCACCTCATAAACCCTTAGTAAGAGCTTATTGGATGATAGCTGACTAGTGTGACACTCCTCCCCTGCTTTGCCCACCTCACTGTACTTTGTTATGCACTAGGTAACTAATAAACTAAATAACTAGCATTTAGCTCTTAACATTGTTTATTTAATTTTTTTTAAATTTTAGGTAATTGGGGTTGAGTGACTTGCCCAGGGTCACACAGCTAGTAAGTATCAATGTTTGGTCTGAGGCTGAATTTGAACTCAGGTCCCCCTGACTTCAGGGCCGGTGCTCTATCCACTGCGCCACCTAGCTGCCCCAACATTGTTCATTTTAAGAACAATTGACTCATACTAATGAATCTTTAGCAAAAGCTCATGAGGTCTGTTACAGTATTTCCAGTTTATGACTGTTGATAATCAGGTCAAAATGCACAACGCCAAAGAAAAAAAGAAGCTTATTTGTAATCAGAGAAGCAAAAATGAATTCTTGCATTAGCTTGCAAGGGCTGCCATGTGCTGACTGTTTTGATGGTAATTTAAGCCTTGCTTCATCCTTCAAACAAATAGGAGGGAACAAAGCCGGAGCATTCCCATCCTCATCTACAATATACTCAGATTTCTAGCACAAAGGGGGCAGAATTACTTATATTCAGAAAACTCTTGCTTTTGCATATTTTTATTTCTACTTGCAGCCTGGCTCTCATTTAGCTACATTCTCTCAGGGGAATAACTAAATCATAAGAAGGAAGAAAAGGGGACAAAGAAAGGAATAGAAGCAAGATGTTGCCATAAAAAAATGTAAGTTAGTCCACATTCAGTTTCACATGAAGCATCTGCATTTGCAATGGGTTAATGTAGTAACCAAAAGTAGAGGATGTTTTTCTTCAAAGAATTTCATTCCAACAGGTCACAACCACATTCTCCCTGGTCTGTGGTTATTATCATACACAAGAGACTCTGGATTTGGGGTGGGGAAAGGAGGGGGTGGTAGCTGTTTGTTATTTTGTATGTGTTTTTTTACATGTGAATATATAATTTATCAAAATATTTGCTGTTATCATAATGATAAAAATGTACAGTACCCTGGTACTAGATCAGACGTACACAATTTGTAAACTTCTTCAAGTCACAGATAGGTTAGACTAGAGAGACAGACTGACAATGGTTGGTTGCATGGGTCACATGACAAACAGGAGACTGAGCAGTGGCAATCCTATATTTTTCGTGAGCCATCCGAAATCCTTTGGTGAGCTGCAAGTGGCCCGTGGTCTGTATGTTGTATAGGCCTGTACTAGATAGTAAATCCGTAAGGGTAAGGACTGATTCATATTCCCCCTAGAGGTTAACCCTCCCAAAATATTGCCTCATATTTATTTGTGTGTAATAATAACAATAATGATTATAATAATAATTAGCATTTACCTAGTGCTTTAATGCTTACAAAGCACTTTTAAGTGTTAACTTACTTGATTCTTAACATATTTTGTCTTAGATAAAATTCGAGCTCCTTAGGAACAGTTACTCTTTTGTGTTTGAATTTCTATCGCTATCACTTAACACAGTGTCTGGCATTCAGTAGGTACTTAATGGATGTTTATTGATTGATTGAAATCTAAATTTCCTATCTCCCTGAGAATATCTGAGTGCTCAGCAACACTAGCTCAGCACACCTTTTTCTGAACTGAATAAAATTTTAAAATTCTTTTTGCCATTGTAATGCCATAGGCCCTGGAACTCAGAATTTTGGGTCTTACTGCTAGCTTGACCCTGCTTCCATGACCCTACCAAGCTAATGATATCTACCATGCTTTCATCCCTAAGGTAGTTAGGTAATGCAGTGGATAGAGTGTTAGGCTTATAGTCAGTAGGTTGTGTGTGGTTTGTCCTTCGAGGACCATGACATCAGAAAGATAATGACAGGACTCTCAAATGAGTTTGATTTGAGTGAGGGAGGGATGTGCAATTCTTTAGGTCAAATCCTCCCTTAGACATTTATTAACTCTTTTACCCTTTAAATGCCTCTACACTCTCTTGCTTTCAGTTTCCTCATCTGTAAAAAGAAATAATAATAATAGCATTTACATCAGTATAGTTGTTAGAATCAAATGAGGTAATTTAGGTAAAGCGCTTTGCAAATCCTAAAGTGCTATGTAAAAGCTATTATTTTTGCCAATAATAACCAACACTTCTGTAATGTCCTCTAAGAACTATCCTAACAATAACCTTGTGAGATGGGGAGTATTATAACCCCCCTATCATATATAAGGAAACCAATGTATAAAGCTGTTAAGAGACTCATTTACAGCCTAATGAGGCAATGAATCATAATGGGCAGAGGGGGCAAGAGAGATGGGTTCAACTCCTGTTTTCAACACTAGAAGGTCTATGAATGAGTTGTATAAGTCATTTACTCTCCTTATGTATTACTTTCCCCATTTGAAAAATGGGGATAATGTTGCCTGTTTTACTTGGTGCATAGGATTGTGTTAAAAAAAACAAAAGAGAGATAAGCTCTTAGCACCACACATGATACCGAAATATAAAAATAAGAATGCATTATTTTCTCATGATATTTTAGGATTACAGAGTTTTTAATGTAAGAAAAGCACTGATTAACAATAATAAAAATAAAATGGCTTACTGGCAGAGAAAGGGAAACTATGACAAGTACTTTGAAAACCTTAAAGTGTTATTATGGATCCAGCTAGTAAGGGTCAAAACTGAGATTTGAACCCATGTCTTGAAAATCCAAATCCATTACTATTTCCATTTAATGTTATCTATAATAAGTATAGTGACTGATTAATAAGGTAAAACAAATATATATATACATATATATCAGTTCAGTATCTCAGTTTAATTTGTCTTCAGCTTTATCTATAGAACATTAGGCCTATTATGTTTTACTCCTTTCTACCTACTCTCCTTCTAGTGAATCTTAAACTTACTTCTCATCTAGTTAGTTATATACCGTAGTAAGTTCACCTTCAGTAATTCTCAATTTCACTGTTGCAGATTCATTGTTTTGATGTAAGCACTGCTGTTTCACAGTGTACTCTTTCAAAATGCAAGTAATTCTGGAAGGAATAAAAATTTTGATTGTTCGCAGTCAACAAGCATTTATACATAAATGTCTTAATATGGACGAGTTATAAATATTTTTCTTCTTAACAACGATACCAGTGTAATTAGTATTTGTAAAGATGGAAGGAAGTTTAAAGTGTTTTTTATGGTGGAAACAGGGTGGGGAGGAGGCCCAGAAATAGAAGGTAGATGTTGCTGAACACAGGTTTCACATTCAGAAAAATGATGAATATGACTGATTCAGAGAATCACAAGAAGAGTTGGACAAACTGTTGCAGAATGAAATAAACAGAACCACTTAAGCAATTTACTGGTTGACAACAATTATATAAGAAAAAAAAAACACAACTTTGAAAGATCTTAGGTACCAATCAAATAAGCAAACAAAAATGACTCTAAAAGACTGATGAACAAACAAATTTCCCACCCCTTCACAGAGGAGTAATAAACTGGAGCAAGCATACAGCTCTGCTTCTCTCCATTGGTATGTGGGAAAGCACCAGAGTCCATTATCCAGAACCCATGTAAGCATGCCATTGTAAAACTGGTAGACAATACCAATGATCTTGCAGAAGCCTTCACTACTGAAAGCATCATTGTGTACAGACCTCTGTTCTGCTCCTGGAATTTCTCCTGGAGTTGTCAGGGCAGCAAACACCATATTGACTGTTCCTTGTCTCTTTCTGACACTGGCTTTCAGGTAGATGACCATCTTCCAGGTGAAGGATCAACCTATTAAGGAAGATCCTGGCAAGAATCTTGCTGACCATGACTAAGAGAAAGCCCTTACTGCGATTGTCACAGAACAATCTCTTTCCTTTTCCTTGATAGAGATGGACAATGGAGGCATCCTTTGGCTCCTGGGGGATAACCTTCTCTTGCCATATAACCAGGAAGATTGCAGTCAGCTTTTGTATGAGTGATAGACCCACTCCCTCGTAAATCTCACCTGCGATAGAATCAGCACCAGGTGCTTTACCATGTGAGAGGAACCTAAAGGCATTTGAAACCTTCAGTTGGAAGTTTGGCTAGAGAGGGACTGACTTTAACCTGAGGTAAATGGTGAGTGGTTTCAGCATTGGTTGACAACAGCTTGGTGAGAATGCTATGGGAGTGTTCAGCCCATCTCTCCAGGATCGTATCCTCATCACTAATCAATGTGCTCCATTAATGCTGAATAGTTGAGATGCACCATAGGTCTTTGGCCCATAAATAACCTTCAGGGCATCACAAAAGCACTTTGGATTGTTACTATGAGCATAAAACGGAATTTCACCTGCCTTCTTACCGAGCCAAGATCCTGCATCTCTCTAAGCTTTACTTGTACTTTACTTTCAATGGAGTTAAATGCTGCTTAGAGATGGATGAACTATCCTGCTGGTGAACTCTGTGGAGTTCTTGTTTTTCATTTAGCAGCTTCTGAATTCCCCCATCATGTTCATCAAACCAATCTTGATGTTGGTGAGGGTTCTGGTCCAGACGAGTAAATGCAGTACCGTACACGAAATCTTTGGAAACTGACCACTCTTTTTCTGCTTCACTGTTGCTAACCATGTGCTGGCTCAGCTTTCCTTCTAAGTAAGCAACAAACTGTTGCTAATTTATGGAGAAATTGTGAATGCTATGGATAAGTTCACTTACCTTGGCAGTACACTTTCCAGGGATGTCCACAGAGATGATGAGGTTGACACACCAGAACCAGCTCAGTATTTTCTTTCTCTGAAGGAAAGTGCAAAAGAGAAGAGGTATTAGACTGCCTACCAAACTGAAAGTTTACAGAGCCATTGTGCTGATCCTATTGTTGTATGCCTGTGAAACCTGGACAATCTACCAGAACCATGCCAGGAAATATAATTGATTCCATTTGAATTGCCTTAGGAAGATTCTAAAGATCATCTAGCAAGGCAAGATACCAGATACTGAGGTCCTCTGTCAAGCTAAACTGCCAAGCATTCAAGCTCTATTACAGAGGGTGTTACTTTGTTGGGCTGGCCATGTTGTTTGAATGCCAACTGTATATATGCCTAAAACACTATTTTTACAGAGAACTCACACAAGGCAAGCTCTCGCATGGAGGCTAGAAGAGTTGATACAAGGACAGTCTCAAGTTTTCCCCAAAGAACTTTGGAATCAATTGTGAGACATTAGAGATACTAGCATAGAGCTATCCAGCATGGTGCCCCAGCATCAAAGAAAGTGTTATAGTCTATGAGCAAAACACAATTGCAATAGCTCAAAAGAAACATGAGATGCACAAATTTAGAGAAATCTATACTCCAAATGTTCATATAGACTGTTTCTGTTTACCTGTGGTAGAGGTTTCTGAGCTCATATTGGTCTGATCAGCTATAGTCGGATACACTGTAACTTGACCCTGACAAAACGATGCTATTTCAGTCCTCTTCTAGCAGGAAGGACAACAACCAATGAATTGGACATACAGAATAACAGACTGAGGCATTCTTGGACATGAATGATGCGATGATTTGTTTTGCTGGGCTAACGATATCTGTTGCAAGTAAGACATAACTTAGGAAGATAGGTAGTTAGTGCACAGTGACAGACAGGCAACAGCAACAAAAAGAGTGTATACACACATACATTCGCAGAAGAAAAATATTAGACAGGGATATAAACAAATTGAAGTTTTATTGCTCCCTGCTAAAGTTAATAACTATTTCTTTTTAAAAATTAGACATAATAGTTCAGTTTTTCTTATTCAATTCAATTAAGTAAGTATTTATTAAGTTCTACCAGTCTGTGCTGATGGAAAGTAAAGGAGTAGCTGGAAAGTTAGGATCCCATGCTACTATAAAGAAAAGTTTTAGGAGGAATTTAGTGCATCTCCTTCCAGCCCTCCAATTAGAGAGGAGAGTCTGAGGGAGCTGAGAAGGTGTTGAGTGTTCAAAACTGAGTCAATCAGCATGATGGAGAGATTTCAGTTGACCAGCTTATCCTGTGTGAAGGGCATCATGTTTTGTGGAGATCAAACCAAGTAGTGCTACTGATGGAAAGTGGAGAGTTAGAAGCTTCTTTCTCATTCTTTTTCATATTAAAATATTTATGGTTGTTGATGATTTTTAAGTTTACCAAAAAAAATAGGGGGGGAAAAACCCTTCAAAATTCTGCTTCCCTCCTCTCCAGTGCTGGCCCTAATCAGAAGTCATTGCTAGAGGTGCCTAAGTCTTCTGTGTCACAGCTGTATAACATTAACCTACAGGAGGTGAAGTAGTGGTCTATTCTACATGCCTTTTAGGAATAAGAACTGAGTGGGACAAAATTTCTTCACTTTCTCTTATCTTGATTTCCCTCCAGATCCTGGAGACAGCCCAGAATTCCAGGCTCAAAAGCCTTGAGAATAGCTGTGCCCCACTTCAAACCCATCAGACCTATTTCCAGCCCCATTCTCATAGGCATCATTCTGGGAAGCAACCCCTGTGAAGAAGCTTCCTGGCACCTTCTCCTGCAGGTGCTACAGCCGCAGCTACTGATGACACAGAAAGAAAAGTTCCCACCACTAAAGTCCTTGGCACTGTCAAATGTTTCACCATCAGAAATGGATATCATTTTATCAGTAAAAAAGGACATTAAAGCAAAGGAATTAGCATCTACTTTGTTTCAACATTCTAAGGATCATTAGACCTTTCCATCTAATTTGCAGCTAAAATCTTGGATAATGTATCTCTCCCATAAGAATCTGAGCTCCTTATAAAGTAGGGACTATATTACTTTTCTATTTATATCACCAGCACCTAATAAGCAAATAAATACTTCATGCATTCATTCAGTTGCCTACTTCTTGTTATGACATTTCGTTGAACCCTCAGTATCCGCTTTTCCAGTCTCCTTGAAATCACCTAAACCCATTTGCTTGTCTAGCTCTGATTCTGAACCCTGGCATCTACCTACGCCTTAGTGTTGGATTATAGTGCCTCATCCATACTCTGCTTGAATGCCCTACTGAATGGTACCTTCTGTTTCTGTAACTCTCAGTGTTGATCTGTGTGCCTCTTGCATTGTATCCACTAAATGACTGCCTAGGACTTGAAAATGCTTTCAGGAAACCAGGTCACGCAGGCCTGAATGGATCTGACTTTGAGTCTAGCCTCATTCTCATGGTGGGGAGAGAGGGCAGATGGGAAAACAAACGGAGAAATAAAGACATAAACATGCGATTCCAACTCGGTGTGGCTTTTCACCTGTGATGTAGTCTCTGATTCCTGAAAGTATTCATTCATTCATAAATTCTGCCAGCTGCTAGTGCTTCCTCACATAAACAAACAAAAACTTTAAAATGTTTATTGATCAAATGATCTAATAATGAGAAATAAGGAGTTGAGATGGTTAAACTGAATAAAAAACTTCTTAATTGGATACTTTCTTGATTGAATGTGAAATAAGCAGTGCAAAAGCATCAATTATATTTCCTTCTTGGTTATCCTCTGTAGCCTGAATATAACCTGGCCTTTATCTCTAAACATGCCTTGTTATCATTGGTCATTGATTTTCCCAGCATCTTTACAAAGCACAGGTTGGTCTTAGACATCCTCCAATGTTCCACTACCACTTGCTTTTCTAATTCCCTCACTAGAGAGCCATTAACATTCGGGCAGACAAAAGAGATGCTATTCACAGGAAATTTCTTCTAGCTATAAAAGACAGTAAGCTTATAATAATGGGAAATAAAGAGATGATTAAATTGGATACAAATCTCTTAATTGGATATTAATTAGTAAGGTATTTTACTTTCCACTGAAATTGGTTAAGAACCCAGTCCTTAATTAATAAAATAAAATTAATAAGCATTTATAAGTGTATATTTCTGAACAAATAATCTTGTGTGACCATGAGAAGTTGGTCAGGAGACAGAAAGCTCTGTGGAATCAGCTAGTTTTCCAAGTGTTCACAGGTGTAAATAGAGAATATTTGATCATTAATACTGATATTTGTTGAATATTAATGATATATTTCTTGTATGTCTTTGAATCTGAATGAATGAATGAATCAATCAATCAGGCCACAAACAGATGCTATATAAATATAAGATGACGAAGCAGGAGAATGACCCTCATGATGTTTGTTCTAAATTTGCCAGATTATTTATTTTTGTATGGTAAACCAACACAGGTGAATAATCAATGGGCTGTAAATTTTCATAGGGAAGACCTAGTAAAGAAAAAAAATAGCTAATACTCCATGTTCCAAGTTGAGGCATTTAACAAATCACAGAATTTTGGAGTTGGAAGGGACCTCAGTGACACTGCCATTCATTGGGCTGTTTTACTGGGCCAATAGTAATGAAAATCATTAGATCTTTTATACAAGGATCAGTCTATCAACACCGTATAAACAGGATTTTAAATTCCATTGTTAGCATTATACCAAGTAAGGCCACAGAAAATCAGAGAAGCTGGGTGATGGAGATATTGTGAAATACATTTGCAATGAGTAGTATAAATTAGAAATATAGTGTAGGTACAGAAATGAAGAATATAATAATCAAATGAGAAATATAAAAGAATGCTAACTAAAGGTGAGAGCTGCTGTTTAGTTTAGAATTTGGAGTCATGTTTCAAAAATGTGAAGGACATCCAGTGAAGGTGTTTTAATTATGATTTAATTAACTGAGAATGTACTACTCCTAGAGGTTATTGCTAATCAAAACACTTCTGGTGACAGGTGTCAGCAATGAGATCATTTCTTCATACACAGTTTTTCTATAGATAAAACATTCTCACAGTGTGATATGCCTTCTAAAGTAATACAGGAAGGATTTTGTCACTCTACCTACTTATATTACATTCAGTAATGAATACTTTCAACTGAGAAGTATGATTCATATTCTTGTTTTTATTTGTTCTATATCCTGGATATGCCTGCATTGTTCGTTTAAGTGATAATAATGCTAATAACTGGAAATGAGAAAAAGAGAAAGGAGATGAAAAGGAGAATGAAGAAGAAAAAGCAAAACAAGAAAGAAGCATTGTCCAAGAAACCTATCTATACAAGAACACCAAGAATATTTTCTCAAATATGCAAAATATCTGCTTTTTTCATTGGACACCTGGAAATCCCACTGTGAGAACTCCTTCCAACAATGCAAACAGCAATCCCTAGGAACTTCCACTGCCCATGCAATAGCTCTTCCACAAATCAGTAGATGAATTATTGTAAGTTAAACAATGTGTTGGGAGTCACACAATAAGTATTAGAGGTAGGATGTGAACTCAAACTTCCTGATTCCAAGCCCAGCTCTCAATCCACATGCCTATACCATTTAAAAAATATTTTTATGAGTAAGAAAGTACTTTTGTAGAAAGCCCAAGATGTGTTAGAATTTTAGACCTCTTCCATTGTCTATTCTATATACGTTGTGGGACTTGTGGCTGTTACTTAAGTGACCCTAATCAGCTCCCTGAAGGTGGCCCCAGAGGAGTCCACCATACCTGTCAATCAATCAGTTGCCTGTTCCAGCCAACTAAGTTTAAAAAAAGAGCACATGGAAGGTTTTACTGAAATGAAATAGAGGAGCCTTGACCAAAGGTGGGAAAATAAATTCATTGAAATGGTTTTAATGACAAATTGTTTTCAGTTAAAATGTTTGGGGTATCTTCATAACAACTACATCACTAACATCACTATTTTTTAAGCTAACAAAAATTTTGAGACATATCATTTAATATGCATAATAGCCATATTTTTTTTTCTGGAGTTCAAAATTTCTGGGAATCAAGAAGCAACTGCATATCTTTTGCATCCTTTTCCTTGTTGTAAACATTTTTGTTGGCTGGGAGCTGAGAGGGGGCCTACCTATTAGTATTTTTTAAAGGAATACAATAATTTTATCGGAATAGAAAACAATTTCTTCTACTAATGATGATTGGTAATTGTTTTGCAAGTTAGAATCTTAAAGGGTTCTTGAGAGGTTAAGTGATTTTCCCCAAAGTCACACAGCTGGTTTGTGTGAGAGATTGGACTTGAATCTAGTTCTTTCTGACTCCGAGGCTATTTGCTGCTTCTTCCAGTGATATTATCTGAAAACACAGAGGAATTCTGAGTCATTTCAAAAAAGACTTTCAGGAAAGAGATTTTCAATTTTCCCTGCTAACCAGTGCCAGTGTTTCATAGGCCTCTTTATTACACTTAGACTGATTCATGCTGTGCTTAAAATATGCTGAGGTGTGATGAGGATGGGAAACATAAAGGTGGGAGAGCGACTAAGCAAAAGAATGTCTTTGTAAGTATCTTTGAATATTTCTTTTTAAAGTCAAGCCTGATAAAGTCCTCCATTAACTGGAGCTTTTAAAGTTAATGAAAGTTTATATTTGCTTAAGAAAGGGGAGGGAAATTTAATGCCTATTAACTCTGAAGTGAAACTGGATGATCGAAATACACAATGTAGAATTATACAAATGCTTGTTGAAATTGACACAGTCCCATATGAATGAACAATGTAGAATAATGATGTATATGGAGATCAGGGGAGAAAACAATATAAACTCTGACAAGACCTAGTTTTAGGAAGTTAAGGAAATTTTCCTTAGGCAGGGGATTATTGGTGTGTGGAACAGGCTACTGAAGGCAGCAATAAAATCTGTAACCATGAGCACACTGGAAATGATTTAGGCATTTAGAGAGAACAGTTTATAGCCTTTAAACACTAGCTGGGTAAGTGGAGAAATCTTTAGGCACCGTATGGGCCCTTTCCTTCCGAAAGGAGCACATGAAAACCACAGCATGGTAGGGAGTCCATTTTTTACTTCCTATCCAAGGCTTTCTCCTTTCTCTAAGGAAATAATTAAAAGATAAAGATAAGTAAAATCAATGACAATAATACTTGAGGTAAGTGCTGAGCCTAGCAAGGACTGCTGAGCCATCAGAGTGCATGGTGTGATGGAAACAGTGAGACTGGGTCCTTGTTTTCATTGGACAAGAAGATAAACAAACAAAAAATGAGAGAGAGAAAGAGAGAGAGACAGACAGACAGAGACAGAGAGAGAGAGAGAAATGATAGGATGACAAAACTGAATTCAGCAGTTCAAATGATCAGGAGGAACCACTCCATGATTAATAGGCTATGGTGATGTGCATAAATTATAAATCTCTTATGAACTATTTGCTAACATGACTATGTTCAAGTTTCCCATGATATGAATCCACTTGATGGCATACCATACAGATAAAGTATATATTATACAAGTGAAATTAAGAAAAGAATGGAGAAAAATAGCTACACAATTTAAAGTTCATCATCATCATCATCATCATATTGTTATTATTATTATTATTTCTTCAAGAACTCCAGCCACTATGGTAACATAATAACAACAACTGGTATTTCACGTAGTACCTTATGTTTTACAAAGTATTTAAGCACCATTTTCTTCCTCAAGGCAATATGATGATCTGAATAGCATAGGTATTACTATCCCATTTTTGCAGGTGAAGAAGGAGAGGCAATATGGTAGAGTGGATTTGGGTTACCTTTGGAGTCAGGAAGAGGATTAAGTTCTCCTGCTGACAAATCCTCCTCATGTGACTATGAGCAAGTTGCTTAAACTCTGTGTACCCAAGTATTTTCTATGTCAACAACAAACAACAACAAAAACAACAACTAACTCATATAACATGTTAAGGTTTACAAAGTGCTTTCACAAATCATCTCACTTGAACCTTGCAACTCTAGGAGGTATGTGCTGTTATTATCCCCATTTTGCAGATGGGGCAACTGAAGCTATGAGCTATTAAATGACTTGTCTTAGGGCCACAAAGCTACTAAGTATCTGAGGGACAATTTAAACCCTGGTTTTCCTGACTCGAGTCTTGCACTTTGGCCATGATGCCAACTAGTTGCCTCAAAATAAAGCTGGCCATTGTATTTGATAGGAATGGAACTCTAGCCTCTCATATGGCATACTGGAATACTACCACCCAATGACAAATCCAATTATAAATTACAGCTGAATTGTACTTATTAAATCATTTAGAGACAAAGAAAAATTGAGAAAACTGAGGCACAGAAAGATTAAAGAGACTGATACAAGAATTCAAACCCATGTCTTATGACTTCAAAATTCATAGTCTTATCATTGGGCTACAGTTACATCCCTGGCAAGCAAAAACATGTGAGGCTGTCTTCTACTCCCTTGAATTAAGCTGTGGAATGTCTACCTCACTGTTATATTTTGTGTGGGTTGGTCTGGGGTGAGGTAGGAGGGGGGGAGGGGAAGGTTCACAGTCTGAATATCATGGAAACTATTGAGTCAGATTTACCATTTACTTAAACAGCTTCCTGATATAAAGCTCAGAAAATCTTGAAGGTGCATGTCATGCCTATAATGTATGTGAGGCTTAAGACATTGATGCAATAACTTTTTACCAACATGTGTCATCTGTAAATATCCAATCTCAGGGAATTTTTTTTGAGGAAAAATGAGAATTTCTGAGCACTGTAGTATTGAAAACCATCTTCTGTCTGCTGAACCTCTCAGAGACCAGTAGTGGATATCTGGTCTGCAGCCATCAATACATAAGGAGTTGATTTTGCTATCTACCACCTGTAGATAGATAAAAGGGCAGCTTTTGCTACAGAACAAAGCTAATGGTGCTTGTAGGGGTTATAAAAGGCAGACATTTTTAAAAAAGAGTCCCTTCAAAAAACAGAACAAAAGAAAAAAAATTGACATCATTTTCTAATATTCCAAATACTTCATAAATGCATGGTTATATTTATGAGTAATTTCAGTAACAAAGATGAACACAAATGTTTTAAAAAGCAGAATGTATCTTTTAGACAGTCAATTCCTCCTTCACTCATATGTTTGGTCATCTTATACAACATTCACTTTCAAATTTTTTGCTGCTAAAAATTCATGCAATCATTTTCTTAAGCTAATGGGTGTTCTAGCTAAAATTGGATTTTGCAGTCTCAAATATCTTGAAATAAGATTAGAATCTCTTTGTGTTGTGATTGTGTGTATGCAATGCTTAGAGAGTTCCATGAGAATTTTATCTAGGGTTTTGAAATTGTCCCAGGATGTTCAAAATTTTAAAGATTTATAATCATTAAAATGGATTTTAAAATATTGTGTAATTATATATGTATATGTGTGTGTGTGTGTGTGTGTGTATATATGGTGGTGTTCCATATTATACATAGGCTACTATATTATATACATACACATATGTGTATGTATGTATGTATGTATAATAATCATCAACCATCTTACATAAGTCCCCAAAGTGGGCAATACTGCACCCTGGGAGCACTGGAACTATCCAGGGGGGCAGTAGTAGTCTCAGAGGCAATTTGAGGGTGTTGAATCAAAATAAGGGAAGAAGAGAGGAAAATTTTGAAAAACCATTCATACATCATGTTTCATCCTTTATGTAACAGAGTTAAAGTAGTAGTTTATTTTCCAAATAAACACACAAAATTCAAGTTATAACCAATCAGTGGTATAGTCCACCAACAGGTCTTAACAAGCAAGTGTTGGCAGGTGATCTTGTCTTGCATTATTGTGAAGTCCAACATGCAGTAATGTGTGCATGTAATGACTTGTTTACAATATGACACTACACAGTTACATTATACAATATTGCATCATCAAAATTTCAATGCATTAGAAACTCCACAAATTTACAATAAATTATTAAATTTAGTATGTGTAATTTTTTTGTAGTTTTTTATTAATTTATTTTGATTTATCAACAATCACTTCCATAAGCTTTTGAGTTTTAAATTTTTCTACCCCTTTCCCCACTTCCCTCCCCAAGACAGCGAGCAGTCTGATATAGGCTATACATATACATTCCTATTAAACATATTTTCACATTAGTGATGTTGTAAGGAAGAATTAGAACAAGAGGAAACAAAATACAACAGGAAAAAAATAGCAAATGTATGTTTCGATCTGCATTCAAACTCTAGAGTTCTTTCTTTAGATGTGGATAATATTTTCCATCATGAGGCCTTTGGAGATGTCTTAAATCCTTGTATTGCTGAGAAGGGTTAAGTCTATCATTATTAGTCATTGCACTGCGTGGCTGTTACTGTATACAATATTCTCCTGGTTCTGCTCACTTCACTCAGCATCAGACCATGTAAGTCTTTCCAGGTTTTTCTGAAGTCTGTCTGCTCATCATTTCTTATAGCGCAATAGTATTCCATTACATTCATATATCACAACTTGTTCAGCCACAAGATGTGTCATTTTTTAAAAAAAAAATTTATATTTTTTTGAAATAATGCAATTTTTAAAAAATGTGAAAGGGTTAAAGAAAGTAGATTTCAAAGAGAGCACTGAATATTTGTTTTCCTTTTTTGAAAAGGGGGTGGTAGGCCAAATAAGCTTGGTAACTTCTATCTTTTCACATTCCAACTATGTCTACGTGATAGATTGACTCCCTCTTATAAATTTTTTAAAAAAGTTCAATTGGTGATTGAATGAAATGGTGGGGCTCAATTTGCCCCAAAATATAAAATTCATACCTGATATAGTTGAAGATATCTATACTAGTTCTGTTGTCATTTTATTTTATGTATTATTATTTTTCTTCCTCAATTGTTTAGTGCTTGAAATTTATAAGCTGTGTAGAAGAGTTTGACAAATACGGAATACCTTGGGATAAATGTAAAATCTGATGATTCTCTTCTGAATTTCCTCTATCTTTCTGTTCCTAAATGACTTCTCTTTCCTTAAACAAGTACAGCTACCTTCCTTCACTTAAGTATTCCTCAGGCTGAGATGTGGTTTAGGGTATGAGATCAGTTGGATTTTCTGTACTTAATCTGTGGGAAAGTGTATTATTTCCATGTCAGCTTGAATCCACCACCAAGTCTTAGTTGGTGAACTTCATATCAGTTTAGATAGGTTTCAGATTTTGGCATGGGGGCACCTCTGGGTCCCTAGCCATAAAAGGACGATAGTGTCCCTAAAAAGGTCGATCATTTTGGAAATTGTGACATATCCTGTATAGGCAGTGCTTTGTAACAAGATTGATGTCAGTGTCAATTTGACCATTAAACCTAGGCCCCTGTAGTTCTGTATATTTAACAACAACAAAAAAAAAGAGTAATAGCTAGCAGTTTAGCATTCATAAAGTACTTCAGATATGTCATCTCACTCAATCCACAAACAACTCTGTGAAATAGGTGTTATTAACCCCATTTTACAGATGAAGAAACAAAGGCCCAGGGAAGTCAAATGACTTGCCTAGGGTCCCACACCTATGAAGTGTCTGAGGTTAGATTTGAATTCAGGTCTCTCTAACTACAAATTCAGCACTCTGTTCCCTGTACCATCTAAGCGCTATCCAGAGCAACCTCTATATGAAATGGGTTTCCATTTTTACATATTTGCCAGATAATCATCCAGCTAGAACACCTCTAAAGAGTGAGAATGCACTAACCTCTCATGGCAACTCATTCCATCAATGGATAGTTCCAATTATCAGGAATTTTTCCCTGACACCCAATCCTTGAGTAGCTATGTTATTCTTTAAGCTACATTCTCTTCTTAAACATAGTTACATAAAAAGGCTTGGACTCTTCACTCAGTGAATTATCCCAACACTCTAAAGGTGTCATATTAACATCGTGTGTTTATGTTACCTAGCAGTCAACTACACTAGACGCTAGTTAGTAACTTTATGACTTATAATGAGGAAGATGTGAATTTGAGTCCCGCTTAAAGGACTTACTCGCCATGTGACACTAGGACTTGAATGGAATTAAACGTGCGACATGGATGATGCTCCAAAAGACTGCCCAGCGTGGTGCACCCACATCAAGGAAGGTACTGCGCTCTATGAGCAAAGCACAATTGCAGTAACTAAAAAGAAATGTGAGATGTTCAGATTTAGAGAACCCACCCCAGACGTTCATATGGACTATTTGTGCCCGACCTGCGGTAGAGTATCCTGAGCTTGTATGGGTCTGATCAGTTACAGTCATAAATACTGTGACTTGACTCCAACAAAGTGATATCACTTTGGTCATCTTCCAAAACAAAAGATAACAGTCACTGAGCAAGCGTCTTAGAGTCTCTGTGCCTCTATTTCATCATCTGTTAAAAAACAAAAATGGCGGATTCAGTGGCTGCTGAGGACCTTTCTAGATTTAAGTCAAAGATCCTATCAAATCTAACTTTTGATGTCTAACATTAAATCATACAGCTACGCTTATAGAAAAATAGACTGCAGCAAACACACATACTTCAGGTTTTAATAGAAATGTTACTTCTTTGTAGAAAACACAAATGGGGAACACTTTTTAAAATGAAAATGGAATAATTTTGTTTTCTCCCCTGTGTCTCCATATGGGCAGCTTCGTGAATGGGGAAAGACTGTCTGTTAATGAGTCCATTTGCTCACCCAGCCATCTGCCTGCAAGCACTCAAAATGTTCAAAACCAATCCTGGTTTCTTACTGAACGGAATCTCTTGATATTGATGTTTGTTTGTACTTAGGTAGCAGACATACAAGGCAGGTTAGTGAATAAGTATCATTTTAAAAACCTTTATTTTAAAAAACAATGCTGTTTTGCTTTT
Source organism: Phascolarctos cinereus (assembly GCF_003287225.1). NCBI lineage: Eukaryota > Metazoa > Chordata > Mammalia > Diprotodontia > Phascolarctidae > Phascolarctos > Phascolarctos cinereus. The sequence continues at coordinate 578,291,275 of NW_027555847.1, forward strand.
CAAAATCCTTTTTGAGCTCTTCCAAGGCCTGGGACTGATTCATATTTTTCTTGGAGGCTTTGGATGTAGGAGCTTTGACTTTATTTCTTCTTCTGGTTGTATGTTTTGATCTTCTTTGTTACCAAAAAACGATTCTATGGTCTGACACTTCTTTCGAGGTTTGCTCATGATCCTAGCCAATTACTTGAGTTATAAACTCTTTATTAAGGTAAGGGTCTGCTTCCAATGTGGAGAATGTATTATCCCAAGCTTCAGGGGGTTTTGTACAGCTGTTTTCAGAGTTACTTCTAGGGACCTGTAAATTTTCAGTTCTTCCAAGGTGGTATGATAAGGGGCGAGGTGTTTACTCCTTTCCTGGACTGTGCTGTAGTCTATGAGTGACCACAAGCACTCTTTTCTGTCTTGGAACTGTGAAGATTTCCTCTGTACAGCCACTACAAGCTCTACCCTGCCAGCACTCCTCCTTACCCCAAGACTGTCCCTCAGAACTGTGACCCAGATCGAAGCACAGGCAAAGCAAGAGATTCCTGCCTCAGCACTGGCAAAGAGATCCCTGCAATCCCCCTCTGATCAGCCACTGGATTCCCCCTCAGTCTGTGGGCCGGAAGCTCAGGAGGCAGCTGCCCCCCCCCCCCAGGCCACGCTGTAAGGGAACTGAGGCTGAGACCTAGCTCCTCTCTCACCTCAGAAACAGACTTCTCCCACTGACCTTCTAAGTTGTCTTTGGCGTTCGTGGGTTGAGAGGTCTGGAAACTGCCACAGCTGCCTGAGATTTAGTCCTCTGAGGCCTGCTCCTGGTTATCTGCGGCCCGTGCTGCCTGAGTGCCCACACCGAGCTGCACTCCTCTCACTGCCTTGTGTGATATACCTTTCTGATCCACCATCCAGGTTGTCTTGGGCTGGAAGTTTGCTTCACTCTGTCTTTTTGTGGGTTCTGCTGCTTTAGAATTTGTTTAGAGCTATTTTTTATAGGTATTTGGAGAGGTTTGGGGGAGAGCTCAAGCAAGTCACTGCTTTCACTTGGCCATCTTGGCTCCACCCCCAAAACAACACTGTTTTGCAACATCACTGGAGTTCATAGAAGGGAAAAATCTCAGGGTTAAAAGGTAACTTGGAGACCATGTAATACAACATTAACTTGAAATAGGGATTCCTTCTAAAATAGAATTCAACTTTTATTTGAAGATTTCCTACAGGCAGTTAGGTGGTGCAGTAGATAGAGAGCCAAGTCTGGAGTTAGGAAGATCTGAGTTCAAATCTAGCCTTAAACATTAGCTATGTGAACCTGGGCAAGTCACTTAACCCTGTTTACCTCAGTTTCCTCACCTGTAAAATGAGATGGAGTAGGAAATGGCAAACCATTCCAGTGTCTTTGCCCAGAAAACCCAAAAAGGGTAATAAAGAATCAAACATGACCAAAATTACTGAAGAACAAGGGGAGATCCTGTTCTATTGATTTTTAGGGAGTTTTTTTTTTTTCACAGGATCATAGATTTAGACCCAGAAGTAACTTTAGATGCTGAATCTAAACACTCATTTTATATATAAACTTGCATAAGGTCTACAGCTGATAGATGTCTGAGATTAGATTTGAACCCAAGTCTTCCCAACTCTAGGTTCTGGCACTCTATGCCCTGTGCTACATAGCTTCCTAAATTTTCTTCTTCCCTTCTTCTTCCTGTTGCTTCTATTTCTTCCCCCTGAGACAAAGCAGAATAGGTTGAATGCTTATTTTACCTAAAAACCCTTCAAATACTTAAGATCATTATGTCCTTAGCCCCTAAGTCATCTCTTCTTCACATGGAATCAGTTCAGCTCCTTCAACTTATCTACTTAATGACTAGTTTTTGGGCCCTGGACCATCCTGATTGCCCTGCTCAGGACAGTATCCCCCTGAAAGTTCAATGGGCCCATGGTAAGAGTAAACTTATTTAATGTTGTGGTGGCAAAATTACTTGTGACTAATGTAATAAATGGATAAGACGACAATAGATAAAAACCATTTAATCCTATTCTCTGCAATTGATGAGTAATATTCTCCATATTTTCAAGAACATCTGAATTTTAGTACCTGAATCTATTTTCCATAAAAAAAATCTATAAATGAAATTACAAACTTTCCAAGCATGAGAATTATTTTAAGATTGAAAAAATATTGCAAATTCCCATCAGAGAAAATTACTATGAATATGATTTATATTCTACTAATTATAACATTGGTTCAGTTGAAAATAGTCCTCTGTGTGTATATGTATAAAAAGTTGTTGTTTCAGTCATGTCTGACTCTTAGTAACCCCATTTGGAGTTTTCTCAGCAAAGACACTGGAGTAGTTTGCCATTTCCTTCTCTGGCTCATTTTATAGATGAAGAAACTGAAGCAAATAGGGTTAAGTGACTTACCCAGGGTCACACAGCTATTAAGTTCCTGAGGCCAGATTTGAAATCAGGAAGAGGAGTCTTCTGCCCCAGCACTCTATCCATTGTGCCGCCTATTTGTGTGTGTGTGTGTGTGTGTGTGTGTGTGTGTGTGTGTGTGTATGTATGTATTTGTATATACATGTATATTTGTACGTATGTACAGACATATTATAAACATGTATATACACACATAGAGACAGAGAGACACATTATGTTTCCATAAAATTAAGTTCTAGAAAATACTCAGTCTACAGAAAGTATGTGTGCTTACATAATGGAGGACTGGTTTGATCAGTGAGATCCCAGATCTTATAAGCATGCAATCAGCTCTGCATGAACACTCCCTGCATGGAGTTGAGTATATGCAGATATTGTTTCTGGTATGCTTACCATAGGAAGACGTCCCTTTTGAATACGTGCTGCATTCTCACCTACGAGTCAATCCATAAGTTCCTCTTCGTACTATAAGGAGTCATGAAGCCAAACCTGCAAATACTCAAATCCACATAGAGATTATGGAAGGCACTGATATGGGACACTGCTTTCTGCTCTGGAGCTAAATCAAGTTGAAAATGTCAATGTTTACTGTACATATGGATTCACAAGCCCCTTGCAATAACTTCAAGGCCCCCCAGGGATTCTCTGCCCACAGTATATGCTTATAATATGCTTACAATATGCTTTCTTCTTCTTTCTTTCCAACCTGAACTCACACCTTTCAAGATATGTGGAAAATTAAGCCAATGAAATTATTTTTTTCTATGATGTTTTAGATTACGTGTATGTATATTTTCATGGTGGTAAAATACATGATTACATATTTATGTGATTATAAAATTAAGATTTAAAGGTGAAAGATATCTTTTAGTGAATCTGATGCAGTTCTCTCATTTTGCAATTGAGGAATTTGTGGCCCAATGACTTGCACAAATTCATTCTTGTAGAAAGAATAACAATAAACAAATAAACAAATAAAAAACAATAAAGAACAATAGATTGAACCCATGCCCTTTTGACTATAAATTCAAACAATCATTCAATTAATAACCATTTATTAAGCATGTACTATGTGCCAGGTAAGTATTGGGGTTACAAAAAGAGAAAAAGATTGTCCCTGGCCTCAAGGAACTCACTATCTGATGAAGGAGACAATATGCAAACAAATATATACAAAGCAAGCTATATACAGGGCAAATAGGAAATAATTTACAGAGGAGAGACACTTGAATTAAGAGGTGTTAAAGACTTCAAGTAGAAGATGGGATTTTAATTGGTATTTAAAGGAAGCCAAGAAGGTCAGTAGGCAGAGTGTGCTTTCTGTTCTCATCTGTAGTCTCCCATCAAGAGCTATGACATGAGACCCTCCTCTTTTTATTTACTTGGTTGGCTTGTCTTTGAATGGATTTGGGCAGGTTGACTCCTAAAGAGTAACAAGTGAGAACCTGCTTATTTGTTACTATACCACAAGATAGGACAGAATAGTTCCAGTAAACTAGAGTGGACTACACCCAGAGTGAACTCCTTTGAAACTTAGAGGTAAACAACCTTTGACTTTGATGTCGCTGAGACCTTTGAAGGCCTAGCGAATCTACTGGGGCTATTGCAGACACTTTGGCAAGATTGAAGACAGATAATGGCTTTGTTGCTTTGAGCATATAAAATTATAGTAATAAGATATAGAATGTCATTTAGAAATGGTTGTCACGTATAATTTTGTTTAATTGAATTTATAACATTTGATTATAGATTTAAAACTGAAAGACATCACTAAGTCCAACTAATCATCACTTTTTGTTGAAATAGATACTTTGCACAACAGGTTTGCTTGTTTTGTTGGTATGGGCATTTGCTAGTCCTTAACATTTATTGGCTGATTCATTGATGGATAAGAATTCTAAAGGAAAGTATAAGATGATCATGCAATATTATTCCTCATCTATTTTTCAGCAGCAGCAACAACAAAAAAGATTAGTTATAGGATATTAATGTTGGAAGGGAACTTATTCATTCTGTCTTCTTTTTTTTTCTTCCTCCATTCCTTCCAAGTTCCTAGTCTTACCCATCACCATGAATATTCATTTGGAGAGAAATAATTCATTTTACTATTATTGAAATGGGAAAGGGCAGAAGTAGTGGTGATAAATATTCCCAACCTTGCTATGTAAGCAGAAGTGATTTTTGATTAAATTGAGAATGGCCTCAATCTTACACTAATTTTTGGATACAAAATCACAGTCAATGCATGATCTGTAGCTCTTTGCACATAAACTTTGTCTAGGCTTCTAAACAATTAGACATATTTTGACTGTCTTAGGTGTCAAGTCACAGGAAAAACAACAACAAAAAAACCCCCAAATGTCTTTTCTTTAATTCACCAGATTGCTTTAATATGAATTAGGTATCTTATCTGGACTTTTTTTTCATACTTTTAGTCAGTCCATTCATTGAACCCTTACTGAGAACCTATGGAATCTTTAATAATACAATAAGGCCTAATGAATAGTTCTTGATGCATAAATAGAATGTAGCATGTTATTTCCTGGGCTCTGTGATGAATTACTGTTTCAGCATAAAACATTCCTTGCAGTCAGAAGCTTCTTTAAACATAAATGGCCAGATATTTCTTAGCATAGCATACATATCCTGAAAAGAAAACATTTACAGGTAATTCAAGAAATTGAGTAATTCTCATCCTTAAAGTCTTCATAAAAAGTTTCTGATGGATTTGCAGATAAACAACAGTAGATTTAAATCTAGAACTTAATGAACACTTAATTACCAAATCTGAAGAATATTCTCCACTAATGGGGGAAAAAAGCAATATTATTTTCATTCTGTAGTGCTAAAGTGGATTTCAGTGTGCAAAACTAAGCAGTTTGCTACTTTCTTTGTCAAAGAGACACTTAATAGAAGAGGAGTAAATATAATATAATTCTTAAGGATTCATAGTTATGAACTTAAGTAAATACTTTTATCACATTGTACTTTCTCTGGCTGTGTCAATGGAATTCTAAACATTCTGATGAAAACCCTCTGAATATGCCCTTACATCAGTAGGTCTTGGGTTGCCAGAGATGTACCACCACCATGTATCATGTGGCTATGACTCAATATCTCCTGGGATTCTAGGGGATTATCCTTTTGTAGGGAAGATACTTTTATTTTGATAGTTCCTAAGTCCCCAATCATGTACTTCTCATTTTTCCAAAATCAATCACCGTAAGACCTTTTGAACATAAATATTCACTTAATGATTAATCAAAAGCAATAATAATTATTATTCAGTATAAGTCAAACAAAAGAATAATTAATACATACATCATAGTATACACTTAAGCCCAGGTGATACTCTGGATGATACACAAATATATAGTTTCCCTAGGAGAAAGTGGGTATACATTCTAGAAACTAGGAGGAAGGCACGTGAGCAAGGAAAAACATGTGCTCAAGGCAACTCACAATTCTTAAAACAGGTCTTGATTTCCTTGGTTCCTTCAGGAACTGCTGGGAGCTCCTGCGTCCCCGGCTGTGGTCTGATGCCGGCAGAGTGTGAAGAGAGAAAGAATCATGGGCCAGGTGAGAGCAGTGAAGAACAAGCTCTGTTTATTGATCTGAGGGCCCAGGCTTATATAGTGCTGGATCAAGCAATAGTAACATTGTTATTCATGAAAAGTACAAATCTAATTAAGTGATTTCCTTACTTCCTTGTGCCTTGTCTGTTACATTCTTTCCTGCGTCCTGTCCTGTACCCCATCCGTTTCCTCCCTTCCTGCATCCTGTTCTCAAGAGACAGAACAGGGGCGTGGTGAGCCGCCATCCTGAGTTTCACAGCTGTCAGGCTTAGTACAAACTACAGGTAAGACCCAGTCTGGCCTAAGCCCTCCAACTCCCCAAAGCCAGCCCTGTACAAGGAACATTTTGATCCACATGAAGTTGTTTCTTTGTTAGCTGTTCCCCTTCTTGTCCTGCTGGACAAAACTACTCCTCTTCTGTTCTTGAAAAGATGAATCTGACAAGCCCTTTTAACTCACAAACACTCTTAAAAGGATACTGAGAAAGTGCTATGCTGTTTTAGTAATAAGCACTGCTTTTAACCAACAGAGATACAAAGCTCCTCAAGTTGTCATTCTGGACAAGGCAGAGATGTTCAGCCAGCTCTTCATTCAACAGAGTTCAAAGTTGTTCAATTAGCTCTTATCACCTTGTTACAAAAAACAGAACATTCAGAAAACTCCTGAGATTAACTCTCTCTGTATTGTAAATAAGCTGATCCATCTCCTTATGCCACTGGATTCTGTACTACCCAATAAGCTATGAGCATCTTGTTACAGAAAAGATTAAGGCAAAACCTCTATTTCCTATTTTTCCCCCTCTTATACCGAAAGAAGCAGAAGAAAGCAATCAGGCACTTCAGAGAGGTTTTACCTTTCTCAGAATGTAGACAACCCTAAAAGACAATGACAAAAAATTCAACAGAGTCTTATCTCCTCTAACCCAACCTTTTCTTCAGCCAATGCATAAGGCTGCAAGGGAGGCAGAACAGGTATCTCTAGCCCTGTCTTCTCCCATCCTTCTCCAAGAAAAAAAACTTTCATTCCTGCCATTTACTTTTTTTTTTCCCAGAGCTAGTTCTGGGGGGTCTGCAAGATCTCAGTTAGAGTCCCTTTCTAAACTTGAGGCCTTTCATTTGGGTGGTCTGTGTAGGAATACAACTTTTGAGAGAATAATGAACTCTAATAACTATATTGATGAACTGAGAAGCACAATTCTTTGGGAATTATAGAAATTCATAAATGGAGATAGAATACTGAAGCATTGATGGGGTGTGGCCCAAGCCAAGGTCTTTTCCCCTTGCCCCAAAGGGAATCTGTCTCCCATTTGTCTACAGGGCCCAGCCCCTCATCTCCCTTTGAAAGCCCTAGCCCCACCTTTCTGATCTCATTCAGATGCCTTTCAGTTCCTTCATTATCTATTCCCATTGTCTATTCAATTTCTTAGACATTCCAATGGGAATTCTCACCCAGATCATTTTCCCAGACCATTTTCCCAGACCCTTCCCTGGTCACCCAAAGTATATAAGATCTACCCTGGCCCTCATTAAGGGCTGAGAATCTCAAGCCCAAAAGGCTGAGCCTTTCTCATGCCCACTCATCCTCCCAGGCATTACCTGGCCTATGTGGTTTATCACTAATAAAACTTTCTCTGGCTGGAAGAAGATTTGAGTTGCATTCTTTCACAGGGCCCGACATCGCATTCTTGGGGTTCCCAGCACCCCAAACCTCTAGACCTCTTCAGCATGACCTTGCTTTTTGCCACACATAACAAATGTATCCAAGAGAAGGAAGTAAATATTTCAGTGGCTTGGGAATTCATCTGATTTAAATTCAGGAATATGCTGGTAAATGCTTGATAACTGGCTCTCTAGGCACACATAATTTTAAATTTCATCTGTATTATTAGTATTTTCTTAAATCTGGACAATGAACAAAATAATAAATTAAGCCCTGATTTGTCAATTTCCTAGGTACAAATGAAAATTAGCCATCAGCTCTAGAGATCCAGTTTGGGCTGGCTTCCCTATTTAAATTCCCTTGAAAGTCTATGGGTTACAATGAAGGCTATGTTAAAATTAGAAGAGCTTAAGTTTCCACAGGTAGAATAATGCAGAGATTTAAAGAACAAAGGTCCCAGGAGGTGGTACACTGTAGGTGGGCTGGGCTTGACCAATAGGAAGTAAGTGGGTTGTTCCAAGAAGACCCCAAAATCAAGATAGGGGTCAAGCCAGCTCAGACCAGTTAGGGTCAACCTGAGGACACCTGAAAAATGTTAGTGCACCTGCTTAATGAACTTCATTACTATTATCTGACACACCCCGCATAAAATGAGAGCCTCATTAACAAGTCATGGGTCGATATGACCAAGGGAGAGGGAACGTACTTGAGCATATCAAGGGGAAACATGTAAGGAAAGGTGTAACCTGGGAAGGGTTGGACTAATCCCAGCCTGGGAGGTTTCCCACTGCATAAAAGCACACTTTCCCTTGCACTCAGGGCCCCCCCCTCCTGAAGAGGGGTGGAGCCCACTTCTGGCCAGAAACGTCTAAATCCTCTGGACTTTCTTCATAATAAATTTTCTTGATACTAAATTTTTTGGTGTCAAGCCTATTCCTAACAGGCTAGATTTGGGAAAATGAACTTTTTGTCAAAGCTCTAATATGATGTGTGGTTTCATGGTGAAGAATTAAAGAATATATGTCAGTATTTCACAGACGATACCAAATCAAGTAGAAAAAGAGATTGTAGAAGTGAGATATATTTCATAGTAGACATTTTATTTTTAGTATAAAAAAGTTATAAGGTTTGTTGCCTGTCAATCAATTTAATTACTTTACTTTGTCCCAGTCGATTGGCACATTACTTCTGCTTTATAAGATACTAATACTACTATGTAAAACATCAATTTTATAATGCAGATGAGGGGTTAATCTTGTTTTCCTTGGACTCAAATATTAGAACCAGAAGCAATGGCTAAAAGTTTCAGAATGGTAGATTTTGGATTGATGTAAAGAAAAGCTCTGTAACAATTAGAACTTTACCAAAGTAGGATCAGAGCTCCAGAGGTAGCAGGTCCTGTGTATTTTACCAGAGGTATTCAAACAAAGGTATCAATTGGGTTGGACAGTGTATGACATCCTATGATTTCTCTGTGATACTCCCTGCTAACCTCTTCTAATCTGCTTAGTTAGCTCTCCTTTCATCTACTAGGTGTCAATCCAGTTATTTTTTGTTCCCCCCAGGTAATCTCTAGATACCATTCTCAAGTATACAGAGACCCTTGACCAGAATATTTGAAAAGCTCTCTTGCTTGCTTCATTTATTGTTTTTCTACCTATTTTCAGATCTCTGGGTTTCTAAAGGCTTCTAGGAAGCCTGCCTACAGAGACACAGGCTTCAGATTTATACACAGATGAGGCTCCCATAGAAGGCTAGTGGGGTCCTCTTTGAAAGATACCTTAAATAAAAGGTATACAGCTCACAGCTTCCCATGAGGCTGAGTAAACATGGTTGTGGTGGTTTCAATCACAGTTTGTTTAGAGGCATGAAGCAGTTTTCCTATCTCTATGCCCTTTACACAGCCTTTCCCTTAGGTATAGAATTCACTCCCTCCTTTCCTCTACTTTTTCCAAAACTCAGCTTGTTTCAAGGCTCAAATCAGGCACCACTATGTCCTTTGTGAAAGCCTTTTCTGATATTCCTTCCTTACATCTTTAGTGCTCTTTCCCTTCTCAAGTTATTTTGTATTTACTCTCATGTGTACTCAGAATATAAGCTACTTGCTGGTAGTTAATATTTTCTTGTTATCATTGTAACCCTAGCCATACTCATGGTGCATTAGTCATGGCACACGCAATGTTCATTGCACAAAATAGAATAGAATTGACCTTTTTAAGTCTTTTCCAAGACCAAGAATTTATTAAGGACAATATTCTTTGTTATTTGTAGAAGTCTTTCTAAATTGTTTTGTTTGATTATTCATTAAGCCAAATACTCCTTTAGATTATCTTAACATTTCTCTTTATAGAACACTGAACGAAAATTTGAAACCTATCACTGCCTAAAGTTACCTCACTCTCCCTGTGTAGGCAAAGATGACATTTTAACACCTTCAACAAACTCCTGTATATGGGGTTGGAAGAGTCATATTCAACGACATGTGTTGAATATCTAGGAGTAGCTATTAAAGTCAGTTGTATGGGCTAAGTTCTATCTGCTGTATATAATGAAACTATACCTATATACGTGTACACTAATGTATATCTGTATATATTCATATATGTGTTTATATCTATATATCTGTCTATGTATGAAAATGGATGAAAAAACTAATATTTCATGGCTTACAGGTCTTTCAGGATCAGGAAATACTTGTGTCAAATTAAAGAATTCAATGGGATGAAATTCCTCTTAAATTTAAGTTACAGGGGAATTTTGACCATTCTTTTAGAAAATTCCATTTCTACCCTGATCTTACTGACTGGCTCTCATAACCTTTTTAGCTGGCACAGCTGAATTCTTTCCACTATGGGAAAGTGGATGAAAGCAGTGGGTGTGAAAACAAAAGTGTCACTGTGGTCTTTCATTTGGATTGTTTCTATATATATATTGTAAATGCCACATTAGGAAATGGCACCCACTGGAACCAGATACAGAGCTGATCATCTGAAACCCTCCATCACTATATAAAAGGTACAAAGAAACAATTAATCTCTAGTAACTCTTACATTACGTTTGTTGCTGTTGATGTTAAGTAGTTTCAGTCCTGTTGGTGTTGTTTTGTTTATTTGTTCATTTTTTGGGGTTTGCCATCTCTTTATTCTACAGACGAGGAAACTGAGGCAAACAGTGTTAAATGACTTACCTAGGGTCACATAGCTAGTAAGTGTCTGAGGGAGAAAGAGAGAAAGACAGAGAGAGAGAGGAGAAAGGAGAGAATGGACTAATAATAATTCCTCCTGACACTGACCTAGTGCTTTAAAGTTTAAAAGAAAGCTTTCACATTCATTATTTTACATGCATTTTATGCACATACTTTTGGAAAGGATAATACATTAAGGCAATTATCAGTCAGTAACACCATAATACTCTTTATCTCATTGGCTTGGGTTCAATCTGAGGGGTGAAGAGAAGGATTATTGTTGTTGTTTGTCCTTCATTCTCGAAGAGGATCATGACGTCAGGAAGGTGATGCCATGACTAGCAAGTGAATTGGATTTAAGTGAGGGAGGGTTATGCAAAGTCACCAGCCTCACTTTCTCTTCCTGAGCTATCTGGGTCCAATGACAACATAAATGCAGTGGGTCACTTTGACCTTTTTAAGCTAGAATCTTTCCCAGGCCTCAGTTTGACTGAGGCAAAGCCCATTCAGTTATTAAGGCTAGTGAACAGGAGGATAGATTTTGATGGAAGAACAGTGGAAAAATAAACTCAAAACACAAGGTTTGAAGGTGGGGCGGAGGCCTGGACAGCCATGTGGCAACAAGTGGGTCCTGGCAGGAACAGAGGAGGCTTTAAGGGAAAGAGGATAGCGGAGCTTCATGCAAATTTTTCTTTTCACAATTCTGCCCAAGGCAAACCCTGCTTCTTAGGAACTAATCTCTTTAGGGAAGGAATAAAAACATAAATGTGGTCAGACAGCTAAATGCCAGTCTCTGTGCCACATAATCTTCAGTTCTAAACATACCTAAAAGCAGCCTTATAAGGGAAATAGTTACCAGGGAAAATATGGACTACTCCCTGGAGGCCCCCAGAGAAACTACCTGTTTTAGTTGATCTCTAAGTAGTGTATACTTTAGACTATCTCGGAAATAGGTGATCAGAGGCCTTTAAGTTCCTTCCTACTATTTTTAGTAGAACATTGAAGTTTATTGAAATTACTCTGGGGAGGCACCTGGCTGTTGACCAACCTGATTTTTCCCTCCTTGTTGCACCAGAAGTATTTTGTAAATCACAGAAATCATTCTCTTGGTGGGGGGGGGGGAGAAATAAACTTTTCTTTTGAGATAAAGGGGCAAAGTATGCTAAGCCACATTATTTCAGTTGCATGTCCTTTGATTCTGGCCATCTGTGTCCCTACCTCCTTTTCGGTTCTGACACCTATGGAGTCCCTTAGGAAGGTATATAACTGATGGATAGCTTAAGCATAATAGAGTGAGTAGAGCAATCTGGTAAGAGTAAGAGAGGCATTCTCTTTCCACACTGTCTATATCAATACCTTTATTGGTGCAAATTTATTCTGCAAGCTCCCCTAAGGGTTGAGAGAGTTGGGTGGGTGACTATTTTACTTTAATATTGCAAAATATTAATAATTTCACTAAATGTAGACATGTCCTCCACTAATGCAGGTCACAACCCCTCTCCACCCCTCAGTAAACAAATTCCTGGCACCAAAAACAAATAAACTCTTTAGTAGGCAACATCATGGTGATGGACCATTCTACACTTCACTAGACTAAGAACGATTCTTGGTCCTAGTGTAAAAGGGCCTGTCAGAGTTTGCAGTCCACTGACAACCTTCATGAATCCAGGGTTAATATGTTTAACATGCCCAGTCATTTTTCAGACACATCAACTCTTTAGTTACCTGATTTGAGGTTTTCTTGGCAAAGATATTGAAGTAGTTTGCCATTTCCTTCTCCAGCTCATTTTACAGATGAGGAAACTGAGTCAAATAGGGTTAAGTGACTTGCCCAGGGTCACAGAGATAGTAAGTATCTGAGGCCAGATTTAGACTCAAGATGATTAATCTTTCTGATTCTAGTTACTATGCCACTTAGTTGCCCACTGTTTGACAGTTAACTTTTAATTCTTTATGGCATTATTCCTTTTATCACCCGGTTAATGTTCTCACTTTTCTACTTTGCATTTCCTTGTTTGTTTGTTTTTAGTATACAGTCAGTTCTACTGTAAAGCATATTTTGAAAAAGTGAGTTTGTTCCAATACAACTGATACATTAGTAACATTTTCAGCACAACATGAATTTCCAATCGGCTTCTGTAGGCTTTCTTCCACTAGAAACAGTGAGAATGCAGAAAAGTTCACTGCTTCACAATACCTCATGACTTGTAATCCTTCTAACACCCACTTCTGCAAGCAAACTTCAAGTCTTTGTAAAGGTAAAACACCATATTCATTGCACATTTTCCACTGTATAGGAGCTGAGACTGGAGAAGAGGTGGTATGGATCCCCTACTCCATTCTCTCTTATTCTCTGGTCCCAAGGCTTGGAGTTGCAACAGTCAGAGGCTTGCCCAATTTGCCCGAATTGGACAGGGCCATTATTCATTGTAATATTTATGTATTTTTGTGCATGTATTTAACATGTATGAAACTGTGACACAGTCTTTATTAGGCTCCTATCTTTTTAATCTATCTCTGATAAAGTTTTTAAGTTATTTATGTATTTCTCAATATTTATTTATATAATATTTATGTGTTTCTTAACCATTTAACGTGTATAAAACTGTGCTGACATTTTTATTGCATGTAGAATATGAAATTCAACCAATAAATAAAATAAGGCCATTTATCTCAATATGATATCATTTATTAACAAGGCATGTGATTTATTAGTAGAAGACAGGTCAATGGCATGCCTCTGTTTGTGCCAAAGACTCAGAGCAATAGCTAAAGGCATTTTTTTATATCTGGGTGTGTCTTCCTTCTGATTAGTCTGACAGTGCACTGGGACCTCTCCAGCAATCCTGATTGGTGTATATTTAATGAAGAAGTAGGCCAAGAAATCTCAGCTCCTTCTCATCCTTGGGATGTGGCCATCATGTCCCTTTCTGACTCCTAAGGAATGACATGTTAGCTGCTTTATGAAACCAGCTGTCACTAGCAAATTTGGCCAAAAAAGAGAAGTCATCTTAACCAAACTTTTACTGTTTGGTCTCCCTTTTCTAGACCCAGTCAACCCAAATTTTGGTAAGGGGAATAGTAAGGTCAAAGAGACATGTCCATTGGAAAGACCTAATTCTGCTGGCTTTTGTTTATAGGGTAAACAAAAGTAAGGGTCCTTGCCAGATTGGGGGCTAAGAATGATTACATTACTTGGATGATACCCTTCAGAGACTGCCAGCCTTTTCAGGAGTGGGGTCTTAACAAAAATAGGAGAAAAAAGGATGGATCACAAATAAATAACTGATTATTAATATAATAAATTAATATTAATTTTTATCAGAGGTTATTATCTTTTTTATTATAATGTGTCAATGATGATTTTTTGAGCATCTATGTTTCTAACTCCATTTCTCCCAAAAGCTCTGTGGTTTTAATTAAATGATTTTGCATAGTGCAGTGCTTGGGGGGAACATGGATGTCAAATTATAGAAGAACTGCTCTATATGAATTTTATTTTGTTACAGCAGGCACTTTCCAACAGATAGCTCTCCCCTCACGCAAGTACATTCCTAAAAACAGTTCATCACTTGTTAAGACAAAGGAAGTATCCTTCAATTTTTAAATAAAAACCAACATTGACTATTATATTTGACCAAAGTCAGTGTTTATATTGTAATTATAATTCTTTTTTTCTTTTGAAAAAAGAAAGAGAAAGAAGCATAGCTTTATGGATCTGAGCCCAAGAGTACCTAGAGGGGTAGGGACTCAATTTGACCCTCTAACCCTGCTCATAAGCCTGTAGTGGAATAAACTAGAGCAAAAGACCAACCCAAGGGGCATCCATCATCATTCTGCTTTCATCATTCTGCCTCATTTCTCTGTTTTCTTCTGTTTCTCTGAATCATTCCTTAATTGATACCAATCTTATACTATGTTCAAATGTCAAATTTTTCTTAAGATATATCCCAATCATTGGGCACACAATTTGTTTCCAGCTTTACTTTAGAACAAATAAGTTTCACATTAACTGATCTGTGTCTGTGATATACCGTCTTCCTCCCTCCTCCTTCCAGTAGAGCATAAGTTCTTCAGTTATTTAAGAGCTGGGACTATTTGTTTTTATGCCTATAAATGTCTATTAAGTTGGATTGATTTTAATTTCTGGAGGATTTCAAAACAAAACAAAACAACTTGTTATTATTTGTGATCAGATTCTTAGATCTATTCTCAAATTCCAATAATTGTGTTCCTCTGGTTTTTTTTCAAGTAATCTCATTCACTTTCACATTGCCCCTTACCTTCTTGAAGCTAGGCATATCCCATATTCCTCAATTAATATTTATTTATAAAAAAACACTGTTGAGGTCCTGGTTCAAATCCCACTTACTGATTATATGACCTTGGGCAAGTTATTTAACTTCCTTGGACCTCTGTTTCTTCATCTGGAAAATCAGAGAGTAGCACTAGAAAGCCTCTAAGGCCCATTCTAGCTTGGAATATGTGTTCCCATGTCTTCCTATGTTGAATGACAATGTGATATAGTGGATAGAGAAGTTGTCTCAGAGTCAGGGCGACCTGGCTTTAAGTCCTGACTCAGACATATGCTGGCTGGGTCACTCTGGAAAAGTGCCCTCTAGACAGTGTCTCTAGGAAACCCTTAGAAAATTATAAATGACTTTGATGAAGGATATTTCTAATCTTGGAGTTTCTTATATGAAAGAACTCAGACCAAGAACAAAAAATGAAATATTATTGGCCCTGTGGTAGACACTTAGGCACAAAGATGAAAAATAAAAAAGCCAAAAAACAAAACAAAACAAAACACCAAAACACCAAACATATAAGAACCTAATTAATTTGGAGCAACATAGAAATTTGTGGACCAGAGGAAACTTTAACACCATCTAATTCAGGGGTTCTTAACCTTTTCTTTTCTTTTTTTTTTTTTCATGTGTCATAGACCATATTGGCTGGAGTCCTTCTTAGAATGATGTTTTTAAATGCATAAAATAAAATATATAGAGTTATAAAGGAATCCAATTATATTTAAATAAAGTTACCAAAGTATATTTTTAAAAAGTTTATTAATATCAGTTTAGGAAATGCTGATTCAAGTCAAATCACCTCATTTTAAAGATAAGGAAAAAATCAGAGATAGGAAGATGATGCAATTAGATAGAAGCAAAGCAGAGACCACAACTAAGGTTTCCTGTTTCCTGTCCTCAAGCTCACTTTGCAACATTACCGTATACAAAAAAAACAACAAAACAAAACAAAACACAATTATGCCAAGTAGGCTATGATGAAAAAATAGAGATCTAGATCAAGTGTCGTAAGAAAATTTGGGGTAAGATAGATATATTCAGCTGGAGATGAAGGCTTTTTATGGAAGGTGATATCTGGCTGAGTTTTGAAAAAAGAGAAGGATGTTAATAGGCACCTATGGAGGGTACAAATTTCATAGATAAAAGACAACCCATACCAAACGTAGGCAGATGGGATATGACAGAACATTATAAGAGAGGTAGAATATCAGACATAAAGGCCAGAGGAATGTAATTTCCTTGTAAAATCCATTATTATTAGTCAAAGTAGACAATCAGAACCGTAACTTCTTTGAATAAGGAGGGAAACTTTTATTTACCTTAAAAAGCACAAAGGTGAGAGGAAAATCATGAAATAAACTTTATGGTTCATGGGGTCATCAGATTTATAATCAAAAGAGAACTTAGCTGGTTTTCTTTTGTTGTTGTTTTGTTTTTTACCCTGCTCTTTCTTGACTCTCCTTCTACCTGTCTGATTGCTCCTTCATAGTTTTCTTTGTTGGATTGTCATCCTAACTATGCCTCCTAGTTATAAATTTAAGCTAGGGCTCTATCCTGAGTGCTCTTCTTTTCTCTCATTATACCATTTCTCAGGAATCTCATTAGCTTTCACGGATTCAGTCATGATGTCTTTACAGATAACTCCCAGGTCTATTTATACATCCCTCATCTCTCTCCTTAGATCCAGTCCTACATTATCAACTAGCTATTGGGTAGGTCAATTTGAATTGGGATTACAAAGAAAGGCAAAAAGTGGTCTTTGACCTCAGTTTCTAATTGTTCTAGGAATTCTTGTTGGGCTTGTGTCCAGTCTGCCATTTTGTTTTTCCTTGGAAGCTTTGCTTGTAGATGTCATTATCTTCTGTGTTTGTGTCTTGGGTTTCCCTGTCTTCCTTGTCACTATAATAGCTATTTATGGTTTAGTTCTTTTTTTTTCTCAGTTTTTCAGCCTACTTCTTGACTTTAAACTTCATGTTAGTGTTCAGTTCTTCTTACTTCTGAATGTCTATCCTTGAGCTTCTGTCTTGTTTTTTATGTCTTTCTGTTGCTTTCACAATTCAGTCTTGGAGTCTGCAAGTTTCCACTGCTTCCAGAGTGATATGATCTGGGGAGAATTCTATTTATTGCTCTCTTAATTTGCCTTCTGCAAGTTTCTAACGTGGTTGGGCTTATTGGCTCGTGTATGTTAGAGTTTCAGTGCTACTAAACTCAGTCACAGTTGACTGTGAGGTTTTGTAGGTTCTGAGGGACTGAACTGATGGATGCCCCTTGGGTTGGTCTTTTGCTCTAGTTTATTCCACTACAGGCTTATGTGCAGGGTTAGAGGGTCAAATTGAGTCCCTACCCCTCTAGGTACTCTTGGGCTCAGATCCATAAAGCTGTGCTTCTTTCTCTTTCTTCTCATATGCTTCTTGTTCTCTGTTCAGTCCTTGGATATTGGAATGCTCCCCACTGCTGCTGGGACTTCCACTGCCACTGCCACTGCCACTGCCACCACTGTTACCCTGGGCTAGAAAAAGTGAGTTACTGTGATTTTATTTTTGTATTTCCTCATCAGAATCTGGTCTGGCATGTTTTCTGGATTATTGTGGTGGAACTAAGGCAAAAACTCTACCTCTCACTCTGCCATCTTGACTCTGCCTCCTACTCACAGTCTTTAAACCTCAAAATTCTCAGGACCTTATTCATTTTCTTTACCCCTAAATCAGGCAGAAGCACCACACAGCTAGGTGGTATAGTTGATAGAGTGTCAGGCCTGGAGTCAGGAATACTCATCTTCCTAAATTCAAATTCATCTTCAGACACTTAATTATTTGTTTGACCCTGGGCAAGTCACTTATCCCTGTTTCCCTCAGTTTACTCACCTGTAAAATGAGTTGGAGAAGGATATGTCAAACCACTTCAGTATCTTTGCCATGAAAAACCTCAAATGGGGTCACAAAGAGTTGAATACCCCTGAAAAATGACACAACAAAACTTCTAAATCTACCACTCCTCAAGTTTCCCTATTTCTGATGAAAGCATCATTCTACTTCCTTTCACCCAGGTAACCCTATCTAGAAGTCTTCTACTCTCCTCTATACCTCACCTCCAATTGCATGGCTGACTCTGTCTTCTGGATCTCCAATCCATTAACATAATAGGAAAAATAATCTTCTTAAAGCATAAGACCAACCTTGGCACTCCCTCACTAAAGAACCTCCTTACATTGATTAAATTCAAATTCCTCAGTTTGACATTTAAAGCTCTTCATAGTCTGGCTCCAGTCCATCTTTGCAGGATAATTGTGCATTATTCCCCTTTAGAAAGGCAACATTACAGATAAACTGACCTACTTGCCATTTCTTAAATTTGGGACTTTATCTCCTGCTTCTTTATCTTTGTACAACTATGGCGTGCATGTCTCCTCATCCGGACCTTTTAGAATGATTAGATTGTTTCAATGTCACTTCATGTATCATTTCAATTTAATTCAATAAACATTTATTAAGTACCTACTAAGTGCCAACCATCGTGCTAAGTGCTGGGGATAAACACAAGAAAAAGAATATCCTTGCCCTCAAGAAGTTTATAATCTAATGGCGGGAAGACATCACATGAAAGAGATCTGGAAAGGGCAGGGAGGAAAGGAAACCAACACATGGTGTTGACCTGAAGTAAGGACTTCCAAAACAGCAAAAACAATGGCCTTGTAACCAAGGCAAGGAAAATGCAATCCAGGGCCACCACACAGCAACAGAGTTCAGGAGTACCCAAGATGGGTAGAGTAGGCAGGGTTAAATATATTTCAATGATGAGGGAGTATCGTGGGAGGCACAGCCTTGAGAAATTGTTATGTAAGTTGTTTTGTATAACAACTGAAAGTCCCTAGAGAAGACTGAGGAAGGCTCTGAAGTGGTCAGAATGGGGATCCTCTTTTTTTCACCCTCTCTTTTATTTTTCAGCTGTTTTTATGATCTTCTTTTAACTGGTTCCAGTCTCTCTCAGGCAATTTGCAGCCTTTGGATCAGGCAAGGTCAGCAGCATTCAACATCTTCCTCCCTCCCTCCCCTTTGTTAAGAGGGATACAGTTGCTGCCTGAGGGAGGCATTGACAAGAACTACTGGGGGCAGTCTCCATCAGCAATCAGACCTTACAAAGAATAACAACACATGGGGAAGAAGCAGAAAGAGGAGGGTAACCCACTCTTGCTATTTCATTAGTCCATCATATCTTAGGGCTCAGACATTTCATGCAGCTATCTGGTTTCTGAGAAATCTCCTACTGAAGTCATGTAGCCTTCTGGAAATCTCTTCTCCTAGCCATTCTGGAATAGGCAGGTTCTCAGAGCAGTTTCTTCCATGAAAATATTTGAATGATTTGGCAATATTGTTAACATCTATGTGACAATGAATAGTAGATATGATTTCTGAGGGTGGTAAATTTACAACCACCTTCTCAAAAGGAACAGATGAATCTTTAAGTTTTTACATATATGTATATACACATATATGCAGATTCGAACTCCACCATTTAACACTGTATCTTATATGGGCTTGATTTTAAATTGCAAGGCACTCAGCAAAGAACTTACTGATCCACGCTGTCAACAGCAGCAGGCATGCAGCATTACTGGACTGGTTAAAATGTCTTGATGGTTTTTAAATCATTTGGCATTGGTGGATAGAGCAGTGGTGAAAGTTAATCTCATTAGCCATCTTGATTGAATTAAATGTACAATATGCTTTTAGTGGCATCTTTTTACATTTTTATTAGAAATTAATCATAACAGTAATCATCAGAAATCTCTTGAGTGGGTATATATACTACTAGGGCTGCTTATAAATATCTCAGTATTGGGGAGGAGTTAGAGACACTTAATTACCTTTCAGAGAGGAAAGGAAAAAATGAAGATAAAAGATACCTCATTAAGGTTGGATCTGACATGAGTCACATTTGGTATGAAAATGTAGCTTGCCTAAAAATAACATAATAGTGACATAATGACATAGGTAAGGCAACATTGAAAAAGTAGATAGGTAAAAGCTAAAAACAGAAAAAAAGTTACCAAAGTTTGTAAACCTGGTGATGAAACAAAATAATTTTAATGGGAGGAAAATGGTTAAAATAGAATGAATATATTTTAAAACAAAAGCACCAGATAGTAGTAAATCAAATTCTAGTTGAATATCCTGTTATGAAACAAAACAATCTATACACACTTTCTACCATTCTAAGAACAGACCCCAAGATGCTTAATTTGTAATACTCTTCTGCACCTATTACTTTAAAATTTTGATTTTAATAAAGGATGTTGCGTTTTACCAAAGTGCTTGCTCAAGCACATATCAAGGAAAAAATATCAAATAAATATGTAGAGCCATCAAAATATTTTAATACCAAGAGCATGAAAACTCAAAGTGTATATGAAGCTTACAGGAAAAAACAGGACAACTCATTCCCTGGCTCAGGAGGATGAAGTGCCACCAAGGATCTAATCACAACACCCTTTGTAAGTAGGCAACTTCTATGCCTCACTTTAATGGTCACACAATGAATTAACCCAAAAGATGTTTATTTTAACAAAAGGCTGTGGTGGGGTGGCTGAATAGGATAAGTAAATAATTCCAGATTGTATCAAATGAGTTGTCTATAAACATGCTCAAATGAAACTGGATATTATGCTCACATAGACCACTATACTAAAATCCTCTTTCAAATCCTTATGCAATTTGCTTGCATTTCAGACCATATTTTATATACAAGTGTGGATCATATGTTAGATTATAAGTCAAAGTTAAAAAAAAAAGAAATAAGAATTCTATTTGAGGTAGTGCAGAATATTTCATAAGTTATTCTCTAAGGTTAATCTTTTTCCTTAAAACAAAGCTAAAGATATTTTGCAATTAATTATGAACTCATATATATTTATATATACACACATGTATTCTATACATATATATACATATTATATATGTGTGTGTGTGATGTACATATTCTGGCCCTATAAGCTTTTACAATATTTTCTAATGATTCCCATAACATTTAAAAATTTTAAGGACCTTATCTTATACATGAATATATCATTATAAACAGGTAAATGACAAGGCCAAATACTTATTTACGAATTTGTTCAGAGTATATGGAGTCTCAGATTGAAAACAGCAGGGAGCGCTAAGGTATTGCAACAACAATTACACGAAAAGAGACTTGCCCTGGTTATATTTTGCTATGAGAGGCAGAAACAGCAAAGCCCAAGGATGCAGAGTGACTAAAGCATCCTTAGTTCCAATTGATTTATGATTAGTATAGCATAAGTAGTCAAGTGTATGATAGGATACCACAACCAGGCTCAGAATTAACCAGGTGGGAAGATTTCTCATATGGGAAGCTGAGTTAAGAGGGTCCTACCTTAGTCTTCCTAACATTGCCCTCCCAACCCTTTTCTCAGGGACTGGTTGTAGGTCACAGACCTCACTCCCATTGAGCTGCTGGCATATTACCTGGAGCAGTGAAATATTGGCTGAAAGACACAACAAACCTGAAAATGAAGCTCAAAAAGATAATTCATAGTTCCCAAAGGTTTTACATCAGACAACAAAGTCTTATTAATCACAATGGGGGTGGATACATGTGTTATCAACACTGCCAAGCTATTGAAATAAATTAGCCATCAAATAAACTGTTACCAGGCTTTCAAAAAATCATATAAAAGATTTTGCATCACATTGTTTTCGTTTAATACTCCCTTTTTCAAATACAGCTAAAGATTCAACTTTACGCAAAAAAGGCACTTATTAGAATGTAATAAAGTTACTAATCCTTAAAAATAAATATATATATATATATATGTATATGTATATATTTCTAAGACTGTTAAGACTGGTTGAAGATGTAATGTCAGTACAGACAATTTCAGATAAAACTATGGAATTCACAATAAACAGTCTTGCACTATAAACAAATTCCTACTTCCCCCTTTCATGAAGTAATGTTTTTAGTGGGGGAGGAGATCAGTTTTCTAAGTGAAACAATGCACAAATTCTTCCACAGAGCTGCACCATTTTTATAAATGATAAATTGTTAAACTTGAAACAAAACCCATTATCAGTCAGTTGACTTCAATTCCATTGAACGAATTTCCAAATTACCTTACATAGAAAAACACACATGGCTTTAATACAACAGAACAAATTTAGGTAGAACTGCCTTCAAAAAGTGAATGCTTGCTGCCATAAGACAGTTATCATTGTGGTAACTTTTCTGCTACCTCCTGTTTAAAAGCCTAAAGATTAGTGAGTGCACAATCCAGTGCTTGGTGAATTCTGCTTCACAATGATAGGAAGAGCTGACATTGAAAGATATCTCTTAGCTCTCAGGTTTGAGCATTAACAGGACTTATCCCATATCACCCACAGAGCTCAAACAAACTTATAACCATGTCAAATAGCAAGTCTCACACATCTTACCAGATAAAACAACAAAGAGATTTTTTAATACATTCAATAAAAATAATTAGCAACTTTGAGACAATTCTTCAACAAATGAGTTTACATCTAAATTATAGGAGAAGTCATTCTTCTAATTATATTAGTGTTACCAAATTTCACACTATAAACATATGATTAATCTTTGCATTAACAGTATTAGGAAATACATATAAAGTTTTACCAATTCAGTTGATAACTATTATTATTAGGTTAGCTTAAGGAAGTTGACTCAAGTGTCATAAGTCATTGCAATTATAATTATCCCAGGTAGAGGGCTGATTTTTCACCCACATAAAAATTCTATGGAGTTTGGTCTGATGCTATCAGGAAGTGATCCATATCAAATCCTGTAGTTTTCACAGAGTTAATACAATGAATGGAGCCAACATTTACATAGTATTTGATGTATAATATGAGCAAGGACTGGTGTTCAGCACCCTATAAAAAAAAAAAAGCTTCTTACAAACCATCCTGAAAGGTGGGTGGGCAGGACTACTGTCTGCTTATATAACCTTTCTCTATTTCCTCTGTTTGGGGGTGTATGAGGTGTCAAGAAGGATTAGCACCTCTGGTGTGAGGGCTTACCTAGCCGTTTTCAGGCCTGCTTACGCACGCGCACGTGCACACACACACACACACACACACACACACACACACACGCACACACTGTGTATGTATGTGTATAAGTATGCATATATGTATGTATGTATGTATATTTCTTCAGTGGTCCATACATTTCTTGCTTCCTTTTTTCTTTACTTGTTCAAATCCTACATTCTTCAGACTTCAACTCTATCCCAGACTATATTCACTCCACTGAATATTTCCTTTATAATTTTAGCACATATTATTGTTGAGCAAAACTAATCATTTGCTAAGACCTTTTATTCTCAAGGTGCAATATTGACTATCAATATACCTATAATAATGAAACTGTTGAGTGATGGCCAGTCAATTACAATTCCGTTATTCCCTAAAATATGGAGGCACCAAAAACTTATTAAGAGGTTCTTAGCAATTACACCAAAAATAAAAAAAAGAAAGAAAAAAAGAAAAAAGAAAAAAGAAAAGGAAAGGAAAAGAAAAAAAAACTTTAACAGCTTACAAAAGCTTAGTGTATTCCAGTAACAATTAAGTTCTAGAATAATATTCACTGAAATGACACAAAGCATTTTTCTAAATAAATATCAGGTACATTTCAAATCACTTTCTTAAATAAGCTTCTCTTTTGTTTGTGTGTATATGCAAAAAGCAAAACAATTCTCAAAAATTTAAATATATAATCTATTATAAAAATGGGTAGAAGTCTCATACAAATTATAGCAAAATTCTTAAATTCAAACATATACCACTGCCATCATTTTAATTTGTAAAACTCCCTACTATCCAATTAGATTTTCTAATCAAATCCTATTTACCTTTTAATTTGTCCCAGATTCACACAAACTTTTTTTTCCTTTTCCATGAATTAACACTTAAAAATCTGTTTGGTGGCCAAGAAGCCACTCAGTTCCCCAGATAAAAATTGAAATCTACAAAAATTTGGATTAAATTAAACCTAGATTTACAATTCTAATATTCAAGATCAATTCCCAGTTAAAATTTCAGTTAAGTTAGAAAGATTGTTTAAAAGCAGGTTTTTAAAAAAAGTCAAAGTATGATCACCTTCTAACTGCATCTCTTTGTAAATTACTTTTCTGACAATCCTGGCAGGGAGATTTGCATAGCTTAGTGAGCAATATTATCCAAAAAAAGGGGGCATATTCATATTAATTGGTTGGGAGAGGAAAGGGAGCATGTCCAGAAAAAACCATCTCACCACTGTTTTTGCTACTATTGGCTTTCATTATGTGCTCTACTACACTCTCCCTCTCTCCGCTTCTCAGACCACAAAGGGGAGAAGGAAAAACAAAAATGCAGCTGACTTTGTATTCAGGGTTACACACACACACATAAACATACACAGAACAATTAACACGACTGGCACTCCACAAAGGCAGGTAAAAAATGCAAAATGTGTACCCAGCAGCTGTCCTTTTAGAGGAACCTATCAGAGTTGCCACATACGGTCCATAGTTATGAAATAGACCCGAAATTGCCTATGGGACTTTTAACAAACCTTTGGTTAGAGGGTCAAGAAATTCATTTAAAAGAGACAGGAGCTCAGGAAATATGAGAGACTCACTTACCCAGGAAGAATCAGTGAGTGCAATCCAGACTGGAACACAAGGGATCCCTGCTGATACTGAGCATCTAGGGTCAAAACTGGCAGCCAGCCAGCCAGGAGCCTTTGAACCCCACTTCTTAACACCATATATGTCAACCTGAAATGATTAAATAAAAAAAAAAGACTGACAAGACAGCAAAAACTAGGGTCTTTTAACCAAGGCAAGGGAATTGTAATCCATAGCCACATGCAGTACCAGGGTGCATAAGTGCTCAAGAGGGGAAGACAGGGCAGAGTTAAATATATTTCAACAGGGAGGGAGTCTTATGGGAGGCACAGCTTTGAGAAGCTGTTACAGAAAATCATAGAGAATGCTGGAGGAGCCTCTAGAATGGGTAAATATCTAAACAGAATGGGGCTCCCCTTTTTTTTCCCCTTGTCTTTTTTTCAACTGGTTTCCATAGTTCTCTTTTAACTGGTTTCAGTTGCCCTTGGGCAATTTGCAGCCCTGGATCAGGCAAGGTCAGCTACTCCCAACAGTGGACATCTTGTTCCATGGAGTTGAGACCATGCAGAGTTATAGATGGAAAATGGAGAGAGCACTGGGATGCATTTCCTATTCTCTTTTGTCATTAATGTCTTTGATAATCTTTCTCTCTGCCTCCAGTCATGATATGTTTATGTGTATGTATGCATGCAATATTTCCTCAGCAGGGGATATAAGCTTCTTAGTGTCAGGTATCTTTGTACACTCCAGTACCTAGTGCCTCTTCTTAAAAACTGGTTCATCCAAGCTCCAGTCATGCTACAAAGGTACCCGTTCTTTCATCCTCCTCCCCCATCTCCCATCCCCTACACCAACATCTATAGCCATGGACTATGATCAAATCACTCTCCCACTCTTCTAGAAGGGTTATTATGTCTCCACTCACCAATGCTCTTACTTTCTTGATCAAAGTGTCTGTCCATGGCCACCACTTCCCTTTATTTCTGACATTAGAATTTTAATTCCTATAGGGCAGTGATTGCCTTTACATTTGTATCCCAAGCATTCATAATAGTCCTTGGCACTTAGTAGGCATTTAGAAACTGTTTTTGCCCTATACATTTTTTTTATTCACTCATTCATTTAGTCATCCACTCATTTATTTACTTGCTTGCTCATTCGTTTGTCTATTTATTTATTTCTTCACTCATTCACCTGTGATTCAGAGTACCTAGTTACATATCCAATCTCTGAAACTTACTACCTATGTGGTTAAGGACAAGTCACTTAATTTTTCTGGGTCTCAGTTTCCTCATCTGTAAAAGTCATGCATTGGATTAGATGGGCTCTGAGGTCCCTTTGAACCCTAGATCTGTAGTCTTGTGAAATCGGCACATCTATAAACTACTGTTTCTGCTATATCTCTGTCTTCTTCTCATGTATAGCCTTTAAGACTTTGCCAAATATTTTGCTAAAAACAAGGTATGACATTTTGTTTTGCCTAAAAATGTCTACAGTGTTTCTCTCAATTTAAAAGCATAGTAAACCTGTCAAAAATGTGGTTAATGTGGCATTACTTGTTCTTGATGAAAATATAACAGCTTTTAGAGATCACTGCTTTCCTTTATAAATGCTCAGAAACCATCCATTTAATATGATGTTCTAGAATAGTAACAGTAATAAAAGTTAAGTTTCCAATACTGTAATAGTTCAAAGAATCCACTTTTTCTTTTTCTTTTTTCTTTTTTGAAATCAAGAGAAAATCTACCCAGTTCCAGTTTTGTGAATCTTTCCTATTCTCCAACATTTTAATAGGTCATAGACAGTACCTCAGGGATGTCTTCTACTAGTTCTTTTCAGTGTCATAGATATAGTTTTTCCAGACCTCATGACAATCTCACTGATGGCGGATGGGTTGTCTCCTAGTCCCTTGTAATCTTTCTAGTATTCTTACACCTTACTCTCTTCCATGTAGTCTTTGACTCAGTGACATTTGTTTCTTTTCTATTCCTCACATAGCATAATTCATCTCATGACTGGACATTTTCACTAGCTGTCCACCATTCCTGAAATACTCTCCCTCCTCATCGCTGCCTCCTGGCTTCTTTGACTTTCCTCCAGTACCAGTTAAAATTCTGTCTTCTATAGGAAATATTTTCTAAACCCCTTTGATACTAATGACTTCCTTTTGATGATTATCTCTCTTTTATTCTTAAATTTTTGCATATTTTCTCCCCTCCTTGGACTGTGAGTTCCTTGAGAGCAGAGACTGTCTTTTGTATTTCTTTGAATCCCCAGTTTTTTATTTAGCATAGTGCCTGGCACATAGGAGGCACTTAATAAATACTTGTAAACTGACTGATACATTCACTTATCTTTTGTTAATTTTCTCTAGATTTCAACTCCCAGTTAATTTTATTGTTCCTGTCACATTTTGCTGATCATTCTCCTCAGGCAAAATTGAAAAAGCAAAATAGGAGTTTGATAGTTCTTCCTTTCTATGGTGTCTATTTTGATTGTCCCATTCACCCTGAAAGTAGTATTATCCTCTCTTCTTAGTTCTCTTAATAGAAATATCAAAAGACCTTTTTTTGTTGGTTGCCTCCACCACCATCCTTTTATCTTTCTGCCATTTGGCATCAATACCATCCCTACAGAACTTTCAGTCTAGTCCAATGATTCTGGGTCTAGACTGGATAATAGAACATAAATTAGATGTAGAGCTGGAAGGAACTTCAGAAGCCATGTAATCTAACTTCCTAATTTTAGAGATGAGGAAACCGAGGGCCAGGGAGACTAAGTGATTTGCTCATGGTCAAACAAGTAATAAAAATTATTGGGGATAATTGGAACATGATGAAACTCTTATGGACCATAAAATTCCATTGAACAAATTCATTTACAATTACATTGAAGTGATATAATTTACAAAAAAAAGAGATGCTGATCCTGTTTGACTCTAGATTTGCCAGGTCTGCAAAATGCTGGGTCAAAAAAAATATCCTATAGGACAATGGGAATTCTGCCAAACTTCTAGCCTTTCCAAAGGCTAGGCTCCTTATGTCTCAGTAAGAAAGGAAGCTCCCCTAGTGGTCTGAACCCTAGATTAACCAAATACTGAGAACAAACTCCTTGTACCTATTAGGAAAACCAGTTTAAGTACATACTGTTCATAAGGCAAAAGTCATGGCAGAATTTTGCCCTGATCCTGAATTGCATGCCTTTATTTCTATTATGTTTATTTAATATATTAATGAGTTCCCTATGCATTCACCTCCATCTCTTTAGAGTGTTATGCCCTGAATTTCTTTTGTGTAGTATGCATTTAATAAATTCTTGCTGATTGATTGATTAAAGGTCATGTTGATGATGGTCTCCCTAGATTCTGAAGTATATTCAGCAAAAAAGAAAATGCATTATCAAAATGGTACATTTCTTAGCTTCTATGGATTAAAATAAATTTAAAATAGCATATATTTAATAAATGTTTATTATGAGTAATGTACCATGTGAGATTAAATGAAAAATCCAAAAAGAAATAATAAATCATGGTCCCTGATGTTCTAAACCCTATGCTTTTTATAGGGTGGAATATAACAGACAAATCAGTATAATATCAAAGAGAGCATAAGTACACAAGAAATATGGAAATAAAATGGTGTAGAGCCTGAAAAGATAAAAAAAAAGTTTTCAGAATATGGTGGGAGGGATCAGAAAAGACTTCAGTGTAATGATATTTTAAAAACTAAAAAAAAATAATTGATTTTTTTTTGTTTTTACAATACAGCTATTTCCTGATATATGTCTCCTCTCCTCAGCCCTCCCTTATAATAAGGAAAAAACTATTAGGTAAACCAGACAAGACAGAGAGAGACAGCATCTTATAACAATTCTCCTATGACCCCACACACTATCCCTCTCATTTGCTAGATGAATGACTCTTTATCATGAAGTCTGTATGGTAGTAGCAGCTAGTCTAGTTTATCTTCACTTTTTAATCATTTCTTTCTACAAATTCTCCAGAGATGATCTAACTAATATACTGGAATAGATGGTGGGTTTGTAGAATGCAATATGGCTAGGGAATTTGGGTTGCCACCAAACTATGGTGACATCATCAAAAATTATTTGCTCTGTGAAAAGCTCAGATTTTCACCAGTCTGTCAGTCGAATCTCTTAAATCAGCCTGCTGAGGTAACTTAATGGATCATATGTCCCTGAAACTTCATTAAAACACTGACCATGAGGTTCAGGTCAAGCAACCAGCTGAATGCTGAAATTACCTTAGAGGATGTCCTTTTGATAGTTTAGTAACTAAAACTCCATGAACTTGTTCGTGTATCTCCATGTATCTCCCAATATACTAAGTCCAACCTTTTGCTTATATATATATATTTTGGTGAAGCAAATGGGGTTAAGTGACTTGTCCATAGCAACGTAGCTAGTAAGTGTCACGTTTCTGAACACAACTTTGAATTCAGATCCTCCTGACTATAAGGCCGAGCTCTATCCACTGTGCTGCCTAGCTGCCCCTCTTTTAATATTTCAAGTGGTACCAGCACAATACTTGGGCTGTCTGCTAAGTCCTTATTCTTTATAGATGATTGCATTATTTATTTTCTTTTATAACTCTTTTCACAGGAAAATCATATTTTGAGTCATACTGGTTAATCCACCATTTTTCTTTGGATAACCTTTGGTTTTAGTTCTTTTTGAGATTATAGTGTGTCATGAAATGTAAAATATAGCATAATAACCAGAATATTAGTTGTTTTTTTTTTAAAGTAGCTAAAAGACTTCGGAGGAGGAATAGAGAATAGGAGTAGGGATAAAAGGAGAAAAGCATTGAGGCACTCAGGATCATTGAAGTGACTGTGCAATTCACCAAATGAGATACAGACTGATAGAATCTTGGAAAAATAAAGACATGTATCTATGAACCAATTCAAGGGTCTCTATAATTCAAACTGCATATTGTAATCTAGATAAGAATTTTTTTTTCTTCACTTTGTTTTAAGGTCCATCTCAAGTGACTGTCAGTTTCATTGATGAGACTTTCTACTATTCTAGTGCTTGATACCATTACTACAGTATCATCCATAAATACAAGCAAATAGAGGGAAAGCTATGCATATCTGGATTAATATTTCCTGCAATTAGATATTAATGAGAAATTTTGCATAATGTGATACATAAATTCACAGAAAACATTGAGGTCATTCCAAACCTTGCAGAGCAACAATATTTAATTGCAAGGCATCAGATAAGATTGCAGAATCTATTAAATCTATTTTAAACATTTAAGCAGATCTCCATGTATTCATTGTTAGGAACACCCATCTTTCCTTCTTCCCACTTGCTGCTTAGATGGAATCTTTCTGTTACAGAGATGATTTTCTCAGGCTCAGTTTCTTTGCATCCAAATCATATGATATTAATAGTTTAGATGCTTAATATATGGGCCAAGAAGGCAAGAACCAATGAAGAAGATATGGTGGATACAGAAATAGTAATAGTAAAAAAATGAAACCTGGTTCCTTGAGAATATCTCCAAGTATGTCATTAGATAAATAGCAAAAATGGATTGAATCTGCTGCTCCAGGCAGTGGAGAAACCAAGTTTCTGTTGTGAATAGCTAAGATTTCTTATAGAATAGACACTAGAAAAATAATTTTACAAATGGCATTTAGCATATCCATATTTTAAGGCCTCTTCAGGGCAGAAAACTAATGAAAACTAAAGTCTTTGCATGTATTACTCAAATAAATCACCAAAGAAATTCCAAATTGACTCTTTGGTTGTTGTCATCCATTTGGGGAAAGGTAACTGAAAATATTAAGTCCTTATAAATTATAAGCAGATTTAAAGCTAAGAAAATGATATTTGACTCTCCAAGGAAGAAATCCAGCCTTCCATTCAACTACAGAGGGTTAGTTGCATAGTATTGAATGCAGCCCAGGATGACATTTGTGGAAAGTGATGAACTCTTCACAGACTGATGCAAAGGATCAAGAAGTATTTTCTAGTCCTGCAAACAATGGATAAGGAGAGAGGTGCTATATCTGTGATTTCATTGCTATAGAGACCTACCCACTCTATTGTCAACTGGGTGGATCAGTGGATAGAGTGTTAGAGCTGTAGACAAGAAGATGACTTTAAATCCTACCTTATACACTTACTAGCTATGTGTTAAGTCACTTAACATCTCTCCTTGCCTTGATTTCTTCATCCATAAAATGAGGATAAGAGCACCTTACTACCAGTGTTGTGAAAACAAAATGAGATAATACTTCTAAAGTGCTACATAAATACTATCTTCAGTCTTATCTTCATTGTTATTGTCATTATAAAGAATGAGGAAATTCTTCCATCAGTGAAGATTGTTACCTAGAGTAAAAGTATCAGACTCTTACCTGCATGGAACCCAGATACTTCCAGAACTAGATTAAAATATAATTGGAGAACATTTAACAAAACAAGTAAAAATAAAATGGAATATAGATAACATTAATTTGTGGTTTTCTAAATCAATATGGTGCAGGGATCTGTTTCTATTTGAATTTGATACCACTGGCCAAGAATTGCTCAAATTGCTGAAAAACTAAATAACTTCATGAAAGTTACACAACTAGTATGTGTCAAAGGAAGGACTTCAACTCTAACCTGTTTGCTATTGCTCAAATACAATACTTTTTCTTTCAACTCTGAACATTTTACTGGCCATCCCCAGTGCTTGGAATTCTCTCCCTTCTCTTTTCTTCCTCCTGGCTCCCCTGATTTGCTTTCAAGTCTAAGCTAGTCCCACTTTTGCAAGAGGCCTTTCAAAGCTTTAATCTCAGTGTCTTCTCTCTGAGATTATCTCCAGTTTGTCTTGAATAGATGAGGTTTGTACTTAATTGTTTGTATGTTTTCCCTCCATTAGACAATCAGCTCCTGGACAGGCAAGACTTTTTTTTTAATTCCTTTTTTTTCCTGTATCCCCAGTGCTTAACACAGTGCAAGCACATAGTAGGTGCTTTATAAATACTAATAATAGCTGGCCTCATTGCTGTATGCCTGTGAAACCTGAACAGTATATCAGTGATATTCCAGGAAACTGAATCATTTCCATTTGAATTGTCTTAGGAAGATTCTGAAGATCACCTGGCAAGACAAGATCAGACACTGAGGTCCTTTCTTGAGCTAAACTGTCAAACATTCAAACTGTACTGCACAGAGCACAATTGATGGTCTGGACACATTATTTAAATGCCAAATGTATGCTTGCCTAAAAAAAAAGACTATAGAGATCTCACGCAAGGAAGGCCTTCACATTGTGGTCAGAAGAACTGCTACAAGAACACTCTTAAGGTCTCTCTAAAGAACTTTGGAATTGATTACATGATATGGGAGACACTGGCACAGGACCACCCAGCATGGCATAATACCCTTATCATAGAAGGTGCTGTGCCCTATTTCCAAAGCAGAATTGAAGTAGCCCAAAAGAAAACAAGATGAGCAAATTTAGAGAATCCACCCCAAATGTTCACATGGACTCTTTGTACCTGACCTGTGGTAGAGCCTTCTGAGCTTGTAATGATCCTATCAACCAAAGTCAGACACATTCTAACTTAACTCTAACATAGTGATGTCATTTTGGCCCACTTTCAGAACGAAAACCAGCAACCAATAGCTAACATTTATAGAGTTCTTACTATGTGCCAAACACTGTACTAAGTGCTTTACAATTACTATCTCATTTGATACTCACAACTACCCTGGGATTTAGGTCCTATTATTACCCCATTTTACAGATGAAGAAACTGAGGCAGAGGTTAAATAACTTGCCCAGAGTTATACAGCTAATTATTTCTGAGGCCAGATTTGAGCCTACGTGTTTCTGACTCCAGGTCCGGGACTCTATCCACTTTTCCCCTACCTTCCTCTGAGTGTTAGCTGACTTGATTTCATGGTTCCCAGGGCAGCTGCCTCTCCATTATGCCTCCCTGATCCATTCATTCCCATGAATAATTCATCTAAAACACAGAAGTTACATTTTTGGATTTTTCTCTATGAAAAGAAATATAATACATCTAAATAAATGTGTTTCAGAAAATATAATTCAATACCTAAAACATCTATTTAGCTTTTTGCGGATGACTATGCATGGTGACTATAGCACAATGGCAAAACAAGATAATTTCTTAACTCAGGAGCTTACTGTGGCAGGGGAGATAAAGTCAGAATAACTTTAGTAGTAGTAAACATGTGATAAGTATACATGGGA
Organism: Phascolarctos cinereus; assembly: GCF_003287225.1. NCBI lineage: Eukaryota > Metazoa > Chordata > Mammalia > Diprotodontia > Phascolarctidae > Phascolarctos > Phascolarctos cinereus. The sequence continues at coordinate 578,324,306 of NW_027555847.1, forward strand.
GGTCCAAACATAATGCCTAATCAATAAATAAGCATTAATTAAACATCTATTTGTGGCAGATGTTGAGAAAGGAGAGATTATATATATATATATATATATATATATATGTATATATATATATATAATATATATATATATATATATATATATATATATATAGATATATATATAGAGATATATATATATATATATATATATATATATATATATATATATATATATATAATAGATATAAGAGAGAGAGAGAGAGAGAGAGAGAGAGCTTCATTGTGTTTACCCCTCAACTACTGCTTGAAATAAGGATTAATAATTCCAGACCTGACAGTAGTAAAAGGGAAAACAAATTTCAGGAGTGATGGAATGAAAGAAATGGGTTTGTCAGGAATATAGAGTGGAAAAGTGTTCACAGTAAAACTAGGAAGCCATAATGGAAGCAAATTATAGACATCCTTGAATACCAAGCAGTGATGTTCCTGCCTAAACATTTGGAAATTTACTGATAACAGTGGCTATAGGAGACACTAAAGATGGGGAAGATAGTTATGAAATTAGGAAGCTGTTACAATCGTCTAGGTGGAAGGTAACCAAGGCTTGGACCAGGGTAATAAGTAGCAGGGATTGTGAAAAAGGGAGAGCCAATGAGATACACATTATGGAGAATGAATTGACAGCACTTCGCAACTGATTGGTTGTAGAGAGGGAAGGAGAGTTAAGCGTTAAATATGAATCAGAAATTTTAAGCCTGGGTGACAGGAAGAATGAAGAACACAAAATAGGGAAGTCCAGAGGATAGGATTTGGAGTAAAGATGATGAGTTGATTTTTGGGAAATCTTGAGACTTTGGTGGATGTATCCAGAAGGCACTTTTGTGAGAAAGAATGGAAACTGGAATTCAACGTTACCTAAAAGTTTTAGCATTCTGAAATTTCTCTCTGCCTCAAATCTTATGTGAAGGGAGTTATGATGATATGCCCCCCTAAAAAAAAATAACCTGCAGTTTGAGGTCCAGTAGCTCATTAGATTCAAAAAAGTAGTCTTTACAACTTCTAATATTTACCATGGCATAGTGAGAGAGGGCAACTAGGTGGCTAAGTGAATAAAACACCACTGGGCCTGGAGTCAGGAACAGCTGAGTTTAAATCTGAACTCAGACACTTCTTAGCTGTGTTACCCTGGTTAAGTCACGTAACCTTGTTTGCCTCAGTTTCTTCATATATACAATGAGATGGAGAAGGAAAAGGCAAACCACTCCAGCAGTATCTTTGTGAAGAATGTGTCAGATGGGCTCATAAAGAGTTGGTCATGATTGAAATGACACAACAAAAAATGTTAGCTCAGTTATACAGATGGTGGAACTAGGACTGAGAGGTTGTAGCTTGACCAGGATCACACTGCTAAGAAGTATCTGAGGTAGGATTTAAAGCCAGGTCTTCATGACTCAATGTCTAGTGCTCTACTTTTAGGTTCAGTTATGTGGCATAGATATGGGATTTGATGTCTGAAAGACCTAGGTTCTAATCCCATCTCAGGTACTTACTCGCTTTGTGACCTTAGACAAATCATTATACCTCTGTTGCCCTTGTGAATCAGGGATGATAATAATAGCAAGCATTTTACAAGGTTATTGTGAGGATAAAATCAATTCGCACATGTAAAACATTTTGCAAATCTTAAAGAACTTTACAAAATGCCAGGAATTATTTTTATGATATAATCCCTTCCTTGAACATTTTTGGTTTTTACTAGTTTAGTTGTTTAATCATCTCAGTTATAGCTGACTCTTCACGACCCCATTTTGGGTTTGCTTGGCAAAGATGTTGGAGCAGTTTGCCATTTCTTTCTCTAGCCCATTATACAGATGAGCAAACCAAGGCAAGAAGAGTTAAGTGACTTGCCCAGGGTCACACAGCTAGAAAGAGTAGGAGGCTGGATTAGAACTCCTGATGATGAGTCTTCCTGAACATAGCAAGTGCTTAATAACTATTTATGGAATTGAATTGAATTTCTGTAGTGTTTTCCAGTTACAGAGCACCTGACATACAAGATTTCATTTGATTCTTACATACCTATGAAATAGGTAATAGAAACATTATTAATCCAGCTTTACAAATTATTTGACTAAAGCTCAAAAAAATCCATGCTATTTGAGATCACATCCATCGTAAGTGACACATCTGGGTTTAAACCAAGTTATTGACTTCAAGTCCTAAGTTCTTTCCATAATGCAAGGGTGACTATCAAAAAAAGAAAATATTGCCTGACTAATACGCATGTGTGTGTGTGTGTGTGTGTGTGTGTGTGTTTGTCTTATCTTCCCCTCCTCTTAATGAAAGCATAAAGAGGAAACAAGGAAGCTTTGGCAGAGTCTTTTATACATGTCACAACTTTATAGCCACCTTTTTGACAGAGAAAGGAAGAGAATAGAAGTCCCCCTGCATTTATTGTTTATTGATTTTAAGAAAGCATTTGACTCTGTAGAACAAAATGTAACCTTGACATCTTTCCTTGGACAAGGTGTTTCCTGTGTATTTATCAAAATACTACAAAACCTTCTGACAGATGAGAGTCAGCAATAGTTTCATTCAACTATCTTCTGAGTACTGACATCAAATGGGATGTCAAACAGAGAGATATGTGTTCCCCTAAGGTATTGACTAGAGTTGTAGAAGAGGTTCTTTGCAAAGACCAAACCAAAGGTTTACTAAATATTATCTTCCCCATTAGATCATATGCTCCTACAAGGCAGGGATTGTGTCTTAATTCACTATTCTCAAAGCACCTTTTATAGAACCTAGCAGGTGGTATTTGATGAATAAATGTCTGTTTAATATTGACTAACAGGGAAGGAATACTCGAAGCTATATGTCCAAGGCTTCACTACTTTCCTACCAAATACCAGTTCCATAATGAACACACACAGTAAACAGCAAGTGTATAGTAAAACAGAAATCAAAGAAGCTATACCTATGAGACTATATGCACATACTACACAGAGTGAGTGAACTATTCTATTATGAAGTAAGATAACTCAGCTCAATGAGGAAAGTGAGTCTCAGATCTTATCCAAGAGAAAATTCCCCAAAGCTTCTAGTGTAGTAAGCTGAGGATAGGGACATGATTAAGATGATGGATCCTCTATTTGTTGTTCGTCTGTTTCTTCCTAGTGTCTTTCTTTCCCTTCAGGGACCTAAAGAGTCTGGAAAGAGATGTCTACTCTCTAGAAACTTAAGGACAGAAGAGCAGTATCTCTTTTTCTCAAGCTCTCATCAACTGCTCTTCGTGTAACAACATTGAATAATCATTTACCAGTGAGGAAAGTCTTATGTAAATGACCTCTGAGCCATATGGATTACACTTTTTATCCTTTTCGCTGAGAGATATTCAGTTCAGCTAGAGTTCATGGTCTATGATATTTTGGGTGACAGGAAAACTCCCAACATTTCATCTCTCACATCCAATCCCCTTCTTTTCACTCACATGAGCACCATACCCAGTTCAGTTCCTCATTAGCTCTTGGACTTTTGCAATGTCTCCTAACTGGATACCTGGATTCTGTTCTATCCCTCCAATTGATTATCCACAGAAATGCCAAAATATTCTACCTATAATACAAGTTTAATTATGTCACTCAAAAAACGTTTGGTAGCTCCCTATCGCCAGTAAGATAAAATACGAATGTTTCAGTTTGGAACTTAATGTCTTTAATAATGAAGTGCCAGCCTCACTTCCTAGGTCTATTTCACATTTATCCCTTCATGCACTCCACAAACTTCATGCACTCCACAAATGCATTCCAGCAAAACTCTCCTATTAACTATCTTCTGAAATCGGTATGTGCTTCTCACCTCTATGGCTTTGTAGAAGTTTTCCTTTTTTCTTCTCATGCCTGAATGACACTCAGTTCATTTCAAACTTTTGGGATCTCCAGATTCATCCAAAGCTTAAATCACATGTCATTTATTACAGGAAGCCTTTCTCGGTCTACTTCACTCAAAGTTCTCTCTCATTCCTCAAATCAACCTGTCAGCAAAATCATATTTCAGTCACAGGCCAGCAGAGGACTGGGAGGTGTCACATGCAAGAATAGCTATCTCTGGCATAACACAAGTAGAAAGAAGAAACATATGGTTCCTGTGGTGTGGTCACACTAGGACAAAGCCCTGATTTCCCTATCCTAGTTCCAGATCTATTGCCGAAAAAAAGGACACACATACCTAGGAAAGTTCAGCAATTTTCTTATGAGACTAGATCTTTTTTTTCCCTGCATTACCTAGATATTGAGTGAATTATTATATCTTGGTCCTGAGTTATCCAGATCATGATCTGCATTTTCAGCTAAACGAAAGGAAATTATCAAATACGTTATTGGTCTTGGGAAAATTTGGATTAAACCTTTTTTCCCAGCAACAGTGGCAAGCATCATGCAATGCTTCATTGCATTACTATAGTTCACAACAACATTAATTAAAGAGTTTGAAGAACACTAACTCACACGAGGTACAACGCAATAAGACTAAAGCCAAAATCAATCTTTGCAAATAGATAAATAAGGATTGCTCATGTGAAAAATGAGCCTTCTCCCATTGAACCTTGGGAGATATATCCATGCATAGAGCTAACTCTCATTAACTTCATTGGAGCTTACCTCATAAATCCCCTGCCTTCAATGAGAAAAAAGGTCTAAAGATGCCTAATAGAATCACAACTGGATAATAGCAATGTTTGTATATTTCTTATACATTCTGCAGGTAGATGTGCTAGCTTATACCATGATGAATATTAATAAGTAAGCATTTACTCTGACAAAAATATGTTAGGTACTGATTTGGAAGTAGAAGAAATTCCTTTTCTTAGTCTGGTCTATATTTTGCTAAAAACTAAATTTAGTGAGGTAAAAAAAAACTCCAATATAGATCTGGCATCCCTTTTAAATATTAATTCAAGTAAGTTTTTACCCAATGTGTCCACCTAAAAGGAGAAAAAAGAAAACATAATTAGTACAGGGTTTTTTTTTAAATGGTATAAAACCATTGCAGTCTCCACAACTCAAACTCTTAACTATATTCAAGTTTTTTTTTCTTTCAACATCTCTATCCATCTCTCTCTCTCTCTCTTCTCTTCTCTCTCTCTCTCTCTCTCTCTCCCATTCTCCCCTCCCTCCCCCTCTCTCCCTCCTCTCTGGCAATAAATTTAAGTTGCCCATAGGTCACTAACTAAATTTTGCCATGCAGGTTTTTATTATGAAAATAATGACCATTAACAAAGAAAAACATTTCAATATACAAAGAAAAAAATAGAATAATAAATATGAAACTGTGGCCTTATTATATACACTTTTATTCTATTTTAAATTTAACAAGGTAGCATCAAATTTGCCCTATTTGGTTTCCCTTTTGAATTTAATTTTTATATTTGTAATATAATTTTCTTTCTTAAAGTTTTTTTATAACTACCCACTAACTCTGTCCTCTCCTCCTCATCCCCTGCCCCAGCATTTCCTTTGTAACAAATAATTTTAGTCAAGCAAAAAAAAAAAATCAACACTTTGAGCACTGTCTGAAAATGCATTTCTCATTCTGCATCTAAAATCTATTAAATCATAGCCAAGAGGAATAAAGCATGCTTTATCATCAGTGAGCAATGTATAGATTATTCTCTTCATTCTCCTCATTTCCCTATGCATCATTATGTAAGTTCTCTCAAATTTCTCTGTCATGTCTTACATCTTGATAATATTTCTCATATATAAAATGAGAAGATTGTGATGGGGTATAAACCCTGGAAACCCTGCCCCCAACTTCCTTGAACTTTCTCACATGGCCAAGTGTCAGTCTTTTGCCTGAGGCTATAATCCTTTCACCTGGTCTTTCATTGTGGCCCTCATTTTCTGCACTTGGCCCCACTCCAGATTGCCACTCCTTAATTCCATCTAAACCAGGCCTTTCCAGATCCTTCTCTGTTACCTCCCAGTCACCCCAGCCTACTGGCCACTCATTGATCCTTCCCACAGCCTTTCTGTATATAAGGTCCATCTTGCCACCCATTAAATTGATCAGATACTTAAAATCTGGCCTGCTCATTAAGACAAGTGTCGTGAATGCTCACATTCCTTAAGAGTCTGGTCAATGCTTAGATTCAATAAGAGTGTGGCCAATCTGGTAGATTTTTAGAATCATGCCCACCTTCAATGGTGTTCTAATAAACCTTGTCTTTGACTGAAAGAAGGCTTGGGTTGAATTCTTTTGAGGCAGGACCTGAGCTGTCATTCCAGGGTCCCAGCACCCCTAAACCTCAACAATTGGATTAAATGGCCTATAAGGGCCCATCTAGCTCAAGATTTATGATCTTAAGAATTTTTCACCTTGTTTAGCTAAGAATTCTTCTTTAACCCATAGTTCTGAAAAAAGTCTCCTTCTTTTATCTAATTTGTATGATCTAACATTTTATATTTAGGTCAGGTACCATGTATCCATTTGGAGCTTACAATGGTATATGTTATAAGATATTGAATTCATCCTTTTTTTCCTAGGACTTCCATCATGGATACAAAATGTAAAACTACAAACATCTTAGGTGACTTACAAAAGAATCCATATGACAAAACTAAATTGGATCATATAGTAGCAATAACCTTTATTTTAAGTACTGAATATTAATTTTACAAAGAAAGAGAAAGTATTTCCATCAATAAATTTTCCCCCTTATTTGGAATTGCCTTCAAATTACAAGGCCTCAGTATAGATGGGAATAATAATAATCATAAATTTAAAGCTGGAGGAGAATCTTTAACATTCCCCTCAAGCCCTCATCTTTCACATATAAGGAACCTGGAGCCAATGGATAATAAGGGATTTGCTCAGGATCACATAGGTGGTGAGGGTCAGAGGCAGAATTGAACTCAGGACTTCTGACTTAAAACACAACACCTTCTTTACTGCTCTAAATTGTTAATTATTCATTCAACTTAAATAGTGACTTGACTTTATCTTTCAGCAACAAGTATAGATGATTGCTGAGCAAGGTGAGAATGTATTTGGATTAAATTGAAGAGAACACCAAACTCTGAAAGTAGACTATAGCCACACTTTCCAGCATGTATATAATATGTCATTGCCCAGGCAAGATCGATATTCTGGATTTAGACCTCAGAGCAAGCCATTTTCACACCTTTTCCCTACAACATTTTAGAATTTGAAATTACAAGCATAAATCATACACTGTAGCTTGCAGCTAACACATGATTCCCTCCCTGAATTTTCTTTTGGAACAAGGGCCAGGCAATGCTAATTCAGTGCAGTCTCAAGGAAGTACTGGGAGCAGTTTGTCTAAACAAAGAAGAGTTGGCTGTTCCTAAATGTATGGAGGGCCTGCTCTGCCTCCTATACTGATAAAAGGAACTTCATTGTTAAAGATAAGTTCTTAGATCTCTCAGGAGGCTGGCCAATTTCTATTGAACTACATAGTCAATAGCAGTCAGTCAGCTGGGTGCTTTTCCTATTTCACTGTCTTAGGTAAAAATTACAAATATCAGAATTGCAGTCTTATTTATGGAACAGTTGGATGTTATAGGTTGACGTTACCCTCCTCGGGACCCAGATAATTCCTGTTGTAGGTCTGAGAAATAAGATAAATATTTTTTATTATTCCCAATTTAATTGGAATTTGATGTTTGTTAAGTTACTAATCAACTCATGGGAGGATAAATGAATTTTAACCTATTCGTGGATAATGTGAGATTATTCTAAGTCAGCACTTTGCACAGTGCTTAGCACAAAGCAGATACTGAATAAGTGCTTATTTCCTGACAGATCAAAAATATTAAGTTCTTGGCCTCTGGCAATGATTTCCCCCCATTAAAAATAATCCCTGATTGGGTATTTTCCTCTAATATAAAATACCTAACTTCAGATGAAGCCTCAGGCATCTGTTATTAAAAAACTCCATTCATAATGTTTAGAATCCAATGACCTTGGGATCTAAAAGGCTCTTTTAGTGAACCACAAGATCTAGCAGACTTTATGAAAAAAATGAGGCCTTCTTGGTCTTTGTTTGCTTTTTCCCCACCTTCCTCATAGATCTCCTCCTAGTGGATCATTTTTTTTCCTAATTACAATATTTATTCTTCTTCAAGAAATACCACAGAAAGAGAGAGGACCAGCTAAAATGATGGAGTAGGAAGAAGCACAGGATAACACACCCCCAAACTACTCCAGTAATAATCTAAGAATTCTGGACTACATTGTAATCAGGAAATTGAAGAAGAAACTACAAAGGATCATATTTCTATCCCAAGATTACAAATTCCATGTATGGACAAATGACCAGGGAAGGAACTGTGTTAACATGGGTAGATGGGAATCACAGACTCCATGCTCATATCTCTTAATTAGAATAGAAGTAAGGATACACCTAGAGATAATCACAGATTTAGCCCTGGGCCTGAGCCGTCATCCAAAGATTACCCAAAGGTACAACCAGCCTCTGAACTAGGCTAACCTAGAGTAGGCCCTAGATTCAGCCCCTAGTCCAGGCTAACAGCTCAAGGTTGTGAGTACAGTCTCAGTGACCAAAGCCTCAGTTTGGGGCCAGATTGTGAACTCAATACCCTACCCAAGGAAGGAATGTAAGGTGTATTCTCCCAGAGGCTCACATATCATAGACTCAATCTCAAAAGAGGTCCCAGATAGGTCAGCAGTACATTTCGCAGAAGAAATCATGAAAAAGAATTCCCATATCTCATAGAATCAGAAGGCAAAATGAAAAGTCAAAGGAACCACCAGCCTGCAAGTCAGAGAAACTTAAAAATGAAAACTTCTAGGAATGTCATAACTAAAATCTAGCTCTTGCAGGTTAAAGAAAATATATTACCAACAGCCAGAAGTTTTTTTCTAAAACTATTAATAACAAGCCAGAATCGTGCAATTAACAGCTACAACTATAAAGTATTAGAGAGAATGGAATATGACATCTAAGTGAAAAAAATACGCGAACAACCAAGAATAAATCAGAAAAACTTCCTACAGGGAAGAAAGATGGATCTGGAATGATAAGACCAAGAATTCATGATGAAAAATAAGAGCTGAATAGAAATGTTGAAACACAAAAAAGATATACCAATAATACAAAATAGATATACCAAAAGGGTAAATAAAAGCCAACAATTGGCAAAGACTTTATAAGGACAAAGTGTTTTATCCTAATAGGAAGGGAAGAGAAATGATACAAGCATTCCATAAGACCTATGATTTTAGCAGGAGTCATAGAGTCAAATAAGATGGAGGGCAAAGGAATAATTTTTATTATCTTTTTAAAATTTTATTTTATTTTCAATTCATGGAACAAGACAAGCATTTTGATAACAAAGTACAATAAAAAAGGTGATTGAACATGAAATTATAAATTCACCATGGTATTCCCTCCAAATATACAACAGTTATTTAATTTTCTTGTTTTTTCTTTTTTTCTTCCTTACTCCCCATCCTCACTCTAGAGATGGCTACAATTAGATACAAATATATGTATATATAGTATGCTTATACTGTATATATGTATATATATATGTAAAATTATTCTTTACATACTTGAATTTATCAGTTCTTTCTCTGTATACAGATAACATCTTCATATATCCTTAGTTTTAATTTCTGTATTTGTAATAGTCAAAATTAGTTACTCCAAGTTGTTCTTAAAACAATATTGCTGTTAATGTATGCAATGTTCTTTTGGTTTTGCTCACTTCGCTCTTCATCATTTCTTGCAAGTATTTCCATGCCTTTCTAAGATCACGGAGCTCATCATTTCCTATAGCACAGCAGCACTCTGTCACAACTAAACCATCACAACCTGCTCAGCCATTCCTGATATGATGGGGATCCCTGCAATCTCCAGTTCTTTGCACCACAAAGAGAAGAAGCTATAGACATCCTATTCACATTCAAAGTTATAATTAATATTTGTGAATTTCCCTCCATATTATTTTTACTCACTGTTTTCATCCTCAGCCTCTCTTTTTACCCTATTCCCATTATCTTCTTCCACCCTTCTCCTCACTCGCAGATTTTTATTATCTATTGATGATTTTATATGGAGACAAGGTAAAGGAGGGAGTGAAGGTTATACTAGGGAGGATACAAGTAAAAATCTATTCAAACAAGAGGTGTTAAGAGTCATCATTTGAATATCACTTTGATGTAATGCAGAATCAAATGATCAGAATCAGGGAACAATTTATACTATAATAACCACAGCATTATCAAAACAATTTCAAAACGCTTAAAAGCTGCCATCAAACTCTAATTATCACCAATGATTAGAGAGGACTGATTCAGACTAGAATGTTACCCGCTTCCTAAAAAGAAAAGACCAGATATTCAGAGTGAGATACATATTTTTGGTACATGCCCACTGTGCTTGACTTCTATATTTGTTTTTAGGAATGTTTTTGTTTTGTTTCCAGGAAAAGAAGAAAGCAGATGCTAATAAATTAAAAAAATAATAACTTTTAACTTATTAAAAATATTATATAAGTAGAAGAAAGAGTAATAGCCATCAAATCTAAGCCGTACCTAAAAAAAACCCCATACCTCTATTGATTGATGACATATTGGTCACCTAGTTCTTATCTAAATATCTCCAATGAGGGAGAACCCACATAGAAGCCTATGTATCACTGGATTATCCAAATTGTTGGGGAATTTTTTCTTACATCAAATGTAAATTTGCCACTCTACAATTTTCATCCATTATTCCTAATTGCACCTTCTGGGCCAAACAAAATAAGACAGATCTCTATTCAAGTCTCTTCTGCCAGCCCTTCAGAAACTTAAAGATATTTATCATTTATGTTTGAATCTTCTTATCCAGGCTAATTATTTTCTAGTTCTTATACCAAATATTTTCATAGTATGAGGGTGAAGGCTTTAACCACCCTACTTGCTTTCCACTGGTTGTATGCTCTTCAGCTGATTGTTATTCTTGGTGTTTTCAATTAGGGATCTCTCACAGGAGGTGATCAGTGGATTCTTTTGATGACTATTTTACCCTCTGGTTCTAGGACCTCAGGGAAGTTTTCCTTAATGATTTCTTGGATGATGCTGTCCAGGCTTTTTTTTTGGTTTGTTTTTGTCATAGCTTTCAGGTAGACTAGTAATTCTTAAAATACTCTCCTGAATCTATTTTTCCAGTTTAGTTGTTTTTTACAATGAGGTATTTTATGTTTTCTTCTATTTTCATTCTTTTAATTTTGTTTGACTGATTCTGAAGTCTCATAGAGTCATTACCTTCCACTTGCCCAGTTCTAATTTTTAATGAATTGGGTTTTTTTAAAATTAGATTTTGTGCCTCCTTTTCCATTTAGCCTATTTTACTTTTTAAGGAGTTCTCTTCAGTGAGATTTTTGCCTCCTTTTCCATTTGGCCAACTCTACTTTTTCAGTAGTTGATTACTTCAGTGTACTTCCCCCACCCCCCATTTGGCCAATCGTACTTTTAAGGACTTGTTTACTACATTCATTTTTTTGCCCTTCCTTTTCCAAGCTATTCACTCTCTCTTAAGTATCTCTCATTTATTTTCCTAAATTTTCTTCTCCCTCTCTTATCTGACTTTTAAAATTCTTGAGCTCTTCCAAGAAGGCTTTTTGGGGCTTGAGACCAGTTAATATTCCCCTTTGAGGTTTCAAATGTGGGTATGTTGACTGTATTTTCCTAATCTGAATTTGTATTTTGATCTTCCCTGTCCCCATAGAAAGAATCTATGGTAATTGTCCTTTTCTACTTTTTGCTCATGATGTTTGCCTATTTCTTGTCTTTCAAAGTTGAGCTGTCCTGATGGAGCCCAGGGGGCACTGACACAAGCTTTGTGTGCTGGGGCTTCAGATGCTGACAGCAGGAGGCTGTAGGGGTCTGGCAGCTTACCTGGTACTGAGCTGAGGTCAGTAACACTGAAGGTCTTGGGGTGGGTAGGTGGGTCTGATCCCTGGAGAATGCCTGCTCACCTGAGCTGCTGAGAAGCAGGGAAAGGTTTGGATGCCAGATGATGCCTACCTGCCTGGAGTTGTGATTCCTGGAGTTGTGCTGCAGCACCAGGAGGTTTGTCTGCTAGAATCTGCCAGTTCCTCTGCCTGGCCAAGGCACTTGAGAGTCCTGGTGTTGGCACTTGCCCACTCCACCCCCCTGTGGTTCAGGATCTCCCACTGGTTTTTCATGGTTTGGCTTGTCACTGCCTTGCTGGGATGTGTCCTGTCCTGTACTGCTCCCTTTCCAGCAGAGTGAGAGGGACCTTTCCCGTTAATCCCCCAAGCTTCCTGAGTTAAAAAAACTGCTGCACCCCATCTTTCTACTGTCTCAGCTATTCCAAGGTTTTTCCTGGGGCAATATTTTCTAGGTCTTTAGAGGTCAATAAGGCAGAGTAAGAGCAACTTAATTCTTATTCAGCCATCTTCAGTTGATAATTATTCTTGATAAAATGTTGTCCCAAGAAGCTACACACATTATTTTTAGATGTGGAATGACCAGAAGCAAGAAGAGTAATTGAATCAAAGTATACAAGAAGTTTGCCCAGGGAAAGCTTCCCTACCTGCTTCAGCCGACTAAGTGTGCTACCTCAGTACTTAGGCACTTCAGGGATAATGACAGGATCTCTGCAGTAGAGGATGCAGTAGGTGAGACTGTCTTTCCAACTGTTAGAAAGTAAATGTAACCCATGTTTTGAAACAGGTTATGTGCTTAATGTCAGAAGATTTGGTTTCCATTTCAGATTTTACCACTAAGTAATTGGATAGACCTTGTACAAATTATCACTTAAACACTTTGGTTTCCTTATCTGAATTAAAAAAAAATAAGAAAAGAAAAAAAGAAAACATTTGTAGTAGTGCTTGTAGTAATAGTAGCAGTAGTAATAAATAATAATAATTAATGACAATAATATTGTATTACCAAACTCATAGAATTGTTAGGAGAGCATTTTTCAAATGGTAAAAGATTATTCCTATGTGAGCATTATATCTTTTAGGATAGACAGAAAAGACAAAAGCAACTGGACCCTCTCCAATCATACCATTTAACATTTCATTCAGCAACCCAAGCATGACCAATGACAGGTTTTATATACCTAAAAATTCATGTAAATATGTGATGAGAATTAAATTGGCAAACAAAGGGGACAAAACACACATTTTCCAGAAAAGAAATTAAAAAAAAAACTTCACAGTGCTGTCAGTCATAGAAAGTGAGATAAAAATGAAAAATATGGTTTAATGATGTGCATTGAGAAATGCAGACCAGATGTTTATAAACAATATATACAGTTTGTTTAACAATTTATAGTATATTTTCTCCATCAATGTGTTGATGCTAGACCTAAGCTCTACTCCCCTGTAGTTGATATGTTTGGTGATTTTGAGTTTGAGGCTTATTTTGGGAAGTAATTTATTTTTCCCCTCATGTTCATTATTGTCAAAGCTCACATCTCTTCTTTTTTCTTATTAAAACTTAAAATCTCAAGCAATAATTTTTCATTTTGGATCCATTTAGATTTCAGCACTTTAACAAGAGGGATATTACTTCCCCCTCATTTTGTCAAGCAAGTAAATTGGAGCACCAAGTATAAGTGACTTGTTCCAAAATATAGCCAGACTAAAATATCCAGCAGTAGCACTCATAGTTCCTGGCTTAATAGACTCCATTATATTCTCACAGACCAGAAACAAAACTCCCTCGAGTTAGTCACGCACCACTACAAAAGCTGTTCTTTATCTTTCTAAATATGAAGATACGAAATACATTATGTAAACGTCAACATCTTGTGTCATAGCAGGAAACAAAACACCAGTGTACTGTCGTCAACTACTTGATGGGTTGTTATGTGGAAAACATTAGATTTGTTTTGTTTTTCCTTAGAGGGCTGAGCTGGGAGCAATCTCCCTCTCTTTCCCCCTCCCAACTCCTCTCCCCTCCCTTTCCTCTGTCTTGGAGCTATCCAAATGTGTAATAAACTGCTTGTGTGGTAAGGGGGTACTCCCTCACTGGCGGGTTTCAAGTGAACACTGATATGATCAATTGTTGGAGATATCACACGTGAATTCTTGGTCAGGAACTTGTTCAACTAGGTGGTCTCTGAGGTTCCTTCCAACTCAGAGATTCTGTGATTGTGATTCTGTTTACAATTCATCTTAGTTAAATATTGAGAATTGGATTAGAAAGAACAATGTTAGTCAATCCAAGGAATAAAGCATTGAGAATTGACATCCTCAAGGTAACTTTAATATGAATAAGATGAACTAACCCAATTTTAAAGAAGAAAACACTGCATTGTTTTAAAGATGACAACATTAGGGGTTTGAAGAATAAGGTAACAAAGGTACCTTTTTCAAAAGGTTCCATGGATGTTTGTCAATGTTCTTCTTGCTGTGTATTTCTTCTCATCTTTCCCCTTGGACCTTCAGGATGATTGCTGGATACAAAGCAATACTCATTGTTCAAGTCAGGGATAAGTTTTCACAGAGACCCAAAGTGTGTGCAAAATTTCATTACTCAGAAAATAGCTTGTGAAAAAAGAAACAATAATTTGTTCTTTTTAAAAACCTTTAAGACAGACTTAAATTCACTTTATTTAGCACTCACATTATGTCCAGATACTTGCTGAGCCTTGAAGGATATTTCTAGTGGCCCTTCAGGTGACACACTGCTTGACGTCATGAAATTAGGGATAAAAGTGGAGGACAGAAGCAATTTGTTATTATTCTCTATCTGTACCCTCACCACCTCAGGAAATACATGAGATGGATCATTGGTTCAGTGTTAAGAATGCAGAACTTGGAGTCAGAAGTCTTGTTTTCAAAACCCACATTTCCATTTACTACCTGTGTGACCTTGGGTGAGTTACTTAAAACCTTCTGGCCTCATCTATTTCCTTATCTGCAAAATGAGGGATTGGACTAGAAAATCTCTAATTACCTTTACAATTTTAAATCTATGGTTCTATAAATCAGTGTTTTCTACTCTAAGCTTCTAGTTCAATTCAGCAACAAGCATTTATTAAGCACCTACTACATGCTAAGAACTCTACTGGGTTCTGGGCATATAAAACCAAAATGAAATAATTTATTGCTGAATGGGGAAGGAGGAAACAACATGTACACAGAAGAGTCGCACTCACATTTACACACCCATAAACACAAACTAACTTTCTTTTTGGAGGGGGAAGGAAAAGATTTCTAACAACTGGGAAGATTGGGAATGACATCATATGGGTAGAATTTGAACTGGGAGTTGAAGAGAATTATGGTTTCCAAAAGATGGAAGTGTAGAGGGAAGGTAATCTAGGTGTGTTACAACAAACTGTGAAAAGGGAGGGAAGGAGGAGGTGAAATCTTGTGTATGGAGAACAGTCAGGAGACCAGTTTGTCTCAAATGTGTTATGAGAGAGGGAAAGTAATGTGAAATCATTCTGGAAAGATAGATTGTAGCCAGACTGTGAAGTGCTCACAATGACAAGCAGAAGAGTTGCTATTTTATCCTAGAGGTAATGGCAAGTCCATGAAGCTTCTAGAATGGGGGATTGGTCTGTCCTATACTTTAGGAATATTTTGCAACTATGTAGAAGATGGATCCAAGAGGAGAACAATCACACAAGTAAAAAGAACAATGTGGGACAAGCCATGATACCATTCATTAAGTTTATAAAGTTCTTTACACACTTATTAAAAATATTTTGATTTTAAAAATTGATGGGTTAAAAATATTTACCTTGCCTAATATTGATGAGTTTTACTCATCTTTCACATAGGGATAGGTTAACATGATGTAGGATTGTTTATAATGATTTCAATTTATTGTTTTCCAAATTAGCTCCCAGACATTGGGAAGACAAGACATGTACAACTAAGAGAATGAGTGGATAGAGCACTGGACCTGGAGTCAGGAAAATCTGATTTCAAATCTTGCCTCAAACAGTTACTGTGTGACCTTGGGTAAGTCATTTACCTTTCCTCAGTCACAATTTCTTCATCTATAAAATGGAGACAATAAGAGCACTTCTCTTGCAGAGTAATTGTGAGATAAAATAGGATAATATATGCAAAGTGCTTTGTGTACTTAAAATTCTTTTATAAATGCTAGTTATTATTGCTAAATATTATTATTTTTGGTTGCCCACGAGAATTGTGTAGTAAATACATGTTGCCCTAATTAATAAAAGGTTTGAATAGCTGGTAATGACTTCATCTGATAAAAAAAGAGATTATTTTTGCTTGGGTAATAGGTATATTAAATAGATATACATTATAGGTATGTATATCTATATAACATACCTATATATGAAGTAATATATTATTATAACATATTATAATAATTAATTAACTATATATACACACATACAAATACATATACACACACACACACACACATATATGTGTTATATCTATCTATCTAATACATACTCACACACATATATAGGGCTAGACCAGAAACTGTGCTATTGTTTGGTGCTCTGCATTGTCTTACCTCATTCACCTCTAGCATAAATATGCTAGAGGATTGACAACTGAAATGCAATTCAAGGGACTTTCTTCTTCAAGAACCAGAGAGACGGACTTTTGCAGAGGTTGGAAGGGTAAATTTGAAGTCAGGAAGCTGTGGATTTTATTCCCCTCAGACTACCTTTGGTGATAGTGTTGGTAATTTTCCCTACCCTGTGAACACAAATACACATACCTAGGCACACTCTCTGACAAGTGACCTTGGGAACCAGTTACACCTCTTGAAGTGTCGTCTGCCATAAAATAAGGCAACTAATACCCATAGTAACTACCTCATCTTGTTCTGAAGCCCAAAGGAGATATAATATATGTTAAATATTTTGCTTACCTTAAAGGCTAAAGTCCTATTTACTGGTATTATCCCCAAGACTGTCAGTCAGGGTATTTAAACTTGGATCAAGACCCTTCAGAAGTCAGCTTCTTCCAGAATCCATCAATAGATCCAATAACATCTATATTGGCAGCATCAAAATACTGATAAACACAAGCAATTGGGAAATTCTTGCATTCATAGATTCAAAGACTTAGAGGTGACTCAGAAGTCACCTAGATCAGTGGTGTCAAATTAAAATGAAAACTGGGACCACTAATCCATACATAAGGATCCTTGAAGGCTGCATATTGATTTGGTTTTCAAATGTTTTCTTATATTTTAATTAATTTTGTTAAACATTTATCAATTATATTTTACTCTGGTTTGGCAGAATTAATTTATATTAAGGCTGTGTGGGTAAGGCCATATGTTTGACTCCTCTACTATAAACTATCTGTCTCATTTTGCAGATAAGGAAACTGAGGCCCATGATGGCTAAAGGATTGGTACAAGGGTCACAAAGTTAGTGCATAATAGCCCTGATATTTGAACCAAGTTCTCCCAACTGAAAGTACAGAGTTTCCCCTCACCATGTTGTGTCTCCTGGACTTCTGTCTTCTCCTCAACTGACTTATAGTTGTTTTCAGATATTTTCACATTTCTTTTATAAAATGGCTTCTAATACTGTTAAATTATCTTTTAGAATTTTAAAATATTTATATTTTTATACTTTTAAGAGTATTCTTAATGTTCAAATTTTATCATTCTACTTGGCACCAAAATATTGTCATTTTCTTTTCATTCCTGTATGGAATGACAATATTCTATGCTCATTTAGATTTTTTGCTGTTTTAGCCCTCTGATTGCATTGCTTTTATAATAAATTTTGATGTGTAGAGACTTAATTAATTTGATTTAAACTTATTTTAAAAGATTATTTCTCTTTTTTGGACGTATGTTTTTGTAGCTGCCTACTGTTCAACTGTAATAGAACAAGGTAAAAAGAATGGCTAATCATTACTTTCAGCCCAATCATAACCTCCAATCCCAAATAAGTAAAATCAATTTTAATTTTTTTTCTTTTTTTAAAATAATTTTAAAAAATTGAGTTCTAAATTTTATCTTCTCCTGTGTCCCCTCTGTCAGCCATTGAGAAGGTAAGAAATATGATACCATTCATATGTGTGAAGTTATACCAAATATATTTCCATATTAGCCATGTTGCAAATAAAAGCAATAAAAATAAAGGGGAAAAATATGCTTCAATTTGTGTTCAGAGTTCATTGGTTCTCTCTCTGGAGGTGGATAACATTTTCATCAACTGTCATGTACCATTGTATTGATCAGGGTAGCTAAGTATTTCGTTGATCATTGCTACAATATTTCTGTTATTGTGTATAGTGTTTTCTTGGTTCTGCTCACTTCACTTTGCATCAGTTCATATAAGACTTCCCAGCTGCTTTTTGAAGCTATCCCCTAGATTAATTCTTATTGCATGATAATATTCCATCACAATCTTATGTCAAAACTTGTTCAGTCATGCCACAATTGATGATATCTCAATTTCCAATTCTTTTTCACCTCAAAAAGAGTTGCTACAAATATTTTTGTACATGTGGGTACTTTGTCTTTGATCTTTTTGGGGTAGCAGGGATAGAGGTCTAGTAGTGGTATTACTAGATCAAAAGGTATGGACACTTTTAAAGCCTTTTGAACAAAGATACAAATTGTTCTTCACAATAGTTGGAACAGTTCATAACCTTACCAACAGTGTATTGGTGCACCAATTCCACACCCCTTCCAATATTTGTCATTTTCTGTCATGTTAGCCAATCTGATAAATGTAAAGTGGTATCTCAGACTTGTTTTAATTTACATTTCCCTAATCAATATTGATTTAGAGCATTTTTCATGAGTATTAATAACCTTGATTTCTTCTGAAAAAGGCCCATTTATATCCTTTGACCATTACCAATTAGGCAATGACATTTTTTAAAAATAAATTAAGTGCAGTAATTTATGTATTTGAGAAGTTAACTCTGTATTAGAGAAATTTGATATAAATTTCCCCCCAGTTTTCTGCTTTCCTTCTAATTTCGGATATATCCATTATGTCTGCGCAATCTTCATGTAATCAGAATTATCAACTTTACCTCCCATAAGCCTCTCTACCTCTTGTTTGGTCATAAACTCTTCCCTTATCTATAAATATGACAGGTAATTTTTTTCATGTTTTCTCGATTTGTTTATGATAACACCCTTTATGTTTAAATCATGTACCCATTTGCCTTATGTTAGTATATGATGTGAAATCTTGGTCTGTCCCCAGTTTCTACTAGACTGCTTTCCAATTTTCTCAACATTTTTTTTGGTCAAATATTGAGTTCTTGACCTAACAGTCTGGATCTATGGGTTTATCAAATACTGGATTACTATGGTCATTTACTACTATACATTGTGTACCTAAACTATTCCACTGATCCATCAGTCTATTTCTTAGATGATGCCAGATTGTTTTGATAATTAATGCTTTGCAATATCCTTTGAAATACTGATACTTCATTCACTATTTTTTAAATTAATTACTTTGATATTCTTGACCTTTATATAAATTTTAGTATAGCCCTAACTATAGCTCTATGTTCAGTAGCCAATCACACTCCTGAGCTATAGAACCTCATCAGGAAAATTTGAAAACCATCAGCATATTTCACAGATCCTTTCAAATAAACTGATGCCCTTTATCCTTCCCTGAGTCAAAGATTCCTGTTCTAATTGGACAAGTTTTCAATAATAATAATGATAATAATAATCTCATTCCCCTGTTAAAAAGCAAGGCCTATTACAGGAGCTCTCTTGTATGACATCACGAAGTCTAAAGACTTAGGTCAGATTTAGTTACCTGGGAAGAGGCATAATCCAAAGGACAAAAAGTCAGACGGCTCAGACTTTCCACTCCCTAGAGAAGATGCTGATTAATTCCTCTGCTGTTCTCGAGTTAGATTCTTTAAGAGAACAAACACCTAAATAACAAAGCTTTTATTTAGTATACATCAAATCACAATGAATACATACATATACATAGATATAGCACTGGGTAGGATGATAAATCTGGACAAGTAATTGCAGTTGCTTTCCCAAGATTTCATAGGCTAGAGAAACAATTAAGTGTCACAGACTTTATTGTTTGAATTTTGTCCTACAAAAATATTCTTATTCAGTTTTTTCAAGAAAGCTGTTTCCAAGAGATACCCCACAAATAATGCCCTCCATTGTTATTGTTAATTTCAAAAACTTGCCATTAAAACCAATTTTAAAGCCTCTCATTGTGGGCTTATTTATCATAGCTGAGGTTGTTTATCTGCTTATCAAATTTCCTTACCCAAAAATGATAAACTTCAGAATACTTTACTCAGTCCCCCCAGACAGTAGAGCAAAGTGTTTAGTGATCTAATTTGTTCCAGCGTCTTCAGCAGAGAACTGCATTTGGCATCAAGGGACCTGAATTCAAATCCTGATTTTGACACTGATTAGCTCTGTGACTTTTGGCAAGTTACACTGTTTCTCTTGATATCTTAAAGAATATAACTGGGGGGGGGCACGGCTAGGTGGGGGGCATGGCTAGGTGGTGCAGTAGATAGAGCTCTGACCTTGGAGTCAGGAGGACCTGAGTTCAAATCCAACCTCAGACACTTGACACTTACTAGCTGTGTGACCCTGGGCAAATCACTTAATCCCCATTGCCTCACCAAAAAAAAAAAAAGGAAAAAAAAAAGAATTTAACTTGGTCAAGATACCTTTAAGTCTCTGAATGTGCTCAAATTTTAGGTCTCTGATTCTATCTGAGACTGCTTAGCCACTATTTAGATATTTTTTTGAAAAGCAGTTTTCTATAATCTATATTCCACTATATTTTAATACATGATGTTGTGTGTTACCATGGAAAGTTTAAAAAGGACAGTTATTACTATAGTATTTACAAACTAAGCTGTCTTTATGCCCTTGACCTTGGCATCAGCAGTATTGCCAGTGCCACAGTCTACTACATCCCTATTTCCTCCTCATTTACCACTCATTAATAACTTAGTGGTCTGTAACAGATATGACAGTACCCACCAGTCACTGATTTTTAACATTCTGTATTATCACTATACCCCCACTTCTCAAATTTGTTAGCTAGAGCTCAACTTGGGGAAAAGAACTCAAATGTGCCACTTAAGTACTCTGAGACAGAATAAGGAACTACAGTAAAATGTCATAGTAGTTATGATACATTTTTATATAACACTTTAAAGTTTGCAAAATACTTCATAATAATCATCCCATCAGTTCTTGAAATAACTCTGTGAGGTTAAGTATTCTTCATTGTCCCCATTTTATAGATGTTTTAGAGAGGAAAAGTTACTTTAATCTACAAAAGTCACACAGATGGTAAGTGAATAGTTCTGGATTTAAACCTGACTCCAAGTTCATGACTCTATGCCACACCTGCACAAACCTGTATAGAGAATTCTCAAGGAAAAAAAAAAATTCCTCTGCCATTTCAGATTTCTGAATTACAACATATAGATTGACAACAATAGTTCTCCAATTTTTAAAATATTTTTCCACTTAAAGTCCAGAATTATTTGGAGAAATGGGTCACATTACAAGAGAGTTGGGACACCCACATATGCACATGTGTGTGTCTTTGCAAATGTTAGTGCCATACAATTTCCAGTATACTTCTATGCTCCATCATACCCTTTGATGAAGCACCCCATTAGAGACTTTCCTGCATCACTAAGCAGTTAAGTGACTTGACCTGGGATCCACAGTCAGTATATGTGGGTCAAAAGTCAAATTTTACCTAGGTTTTCTAGATTCTGAGGTCAGCTCTCCATCCAATACAAAATGTGTGTCAAGAAAACTTGAGTTTAAATCTGGCCTCAGACACTAGCTGTGTGACCCTGGGCAGGTCACTTAAGCCTCTTTGCCTCAAGTTTCTCATCTGTAAATGGCAAAACACTTCAGCATCTTTGCCAAGAAAATATTCAGTGGAGTCATGAAGAGTTGGATTTGACTGAAACAATGAACAACATTTGCCTATAGTATGTATATGACTATATACCTTTTAACTAGGCTTGAATATATATTACTTGAAATTTCTGCAAAATAAAATAAGCAACATTCTTGTTTATGTGTCATGTACAATATCTTTTAAAAATGTGCTTCTATTCACCTTAGTTATTGTCTTTTCATAATGTCTTCATTTCAGTCAGTGCAAAAGCTATGGCAAATGACACGTGTATTTTAAAAATGTAGTAAACTGTCACCAAGTGCCTCCAACCACTGTTAGTCCATAAAGAAAATGCAAATCTAATTACAGTACCTCATAAAAGGGGGATGAAAAAGAATATGAGTAAACTGAAGTGGGGAGAAAACTACATACAGAAATATACTTCACAAAAGCACAATAATAAAAGAAGAGTAAATATAATACATTACTGCTCACTTATAGAGTACTTTGGAAGCAGAGATAAGAGTCTACAAGGCCCCAGAGGAATGTACATGACATCTATTGTAATTTCATTACATCCTCAATTTCTGATTAGCCATCTCCAAGCAATATGGCATGGTGAAGAAAAGCGTTAGCTGTAAGTCAAAAGATTTAAGATCAAGTTCAGGTTTTGCCACTAACTAACTGCAAGTCAGTTTGCAACTGCCTAGGGAAGTCACTTAGCCACTCAGAAATTCATTGTGCCCATTTGTAAATTAGGGTTATTAATAATAGTTACAATTTATGTATTTTTTTCAGGTTTGCAAAGTATTTTCCATGTTATCTCATCTGACCCTCACAATAGCTCCAAGTTCCACTCCTTTTAGAGTGTTCCACATCTTATTTTCATAAGACTAAATATCTTATTTCTAATTCTTTTTGTTTTCATTTCTATGGAAATTCAAAACATTCTCTTATGGTGCAAAAGATTCTTTAGATATGGAAGTACTGAACAAGAACATGTAACAGAGAACTGATACCCTAGTTAAGTGGGGAGAGAGTAATATGGAAACCTTCCATGAGTCTACTCAGCAGGCCTTGGTGAATTACAATCCAGAACAGTGCACGAGATTTCAGACATGGTTGATGAGCTGCTGGTTGTTTTGGGTGATCTTTTACAAATAGTAAACAATGGGACAGTGCGGAAGGATGGCAAATGGTGTTACAATTGTTTAAAAATTCAAGATTATAAGATGACAAGTCATTCCCCAATTGATAAATGGTCAAAGGCTATAAACACATAGTTTTCAGAAGAAATCAAATGTATAGTCGTATGAAAAAATGCTCTAAATTGCTATAGATTAGAGAAATGTAAATTAAAAAGAACAAACTCTGAAAAACCTGGAAAGACTTGCATGAACTGATGCATAATGAAGTGAACAGAACCAGAAGAATATTGTACATAGTAACTGCAATATTGTTCAATGAAGAATTGTGAATGACTTAGCTATTCTCAGCAATACAATGATCCAAGAAAATCCCAGAAGATAATGATGAAGTATACTACGTGCCTCCAGAGAAAGAACTGATATTGTTTGAATACAGGCTGCAGCATGCTGTTTTTCACTTTCTTTTTTTTCTTTAATGTGAGTCTTCTCATATAAAATGACCAAAATGGAAATGATTTATATAATTGCATATATATAACCTATATTTGATTGCTTACCATATCAGGGAAGAGGGAGGGCAGGGAGGGAAAGACAGATAGAATTTGCAACTCAAACTTTAAATAAGAATGTTAAAAATTTTAAAAAAAATTCTGAGACACCATCTCCCACTTTTCAGATTGGGTAATATGAAAAAAATAAAAATGTCAAATGTTGGTAGGGATGTGGAAAAATGGGGACATTAATGCACTGTTGGTGAAGTTGTGAACTAATCTTATCGTTCTGCAGAGTAATTTGGAATTATGCCCAAAGGGTTATAAAACTGTGTGTAATCTTTGACCCAGCAATACCACTATTAGGTTTTTACCTCAAAGAGATCAAAGAAAAATATATACAAAAATATATACAAAAATATTTAGAGCAGCTCTTTTTGTGGTGGCAAAGAGTTGGAATTGAAGGGATGCCCATCAATAGGGGAATGGTTGAACAAGTTGTAGTTTATAATTGTGATTGAATGCTATTGTACTATAAGAAATGATGAACAGGATGATTTCAGAAAAATTGGGAAGATTTAAATGAACTGATTCAAAGTGAAATGAGCAAGAAAACATTGTACATAGTAACAGGCAATGATCAACTGTGAATCACTTAGCTATTCTCACTAATATAATGAGCAAAAGGATTTGTGATGAGAATTGCTACCTACCTCCAGAGAAAGAACTGATGGAGTCTGAATGCAGATGGAAGCATACTTTTTTAAAAAAAACTTTATTATTCTTGATCTTTTTTAATCTATGTTTTCTTTTGCAACATGGCTAATGTGAAAATGTTTTTCAGGATTGCACATGTATAATCTATATTAAATTGCTTGCCTTCTCAGTGATAAGGGAGCGGAGAAAGGGAAAGAATTTGGAACTTAAAATTGAAAAAGAATGTTAAAAGGTTTTAATTTACATATAATTGAGAAAAATTAAAAAAAACATGAAAATGGTACAAGATGGACATTTTAGCCTAGAATCTGGTGAGCTCCTCCTAACCTAGGCTTAGATAGAATAATAATTACTATAATTTATATAGTACTCTAGAGTTTACAAAGTACTTTACATTCACTTATTTCCTGGAAACATTCTAGAATTAATTGTTGAAGAGGTTAGTGAGCACTTAAGAAAGAAAACAGTGATCATTTCTTTTTTTGACAGTATTGCATTGCTCTCCTTCATGTTCACTGCTGTTCAGCCAAAATGACCTTCTTACTCTTTCTGATCTATGACACTTCAGAACCTATCTTTGTCCATTTAAATTGACTGTTTTCCATTCCTGAAATGCACTTCTTCCTCACCTCTGCTTCTTAGGATCCCATCTGTTTAAAGTCTCAACACAACCACCATCTGATATATGATATCTTTACTAAAATCGCTATCTGCTGTTAACGTCCTCTCCAAATTATCTTGTATCTATCCCCTATTGCTGTATACATTATATGTTCCTTGAAGGTAGGGATTATGTCACTTTTATATTTCTATCCCCAGTACCTAACACAGTGCCTGGCACATAGTAATTGCTTAATAGATACTTTTATTTGAGTGATTGAATGTCAGACCATATATCTGGATTTCAACAAAGCATTTGATAATCCCTCACAATCTCCTTGTGGTTAAAATAAGGAGAGATGGACTGGATGTTAGTACAATTCGATGGATTCAGAACAAGTTGAATGACAGGGCCAAAGAATGATGATTCAATGGGACTCTAATGGAGTGGCCCAGGGCTATGTTCTCAACCCTACTGTACTTATTATTTTAAGGAATATCTTTTCAAAGTTATAGATGGTATGCTTGTCAAATTTGCAAATGACATAGAGATGAGAGAAATAATTAACTTGTTGGACCACAGAATCAGAATCTAATAGGCTAGAATAATCTACCAAGTCAAACACAATAAAATTAAATAAGAGTAATTTTAAAGTCCTATACTTGGCTACAAAAGAAAATCAATTGTAAAAATATACGTTGGGGAGGCATGGCTACTGAACAGTTCATGTGCAAAACATATAGGTGATTTGTAGTGTGAAGAAAATTAAATATCAGTCAGTAGTACAGAAAGTAGTAACATGACAGACAAAAATGCTGATAGATTTTAGGGTATATTAATAGAAGCTCAATGACTAGGATTAGCTGGGTGATAGTGACGATAGCCATAATTAGGGACAGCTAGATGACACAGTGGGTAGACTGCCAGACCTGAAGTCAGAAAGACTTATCTTCTTCAGTTCAAATCTGGACTCAGACATTTACTAACTATTTGACTCTAAGCAAGTCACTTAGACCTGTTTGCCTCAGTTTCCCCATTTGTAAAATGAGCTGGAGAAGAAAATGGCAAACCACTCCAATGTCTTTACCAAGTAACCTAAAGGTTACTCCAACATCAACCCCAAATGGGATCTCAAAGAGCTACACATGACGTAAACAACAGAACAACAACAAACCATGATTCATTCTGTCCTGGTCAGACCACACTTTATGTCCCATTCTAGCCACCTCATTTTAGGAAAAGTGGAGTGTGTACAGAGAAAAGAACCAAAATTATGAAAAAGCATACAAGGAGTAGTTGAAGGAAGAGAAAATGGTTAGCCTCAAAAAGAGGAGATATATATGTACTCAGCAGCCCAGCCCCGCCTCCATTCTAAGATTTTGTGCTCACATGAACTCGTATCATCCTGACAATTACTCCAAAGCAGATAACATTTCTCTCTCTGTCTTTATTTTCCTAACCCAAAATTTGTCTAAGAAATCTCTAAAATAAAAGTCAGAAACTCCTCATATATGGATAACCCCAAATCTGAGCAAAATGGTTCCAAGTTTTCATATAATCAATAATGGCGAAGACACATACCAGGGATGGAATACTCTTCCATCCCTCAGACAATGTAAAAGACTAAAAGGACTTCTAGGAGCTGATGAAGAGATAAAACAACCACTATGACTAATCCATCAATAAACATTTATTAGGCACTGGGCTAAGCACTGGGTATAAAAAAGGGGGGGGGGAGACAGTCAATGCACTATCACAGTTAGAACATAAAGAACACAGAACTAGTCCGTCAGGTCCCCTTAGAAGGAAATTGGACTTCCAAGTTCACATAAACCTTTTAACATTCCAGTATTTTTCAGAGTCCACTCAGTCGATCCAAAACTTCTGGTACTACTCTGTGGTTCAGACTCCCCCTTAGAAGATAAAAGATACTTTCAGGGCTGTTGAACAAGCAATTTCCTGCCAATTGAATGTGTACTGTTTGAAGAGCTCTCTGTGCCCTCCAAGTAGAACGCTACACTGGAATTATGCAGCTTTTCCTCTTCTTTCTCTAACGTTAGGAAATCATTTTCTGTCTTTAAAAGGTCCACAGCATAAGTCTTTTTTTAAAATTTTATTAATTTATTTTGATTTATCAAAAATCACTTCCATATGCTTTTGAGTTGAAAATTTTTCTCCCCCTTCCTCCCCCCGACCCTCCCCAAGACGGCGCACAATCTGATATAGGCTTTACATTTACATTCCTATTAGACATATTTTCACATTACTGAAGTCGTAAGTAAAATTTAAAACCAATAGGTGAAACCATCAGAAAGATGAAACAAAACTCAACAAAAGGTGAAAATAAGTCCACACCATGAGTCTTAAAGGTCATATCTGTCTTGGTGATTTTTTTTTAGCATTTTTATTTAAATTTTTGAGTCCCAAACTTAAGAGTGGATATTGCTGGTATGAATAATTTTGTAGGACTCTGGGCATAGTTCCAAATTGCTCTCCAGAATGTTTGTCTTAGTTCACAACTCCACTAACAGTACATTAGTGTCCCAGTTTTCCCACATTCCATCCAACATCCAACATTTTCTTTTTTTGTCATATTAGCCACTCTGATAAGTGTGAGTAGCCTCAGAGTTGCTCTAATTTACTTTCTCTGATCAATAGTGATTCAGAGCATTTTTTCCTGTGCCTATAGATAACTTGGATTTCTTTGTCTGATAATTGCCTGTTTGTATCTTTTGACCATTTATCAACTAGGGAATGACTTGTATGTTTATAAATTTGACATAATTCTCTATAGATTTGAGAAATGAGGCCTTTATCAGAGACACATGTTGCAAAAATTTTCTCCCAGCTTTCTGCTTTCCTTATAATCTTGGTTTCATTGGTTTTGCTTGTGCAAAAACTTTTTTATTTTATGTAATCAAAATTATCTGTTTTATATTTTGTGATGTTCTCTATTTCTTCTTTGGGCCTAAGTTCTTCCCTTATCCATAAATCTGACAGATAAGCTATCTCATACTCTCTTAATTTGCTTCTGGTGTTACCCTTTAGGTGTAAATCAAATACCCATTTTGACACTTTTTTGGTATATGTTGTGAGATATTGGCCTAAACCTAGTTTCTACCATATTACTTTCCAGTTTTTCTGGAAGTTTTTGTCAAATAATGAATTTTTGTTCCAAAAGCTTGGATCTTTGGGTTGATCATGTATGGGATTACTATGGTCTTTACTATAATGCAATTTGTATCTAATCATTCTATTGATCCACCATTCTACTTCTTAGCCAGCACCAGATTGTTTTGATAGTTACCTCTTAGTAATACAGTTTGAAATATGGTGCAGCTAGACCCCCTTCTTTCACATTTCTTTTCATTGGTTCCCTTGATATTCTTGAACTTTTGTTCTTCAGAAGAATTTTGTTATGATTTTTTCTAGATCTATAAAATGATATTTTTGATAGTTTAATTGGTATGGTACTGAATAAATTGATTAGGCAGAATTGTCATTTTATTGCATTGGCTCAGCCTACCCATGAACAATTAATTTTTTTTCAGTTGTTTAGATCTGACTTTATTTGTGTGAAAATTGTTTCATACTTGTGTCCATATGGTTCCTGGGTTTGTCTTCGCAGGTAGGCTCCCAAGTATTTTATATTGCCTACAGTTATTTTAAACAGAATTTCTCTTTCTGTCTCTTGCTGATGCTGATATATGTGGGTTTGTTTTGTATTCTGCAGCTTTGCTAAAGTTCTTAATAATTTTAGTTTGTTTAGTTTATTTAGTTTAGTTGATTCTCTAGGATTTTCTAAGTATAACATTATATCATCTGCAAAGAATGATAGTTTTTTTTTTCTCATTGCCTATTGTAATTCCTTTAATCTCTTTTTCTTCTCTGATTTCTATAGCTAACATTTCTAGTACAGTATTAAATAATATAAGTGATTATGGGCATCCTTGTTTCACTCTCAACTGTATTGGGAAGCTTTCTAGCTTATCCCATTACAGATAATGCTTGCTGATGGTTTTAGATGAATATTACTTATCATTTTAAGGCAAATTCCATTTATTCCTATGTTCTCTGGTGTTTTTAATAGGAAGGGTACTGCATTTTGTCAAAAGATTTTTTTCTGCACCTAATGAGATAATCATATGACTTTTCTGTTGGTTTTGTTATTGGCATGGTCAATTACGCTGAAAGTTTCCTAATATTCAACCAGCCCTGCATTCCCGGTATAAATCCCACCTGGTCAGAGTGTATGATCCTGGTCATAGATTACTGTAATATATTTGCTAATATTTCATTTAAAATTTTTGCATCAATGTTAATACAGGAAATTGGTCTATAATTTTTCTCCTCTATTTTGGCTCTTCCTGGTTTGGATATCAGCACCATATTTGTGTCATAAAAAGAATTTGGTAAGATTCCTTCTTCACCTCTTTTTAAAAAATAGTTAATACAATATTGGTATTAATTATTCTTTAAATGTTTGGTAGAATTCACTTGTGAATTCATCTGGTCCTGAGCATTTTTTTCTTAGGAAGTTCATTGATGGCTTGTTCAATTTCATTTTCGTAAGATTAGGTTATTTAAGTATTTTATTTCTTCTATTAATCTGAGTAATTTATATTTTTGTAGATATCATCCATTTCATTGATATTGGCAAGTTTATTGGCATATAACTGGGCAAAATAGCTCCTAACAATTATTTTAATTTCCTCTTCACTGGTGGTGAGTTCAACTCTTTCATTTTTAATACTGGTAATTTGGTTTTCTTCTTTCCTTTTTCAAGGAAAAATTTTAAATCAAATTAACCAATGATTTATATATTTTAATAGGTTTTTTTCATAAAACTAGCTAGTTTTATTTATTAACTCAATGGAATTCTTACTTTCAATTATATTAATCTCTCCTTTGATTTTCCAGGATTTTCAATTTGGTGCTTAATTGGAGATTTTTATTTTTTTTCATTTCCTAGTTTGTTTTTTTAGTTGCATGCCCAATTCATTGATTTGCTTTTTCTCTATTTTATTGATGTAAACAATTAGAACTATAAATTTACCCCTAAGTAATGTTTTGGCTGCATTCCATGAATTTTGGTATATTATCTCATTGTTGTCATTTGTTTTAATGAAATTATCAACTGTTTCTATGATTTGTTCAATGATGCACTTGGTTTTTTAGGATTAGATTTTCTTAAATCTCTCTTTCTATTTTCTCATATTGAATGTGATTTTTATTTCATTATGATCTTAGAAGGATACATTTACTATTTCTACTTTATTGCCTTTGGTTGAAGTTTTTATGCACCAATACATGGTCAGTTTTTGAATAGGTGCCATATACTTCTGAATAAAAGGTATATTCCTTTCTATTTCCATTCAGTTTTCTCCAGAAATCTATCATATCTAGCTTCCCCAGAATTTTATCCACCTCCTTAATTTCTTTTCGATTTATTTTTGGTTAGATTTATATAGTTCTGAGAGGGAAAGTTGAAGTACCCCATTAGCATAGTTTTATTATCTATTTCCTCCTGTAACTCATTCAATTTCTCCTTCAAAACTTCAGATGTTATACCATTTGGGATATATATGTTTAGTATTGATATGACTTCATTGTCTATGGTAACTTTCAACAACTCCTTTATATTTTTTTAATTGATCTGTTTTTTTTTGTTTGTTTGTTTTTGCTTTGTCTGACATCAGAATTGCTACCACTGCATTCTTTGCTTCAGCTGAAGCATAATAAATTCTGTTCCAGCTCCATACCTTTACCTTGTATGTATCTGTCTGCTTCCAATGTAAATAATATATTTTAAGATTCTGATTTTTTTATCCATTTTGTCATTCACTTCTGTTTTATGGGTGAGTTCATCTCATTCACATTTATAGTTATAACTGTGTATTTCTTTCTATGTTATTTTACACTTGTTTATCCCTCCCTCTCTCTCTTACTCCCCTACCTTTCCCACCCTCACAAGTATTTTACTTCTGATCACCACCTTCCCCAATCTACCTTCCTTTTTATCAGTCCCTCTCCCATTTTTATTATCCCCATTTGTTTTTACTTCCTTATAGGTTAAGACAGATTTATATATCCAATTGTGTGTGCAGGTTATTCCATCTTTGAGTCAATT
Source organism: Phascolarctos cinereus (assembly GCF_003287225.1). Taxonomy (NCBI): domain Eukaryota; kingdom Metazoa; phylum Chordata; class Mammalia; order Diprotodontia; family Phascolarctidae; genus Phascolarctos; species Phascolarctos cinereus. Next base: position 578,355,239 of record NW_027555847.1, read on the forward strand.
TTGATGAGAGTAAGGTTTATACTTTGAATGCTACCCTGTCACCACCATCTTCCCCTCCATTAAAATAGCTCTTTCATGCCCCTTTTTGTAGGATAATTTACTCCATTCGGTCTCCCCCCTCCTTCTTCCAGTGCAAATTTATTTCTCAGCCCTTTATTTTGTTTTTAGGGTATTATCCCATCAAAGTCACCCATATTATGTCCATAAATACCAATAGCCTCAGTCTACATATACTGCTTGCAACTGCTCTCATTAATTAATTAAGAGTTTCAAATTTTATCTTATCATATAGGAATATAAACAGTTTAACCTTATTGAATTTCTTATGTTTTCTCTTTCTTGTTTCTTTCTTACCTTTTTATGTTTTCCTTGAGTCTTGCATTTGAAGGTCATTTTTTTTTATTCAGCTCTGGTATTTTAATTAATAATGCTTGAAATCCTCTGTTTCATCAATATCCATTTACATTCAAATTTGCTTGGTAGATGATTCTTGGTTGTATCTTAACTCCTTTGCTTACCTGCATATCCTATTCCAAGCCCTCTGGTTCTTTAATGTGGAAGCTGCCAAAACCAATGTAATCTTGATTGTGGCTCCACCATATTTGAATCATTTATTTTTGCCTGCATGTAGTACTTTCTTTTTGATCTGTGAATTCTGGAATCTGGCTGTGATCTGGGAGTTTTCATTTTGGGATCTCTTTCAGGTAGTGATCAATGGATTCTTTCAATTTCTATTTTGCCTTCTGGTTCTAACATATCAAGGTGATTTTCTTTGATAATTTCTTGAAAGATGTTGCCTGGGCTTTTTTTTTTCACGGCTTTCAGGTAGTCCAATAATTGTTATATTATCTCTTGTTGATCTATTTTCTAGGTCAGTTATTTTCCAGTGAGGAATTTCACATTTTCTACCTTTTTACTTTTTTGATTTTATTATATCTTGATTTCTCACAGAGTCATTAGCTTCCGCGTGTTAAATTCTGAAGTTTAAGGAATTATTTTCTTTCAAGTGAGCTTTTGTGCTTATTTTCTCATTTGGCCAATTCTATTTTTTAGGGAATTATTTTCCTCAGTAAAATTTGTATATCTTTTCCCATGCTATTCACTCTTTTTTCATGATTCCCTTGCATTACTCTCATTGCTTTCCCCAATATTTCTTCTAATTTTTTATTTTCTTTTTAAAATTCTTCTTAAGAACTTCTAGGAAATTTTTTGAGCCTGAGACCAAATTACATTTTTCTTTGAGGCTTCACGAATTGTCATTTTAACATTATTGTTCTCTTTTAAGTTTATGTCTTGATCCTCCCTACCACCTCAGTAACTTTCTGTAGTCAAGATTCTTTTGTTTGTTTGGTTTTTGATCATTTTTTCCTGCCTTTTTTGTGATTTGGTGTTTTATGTGAGAGTTGGACTTTTTGTGCTGGGGTTCTGGGTCTTACTACTCATTTGCACTGGACTTCAGAGCTTAGCTGCTTGTTTTCTTTGGAGGGTAGGCTTCCCTTCTGGCTTGTACTGGGCATCAGGCCTCCCTGTTGGCCTCCCCTGGATGTGGGGTTTAGCTGCTGGCCTACTCTAGGGGTGGAACCTTGCTGCTGGGTTGCTATGGTAACAGAGTCTTTCTGGTAGCTGGAGGAGAGTTCTTGTGGCTGGTCTGTCCCAGAGGTGAGGTCCTGTTGCTGAGTTGCTATGGAAACAGGATCTTTCTGCTAAGAAGCCCTTGGGTGGGGTCTCACTGTTGGCCAGCCCTGGGATAAGGTTTATGCTGGGCATGGGTTTCCTGGGGAGGGGCCTTGCTGCCTTGCATACACCTTCACTTGCAGGTTTGCATGAGGGTGGGGCCTAGCTGGTGGATTTTATGAGACTTGGAACCTTGCTTCAGGACCCCTGCAGCTGCTACTGCTCTTGTAACTCCTTCCCATCCCACCCCAGTGAGACAGACCTTTCCTGCCATGCTGGTAAGCTGTTTCCCTGCTCTAGATCAATTCTGAGGCAGTTTTCTAGTTGTTTGGAGGGAAATATTAGAGGATTTCAGAGGGTTCCTTCCTCACTCTGCCATCATGGCACCAGAAATCTACCTTGGTGCTTCTGCCACAAATGAACATCAACTCTTCCGTGAGGTGGGACAATGTCTCTCCCCTTCTTTCTACACTCAGGAAAGAGGTAAAAGGAGAAAGACAGTTAAATACTAATTATCAAGGGAGAATTTTTTTTAAAGCTGAAATGATCTCAGAAATGAATTTACATACCATGAAAAGACGATGTTCTTCTGACAGGTTTCTATTCACCTGAGTTTCATTTGGCCAACCTTTTGGAGTTTCCCAAGGGCACTAGCTGATATGCTCACATTCTATCAGGTTTTTTAGGAAACTCATCAACCCTCTCACATGTAAAAGGACACAACTGCTGCCTATAAACACCTACAGAGGTTAGAAGAAAGAGCAATGAATAAGGGTTTCTGAGAGGTAGATCTTAGCTAGTTAGAAAGGAAAACAACATCCTAACAATTAGAGTAACCAAAAGTAGAATAGATTGCTGGAGAAGGTAGTGCCTCTACCCATTATTGACTTTGTCCAAGTATAAATTAGATGACCATTACTTAGAGGTATTTAAAGGGAGTTCCTATTTAGGCATGAGTTGTGCTATGTGGCAGGGCAGTGTAGGATAAGACAGTGTATATGATTTGTATTAAAATGTTATAATTTTGAATCTACCTATTATTTTCTAGCAGTGTGACTCAGGGGAGGTCATAGGGTTTTCAATTCCTCAAATGTATGTAACATTCCCTTTAGGATCAACTTCAATTTGCACTTAGAATTTAGTGTTTCCAGAGGATACAGATGCTGTTCTCATAATTTAAGAAATTACTTTGAGTTACTAACTGTGGCTTATTAATCCTGTATATCTCATGAGGCTCTGCCCTGCACCCTTTTCTCTTCTCCATCTATATTATTTCACTTCTATTGGATGTCTTAAACAGGATGTCTCCTAACATCTTAAACTCAACTTCTACAAACCTGAACGTTATGTTTTCCCAAATGCTCATTTCTCTTTATAAATTCCCTATTACTTTTAAAAGTATTAGAATCCTCACAGATTGTGAGGCTCACCCATGAGACAAACCTAGGTATCATCCTTGACTCCTCACTCTATCATCCCCATATCCATTTTTTCTGGCCAAGGCTTGTCAATTATCTGCCTTGTAAAATTTCTAACATATGTGCCCTTCTCTGCTGTGATACTACCACCATTCTGGTATTATCCCTTATCACATCCTGCCTAGAATATTATAATAGCCAGCTGATTGGTCTGTCTGCTACAAGTCTCTCCAGTTCATTCTACATTCAGCTACCAAAGCAATTTACCTAAAGTGCAGGTCTCACCATGTTAAGTCTTTTACTAAAAAAAAAAATAATAACTCCAGTGCTTTCATATCACCTAAAGAATCAAATGTAAAATCCAATGTTTGGTGCTCAAATCCCTTCATAACTTGACCTTCATCTTTTTTTCTAGTCTTCTTACTCTTTTATCCCCGTACTATACGGTTTCCTTGATGTTTCTCAGATAAGGCATCCCTACTCTGTGCATTTCACTGCTTGTCACCTATATTTGGAATTTCCTCTCCCTTGTTCTAAGCCTTCTGGCTTCTTTGACTTCCTTCAAGTCCTTGCTAAAATCAAACATTTTATAGGGAGCCTTTCCTGATCCCCTTTAATTCTAGTATCTTCACTTTACTAATTATGTAAAAGCTAGTCTGTATATAGCTAGTTTGTATATAGTTGTTTCTCTGATCTCAACTGAGTGCATCATACTGTTTGCTATTGATCTTGTCTTTTCAGTGGCGTAGAAGGGAGGGGCAGAAGGGAGAGAGAGATTCTTTATGGGGGTTAGGGTTGACTCCAACTCTTAAATTGGAATCTTCTTAACTGGAACTCTTCTACCACAAGACAGCCTCAACATTAGAGGCTGCTGATTTCTCAATTCCCTAATCTTTGGGAATAATAACAGTACTGAGCTCACTCTCCAGTTTTAAGGATCAATTGATGTATAATGGAAAGAGTGCGTCCCATAGAGATCAGCAAAGATGAAGGTCAGAAGAAGCAAAACCAGAGATATTGAAATGTAAAGGATAATTCAGCTTTAAAGGAAGCCTTCCACCCCAGAAGTGAACTGAGACTTGAATAACTCAATTACATATAAAGAGATTATGAGATCACTAACCACACATTTGAAATAGATTGAAAGTAGAATCTGGGGAGTGAAAGTAGCTGATCCACTTTTTTTTTTTAAAGGTAAAGAACCTGACCAATGAGACTTTAATGCATTGTTGGTGGAGTTGTGATCTGATTCAACCATTCCATAGAGTAATTTGGAACTATACCCAAAGGGCTATAAAACCACGGATACCCTTTGTCCTAACAATACCACTACTGTGTCTGTATCCCAAAAGAGACAAAAAAAAACAACAACAAAAAAGAAAAGGACCTATATCCACAAAAAATATTTATAGCAACTCTTTTCTGGGAGTAAAGAATTAGAAGTTGAGGGGATGCCCAACAACTGGGAAATGACTGAGCAAGTTATGGTATGTGATCATGATGGAATAGTTTTGTACTATAAGAAATGATGAGCAGAGTGCTCTCAGAAAAATCTGGAAAGACTTGCATGGACTGATACAAAGTGAAAAGTACTGTGTACAAAGAAAGCAATACTGTAAGATGATCACACGTGAATGACTTAACTATTCTCAGCAATACAATGATTCAAGACAACTCTGAAAGAATTATGATAAAAAATGCTATCCATCCCCAGAGAAAGAACTGATGGTATCTGAATACAGATTGAAGTACATTTTTAAACTTTATTTTTCTTGAGTTTTTATTTTTTTGTCTATGTTTTCTTTCACAACATGACTATTATGAATATGTTTTGCATGACTACACTTGTATAACCTTTATTGAATTGCTTGCCTTCTCAATGAGGGGAAATGGGAAGGGAAAAAGGGAGAGAATTTGGAACTCAAAGTTTTAAAAAGTGAATGCTAAAAATTGGTTTTATATGTTACTTTGGAAAAATAAAATACTAAATAAAAACTTTAAGAAAAAGAGGTCCCTGTCACTTAGCAGCACTGGCAGTTGTCTGATTTCACTGATTAAAAAAATGATTAACAATATGGATTATTTTCTAAATGAAATGGATGTGGGATATAAGGAAAAAGTAAAAGTTGGATTCGTAATTAAAAAAATTTGTAAAAAAAAAAAAGAGAGAGCCTAGTGGCTAAGCCCCAGCAATAACCCAGTGTGCCAGTGATATCAATCTCCATCCGAGTAGTGCCTGAGGCTGTTAAGGAATCAGCTCAGCAGCTGTGCAACCTTCTGGACCCAGCCTAGAAGTGGATTGATCTATCCAACAGAGATAGCATCCCCTAAAATAAGTTAGCTTAGCCTAGCACCATAACAATATGTCAATCATTAGTAACTCACCTAAAACAAACTTCTTATGGACTCTCTTAAGAAAGTAAGGAAATCGAGGCCCTGCTTTTCTGGAGCTGTGAGATCTCTTGCCATCTGTGTTCCTACCACATGTGCCTCACTGCCAGTGCACTTTAAATTCATGCCCATTCCCACCCCCATGGACTCAGAGCGACTTTATGGTACAGTGTATCACAGCTCTTTGGGGTGGGGAGTATGCTTTGTAACTGCTGTTCTTGCTTCACCATTTGAGTAATTTTTTTTTTTTAAATACAGGTTAAGCTAAATACAGGAAAACATCTTGGTGGGCACTCATGAACATTTCAAGGATAGCCATGCATAGAATTACCCCTAGAACCAGAAATAACAGTCACTCCGCAAGGAATTCAATTTATTAGTGTGAATTGAAATAGCGTCCCCAAGGGGTGCTAAATAATATATGTAAAGCACTTTGAAGCTCTAAAAGCACTATAAAAATGTAAACTATTATTGTATTGTCAAATTTGGGCATTAATATTCTTTACATTTGAAATTATGGATTTATTTTTAGGTGTTTTATTTAGTTTACAAAAAAGTGGAGTCAAAATATGTGTTTTTTCAATGTGACTGAGGTGCCTAAGACTATCTTCTTCAGCAGAAAGCAGTGTTGGGGTATTACCTTTCAAAGACACCTGCCAATTTATTTAATGCCTCCATCTTAGATTTTTGTTTCCGTGTTAAAATAAAATGTGCAAGGAAAGCCTTTACTCTTTCCAACTAAACCCACCCCCTCATTTCACTTCCCAAGGAAGTTACCTTCCAGGTATTAATTTTCCATGTCATGAAATTCATGACTGATATGAACAGAACCCAAAAGGCCCTCTTTAGAATAACTTCCTATCAGTGTATTTTCCCATTTAGTTGACAGAGATAACCATGAAAGTGTCCCATAAGGGCAATTAATAGAAAACTGCTAGTTTTACATATTTAACATTAGGTAAGGATTTTTGTGTTTGTTACAATAGGTATTATTCCTAAATAATTTTTATAGCTTTTTTTTTCTCCCCAGGGCCAAACTGTCATGATACTGTCTGAGATGTACAATGTATTTAGCAGATATGCTTTTCTACAGCCCTTCCAAATGGTACTAAACAAACCCATGAGCATAGGTACAAATACAAATCATGACCATAAATAACATTTTGACTCCAAAATGTACCTGAGTCTGTGGCAATAAATAAACATCTATTAAGCCTTCACTGTGTTCTAGGTATTTAGGTACATACCTAGGCATTCCTAGTATATCAGGTATACTAGGAAATAGTCCTTATTACAATAAATTGGGACAAATCAGCAATTTTAATTATATATGAATTTTTCTCCAGTATATAAGCCAAGCTTATTGTTGTTGAGAAGGAGGCAATTAAATTGCCTTCAGTATTCTGTGTAGATATTGACTTGGTAGGCATTATAATCTACAATAGGGAAATTTCTCTCTTTGGACTACATATCACCCATGTGCAGACCATCCGTTGCCACTTCACACTTTCCTTTGTATTATGTAGATTCTGTCTATGTGTTTCATCTTCCTAGTTAGAATAAAAATTCTTTAAGAACAAGGAACCTGTCTCTTATCCTTGTAAAATATTGTGACCAGCAAAATTCATTGCATTTAGTTAGTTCTTAACAACTATTTATTCAATGAATGAATAATGAATAATTTGTTGGGCAACTAGATAGTGTAGTGGATAGCACTGGACTAGATGGTGGGAGAGGGTTATTATTTTCAGGGCACAGAGGCAGGACAAATGGTAAAGCTTGGTAGTCTTCCATCTCACCAAAAGAATTAGAGTTGGTGACTTTTACCTCATCAAATCCTGGAAGAACATACTGAGCACTTTGAAAATTCTTCACAGTTTATTACTGGGGAAAAAAATCATGTCATGGTAGTGGAACTTTAACCATATGGTATAGTTTGAATTTTAGATAGTCAAGTTAAAAGATATGAGAAAAAAATTCAATATTCCTATAAAAGTATCCAAAGTGGCTAGACCTGCTGGTATTTGGGAAAACTCTAAAATTCATCTCTGGAACCTATGTTGCTTAAAAACTTTAATGGTCACCTTTCATTTTATGTAATATGGATTCTGTAGATTGAACATAGTATATATTAGGAATATTAGTCTGGAATTTCTAAGCTCCTTGGTATTTATTCTTTTCTGGAAAAGAATCACAATAGCAGTTTTCCAATTTGTAGGTATATTAGTTATTAAAAAATTAGATTTCTTATTTCAAGCTTATGGCTTTGTTATATAATGTGTTCCAATTTTAGGTAGCCTTGGTTCCAGTCCATCAATTCCTCCCATTCTATTAATATTTAAATCCAATAACTGTTTTAATACTATTGATTCATGAACTTTCCATATTTTAAATTGAGTCCCTTGTGTAGAACTTAAATTACATGTTTTATCTTCTCCATTCTCATTTAAATAGGATTCCTCAATAAAATCATATGATGAAAGAAGTGGAGACAAAATGAGTAGATGATAAGACAGTGAAATTCCGACACATAAAATTTCTTATAGAACCATGCCTCATTGATCTGAGATCACTTTATTGTTGATAACTTTAGACATTTCCCCCTCATGTTATACTGTGATGATGTTCACCTGAGAGTTTTTGTAACATGATTAAAAGGAAGAAAAACATCTAAATCATTCTCATTTAAGAATTTAACTGTATGATCGAAGCTTTTGTAACTAGATTTTTTTTTAAACACAGCTCATTTTTCTTGTATTTGCCTAAACAAATCATACAAAATGGAAGAAACAAATGCCTACCATGGGTGACCTGCTTTTAGAGGAAAACTGATTCAGTCATGCCTTACAGTCCGGACTCTATGTTTCCCTAAGGAACAGTTATGGGTCAGATTATAATGTCCTACTCAGCATTACTAAAAGCCCACATCTAGTGCTCTAATTTTATTAATATCACACACTGTTTCATCTGTCACTATCCAAGTCCATTTGTTGGACATCATTCTTACTCCCTAGATCCTAATTAGCCTTACCTTATACCCTCACTATCTCCCCCAAAGCTAATCCTTCTCAGTGTCCCATCCCCTTTCACCCAGAATCTTTTACTGCATACCTCCAAGGATTGATTATCTCATAGCTCTGGGTATAGCTAGAGGTGTCAGTCTAGTTTTAAGTGTAACTGTACTTGGAATGGTAAGGATCACAGCCCAGCTACACCTTCTCCTCTTATGCAATTTACCCTTGTTTTCCGATAAATTTGTCATAAGGGATTTATGTAATCTAGAGATATATTTATAGTTTCATTTTAAATCTAGAAGTCCAGGAGAAAGTTGAAATTACAGCACTCATACAATCCTTCTATTTATTATGCCTTATTTTGCTTTGTGACCAATAGAACCCCTTCTTATCATGGCAATACATGAATCCTCAAAAATCATCATAAGAAAATGGGGCAGGAAATGGTAACAGCAGAAAGTCATATAGGGAATATGTATGCATTATTTGAATAAGTAACATAGTATGGTATAGAAAGCAGTGATGGTATTGGATGGAAAATAGTAGATTCTACAATAAACAGTATTATGTAAGCGACTGGAGATGGACCAGTAGCCCAAATGGGGTGAAATAGGAGATGGTGAGGCATTTTGAAAGGACTGGGAGAGAGACAGAACTAAAGGATGGGAACTTAGATGGCTCAACGCATAGAGAGTGTATAGGGGTTAGAATCAGGAAGAACGAAGTTCAATCTTGCCTTGGATGCTTATTAGCTGTATAGTCCTGGGCAAGTCACCTACTATCTTTGTAGCTCATTTTCCACATATATAAAATGATCATAATAGTGGCACTTATATGATAAAGTTGCTTTGAGGATGACATTAGTTCACAAATATAATGTTTTTAAAACTTCTAGCATTATATAAATGCTACCAGTAGTTAAGTGGCACTGGCTGCATTTAGGAATAGGAGAAAAATTAAAGCGAATCATGAGAAGGTCCATGATTATAGTTTGTATATCAGCCAAGATTAAAGTCGACTAAATGAGGATGAGTGACCAAATAATTTCTGCTATCTTCATGAGTGATAATTAATTACAAAATTTAATTTACTTGAAAACCTCCTTTAAATACAAACCCAATATCAACTAAATTCCATTAAATTTAGTACCTACCATGATAGTCACATTCTTCAAAGATCTTATACGTATATTCATTTTACTAATATGCATACATACACATATATGTATGTGTATATGTACAGATATTCATGTTTGTAACTGAGAGTTGTGACCAACAAACTTCAATAACAGATTTTTTTCAAACAATAATTAGGTCAGTGTCAGGGAAGTTAATAAGATACTGTGTACATTGATTTTTATACTCTGAAAAAATATTGCCCATTATGCAGGCATGTAACTAATAAAAAGGATACCATAATGTAAGAATTTCTGAAACTCCCCAAAGAGTCAAAGTATTACATTTTAAAGTAATTTCCAACATTATTCTCCAATTACAAGTTTTTAATCATCTAAATTTTACACACATTAATTATGTGTCCATTATGCACAAAACATTTTAAGTATGACTTAGAAAAAGAAGATAAAATAAAGATTCAATTTAATTTTTAATTTTTTCTAATCATAATTATATATTTTCCTAGATTGATAACTTTTTCTTGCTTCCTTTTGTTTCTTCCACCTTAAATAATAGAAATTTGTATGTATCTTGTATACACATTTTTGTTCCCCAACCCCCCTTTACCCCCACTCCTAATAGAATGTGAGCTCCTTGAGAAAAGTCCCCACTTTTAGTATCCACTATTCTTCACACAATGTCTCACAGAGAGTTAATGCTTAATGTTTGTTGACTGAGTGACTGACTAGAACTAAGAACTACTGCCATTTCACTAATGGATAAGTTGCATTTCTGGTCTGTAGAATGACCTGTGTATTTGGGCGTATAGGGTATGTCTGGATATGATTCTTGGCCTCACATATTGCCATAGGTATAGCCATATTAAGAGCTTTAAATTGAAAAGTAAGGAAACTCAGATTCTATTCAGGCCCCTATTCTGGCCCTAACTTAGATATGATCATTTCTGAAGTGTGATCCTGAATCTACTCATCTCGAAAGTGAGTGGCTTACACTGCTTGATCTTTCAGTTCTTTTCATTATAAAATCCCATGTTTCTATTAATAATGTTAATTTCTTACATTGATAAATCCCTTTAGAGTTATAAATTAGTTTACATCAATGATTCCATTTGATATTAATCACAAAGTAGGTGGCATACATATTATTATCCTTATATTACAGATGAGGAAAGAGTGCGTCAGAGAAGCAGCCTGAGTAAAGTCACACATCCAGTAAATTGTAGAGCCAGGGTAAAAAGTTGGTTCTTTTGATAACCCAAGATCAAACAATGCTCATTCTAGCACAGCACCATGTTTTTTGATGCAGACCTATGTAATTTTGAGACAAGTCCTACTTACCACCCCTTCCATTTGGACCTTGAGCTCAGTGCATGTGTACAATTTAAAGCTGGAATAACCTGCTTGTCGTTGCAAAAAGGGAGCACAATGCTTTTCATGCCTGAATGAAACACAAGTGTTCAAGCATGGTGAAAGGTACTCAGCCAGTTGTATTCATTTTCCTCATGGTTTCATCCTAGAAGATATAGGCATCTCATAAGCAGATGGAATTGAGCTTGCATTGATGAATATAATGGACCCACAAGCCCTTTCAGCACTGAGTCCAAGATTCAGATTAATGAGCCAGCAATCTGAACATCTGCTGGAGGTATAATCTATAGTGAATCGAGGTGGTGATCATGTGATGAATTTAGTTCCTGACTAGGATTATTGCAAAACATGGAATTTGATGAGGTGGATAGTATAAGTGGTGGCTCATTGCTCCCTAGAGGCAGATTGTATATTTAAATTTTACTGGGAGGACTGATGGGAAATTAAAGGAAAATATCTGGCCTTGAAGAAATTAATATTCAATACTTCAAATGCAGAGTTTGGTTAAAAGGGAAAGTGGTGTTGGGTTCTTTAAATTTCCATTTGTTCTTTTTAGTTCTCTATTCTCACTAAGTTTGAGAGATCAAACCTTTTAGGAAATTAGATATGAAGTTGTCCACAGTTATTTTCAACTTAACCCAAGTCAGGAAATACCAGAAGTTTTGTGGGCAAGTCTATTTCCCAGAAGACAGGGATAAGGATACTGACTGTACTTGTGATTTCACTGAGATAGGGAATTATCTGGTGAAGAAATTCCCTCTAACGATGCTCGTTACCATCTTCTCTGTATAGCACCTCTCCCTTTACTTTCCCAGCTCCCACTAGCACTAACAGATTGGGCCTCCAGAAGGCAGCTAAGTACTTTTCACCAAAGCATTCAAGGGATAGCCTGAGGGCTTGAAGGTGGTTTTCTAGTACTGTTGTCCATGAATCCCCATCTAGTACTTTCTATTACTTATCAATTAGTCAGACAGAGTTAGTTAGCTCTTCAAAATGGAAACTTACTAAGGTGCTACAATAAGAACAGATGGTATGAAAACATTTCCCTAAAAATCTAGGACACACTACCCCACAAGCATATATAGAGTCCAAGGGAAGGTGGCCTAATTCTTAGAGATCATATATGGCAAAGGGATAATTCACAGCTTGTGGTCAGATAAGTCATAGCTCCTAGACAGATAGAAGTTCCTCTCCTCCCATCCCCTCTTAGTGAAGTTTTCATTAAGTTTTCCTTAGGTATAACTCTCTTCCTGGCTCTAAGGGTCTATGACCTTGTATGACCTTGAAATAGCCTATCGTTGGATGCTGCCATTGACCATTGCTTTTCTGGGACAGTGCAATTAATATTGATGGAAAGTCCAACCTATCAAGTTTTCCAAAGTCCTTCTTTGGTCAATAGGGTTTGGAGGGAAGTTTGCCACTTCTTCTGGGCTCACACTCTTTTCCTTTTGCTATCTTCTGGTACAGGCGCTACATCCATGTACTCCCAAGCATGATTTACCTTCATGCTTGAATCCCTTCTCTGATATGAATAGATACAGAAATGTATATAATTCTTTCAGCCATTCCCAATGCTTTTGTCCTCTCTGATTTCCTCCAGTAGATAAAAAGTACTGCATTCCTCCTAAATTGATTAAGGACTTATTCAAGGGTTTTTTTGTTTGTTTTTCCCTGTACTGGGTCATGGGGAAGGGATGGGGAGGGAAATGAGTGAGCAGAAAGAAAAGAAATACTTGATAATTTTAAAAAAGAAAAAAATACCATAATTTGTTCAGTCATTCCCAAACTGATGAACATCCCTTGAGTTTCCAGTTCTTTATCATCATAAAAAAGAACCACTTTACATATATACACACATATATGTGTGTGTGTATACATACATATATGTATATATGTATGTATGTATGTATGTATGTATGTATGTATGTATGTATGTATATACATATGCCCAATCCTTTTCCCACTAGCTAGGCTCTTTGGATTTATTGTACATTGGGATTTGGGGAGATAATATACATTTATTAAGCACCTACTATGTGCAAAAACGGCTAAATGTTTACATGCATTAACTTGTTTGATCTTTATAACAACTCTGTGAGGTAGATGCTATCATCATCTTCATGTAACTAAGGCAGACAATAGTTAAATAGCTTTGCCCAACATTCTATAGCTAAGTAAGTGTCTGAGGCTAGATTTGCATTCAGGTCTTCCTAGCTGCAAAGTCAGCATTCTATCTATTATATCAACTAGTTGCCTCTAATAGGTTCCTAAATTCATTTCCTTTTTTATATTGTGTACCTAATCTGTTCCACTGATCAACCTCTATATTTTTAATCAGTATTAAATTGTTTTGATGATTACTGCTTTCTAGTGTAGTTCAAGATTTGGGATAGCTAGACCCCCTTTTTGCTACTTTCTTCCCCCAATTATTTCCCTTAAGACTCTTGGCCTTTTGTTCTTCCTGATGAATTTCATTATTATTTTTTCTAATTCTACCAAGTAATCTTATTCTAGTTTGGTATTTCACTGATATACTCATCGTCTTTTTATTAAATTGACATAAGCAATTAATGTTTATCCAATTATTCAAGTCTATTAGTGCAAAGATTGTTTTGCAGTTGTATTCATATTATTTCTATGTTTATTGAGGTTGGTAGATACCTAATTTTTTTTTAAATCTGTAGTAATTTTAAATAGAATTTCTCTTTCTATGTCTTCCTGCTGAATGTTATTGATAATACACAGACAGGATGATGATTTATATGGATTTATTTTATATCCCACAATTTTGTAAAATTGTTTCAATTAATTTTAGTTCAATCTCTAGCATTCTCTAAGAATACTATCATATCACCTGGAAAAAAGTGATAATTTATTTCTTCTTTCCCTGTATTTATTCCTAAAATAAGAGTCATCTTCTTAAAATAAAACCCAAGTTAAATACCAACATAGTAAAATTTCCAAAAAAAAGTTAAATATATAGTCATTATCATTAAGAAACTTTACCATGTTTAGAGTTTAGGAGTTCTGTTCCTAGGAAAGTAAATCACTTCCATAATGTTTGCAAAAAAATTATTTAACTCTAGAAATAGCTGCAAATAACAAAATCAGGGGAAGAGGGAGGAAGGAAGACAACAATGAGTCATAGAATCATAATTTCAAAATTGGAAATGACTTCCAATAAAGTATTCTCCAAAAGTGGCCATTCAACCTCCATGACAGCTATATGGCTCAATAGATAGAACATAGGAATGACATCAGGAAGACTTAAATTAAAATCTGGCCTGAGACCTTTATTAGCTGTGGTGACCCTGAATGACTCACTTAACCTGTCATTACCTTATCTGTAAAATGGGGATAATAATAAGCTTGGTAGCAATGACGCAGAAAAGCAGTGGTCATTGGCAGCATCTAAGGATAGGCTGTTTCAGTATTACAGAAGATCATAGACCCTTAGAGCCACTTAAAGAAGACTTCCCGAAGAGGAAGGTGGAAGGAAAAGGACTTTGATTTGCCTAGGAGCTATGAGTTATCTGACGATGAGCTGCGAGTTATCCCTGTATCATATATGATCTCTAAGAATCAGGCCATTTTCCCCTGGACTCTATATATGCTTGTGGAATAGTATGTCTCAGATTTTTAGAGAAATGTTTTTATACCATCTGTTCTTACTATGCTGGCTTAATAAATATCCATTTTGAAGAGCTAATTAAGTCTGACTGGCTAATTGATAAGCACTAGAGAGTACACTAGATGGGGGCTCATGGACAATAATACTAGAAAACCACCTCCAAGGGTTATTGTGAAGATAAAATGAGTTAGAATTTTTATAAAGTACTTTGCAAACCTTAAAGTGCTAGTTACTAATTCTATTACAAAGAGTTAGGGGGAAAACTATGAACTCTGAATGTATTCCATTTCAGTTTGAAACAGTTTTAATTCTTCATTTAAAAAAATGTCTAAATGTCCTTATTTTTAGGAAAATAATGTACTGAAGGACCCTGTCTATTAAATGAGATCAGGAGCTAAGATCGTGATCATTTGTGATAATATGGGGATAGCAACACAGTGTAGGGGAAAAGAACACTAGCTTGCAAAGACTAGGACTTGAGTACTAGTTGCTACACTGTAATTTCGATCATCCTGAAGACTTCACTATGGCTCTAAAATTCAATGATTTCATGAAGAACTCATGGTCATTATGATAGCTCTGATGTGTGTTAACTTTCAAAATGTATTCTACTTTATTACAGTATGCTTTCCTTGAAATATTTCAAAGTTTTAAATTGCACATTATATTATTCTTACCGCCTCCAAGCCCATAATTGTAAAAGTGTTAGAATAGCTCAAAGTTATGTAACATTTTGCAGTTTACAAAGCACTTTTTCAACAGTCTTGCATATTTTATTATGCCATTTTACATAAGAGGAATATGAGCTTTAGAGAGTTTAATTAACTTGTGCACAGTCACAAAGCTAGTGAGTTGAAGGACTAACATTGGAATTGTGGTTTTCTGGCTCCTGGTGCATGACATCTGTTTCTTACATTCCTTTTGTAGGACAAAAAATCCACCTGGTCAAAAGTAAGAATGAAAAGCATATGATTTGCATCTTCATATTTTATTACAAAAAATGCTTTGGGCAATCTAGTTAGTATAAAGAAAGTTGCATGAACATTATAGTCCTGATAGAAAATTAGCTTTGTTTACCTTTCTTTTTACAACAATATCAACTTTATTCTATGTACCTCATTTATTTCTACATTCTTTTGTCATTCTTTATATAACCCAGATAAAATTGAATGTCAGCCAGTATTTAGAGTGTTATTTTTCTCAGATTTGGAAATTAACAAAGTCTTATCCTAAAATGTTTAGCTTTGGCTTATCAATTCTATTACATCCTTGTACGTGATTTGTTGATGTTGAGTTGTTCGATTGTGTCTGACTCTTTGTGACCCCAGTTTCTAAAGCTTCCACAATACATTAGTACAAATATTGAGATAAATTCTTAATTTAAATACTAAAAATAAAAAAAGTTATGATAACATATGAAAATTCAGTAGGCAGTAGGATGTACTAGAAGAAGCTCTGAATTTTGAATTTTAAGACCTGGACTTGAATCCCAGCTTTTCTATGTGACCTTGGACAAATCATTTTGTACCCTTTGAGAATCAATTTTAGAATGATAGTATTTGCATCATCTATTTCATAGAATTGTTGTGATGAGAACACTTTGTAGGCCTTTAAGTATTACACAAATAGTAGTTATTATTCCTAATGACTACATTTTGAAAGGGAGATTTTAAGCACCTATTGTGTGCAAAGCACTATGCTAAGTATAGGGGATATGAAGACAAAATGAAATACTGGGACTTGCTTACCTGTGATATTGTCATTAAGCATTTACTATATGCCAGGCATTGTGCTAAAAAATAGGTGAGATTATTGTACGAGCATATTCCAGTACTTAAATGGAGGGGGGTGTGTGTGTGTGTGTGTGTATATGAGTGAAAAATTATTATTTTTGGTTGTCTGCTACCTGTCTCCTATCTGACAATCCTGTGGATTCACTTTGCACCTGGATAATTGTCCATATTTGGGTAATAGTGTAAACTCCATTTCTTGGCAATCCTTCAAATCCACTGCTTCCTAAAGAAAATCCAGGAAATTCTTTGCTATCTCTGAGAAACTTGTTGAACTATAAACTTGGTAGATATAGGCATTCTTTTACTTCATAGATGGCTTTTCAAAGTGTTGAACACAGTAAAGGATCCCTTTCATTTATATATTTCATACCTCCAGCTATACTCAACATTGATATACCAGATACATTAGGTCAACTTGAGTACAAGGCACTTCTTATATAAAATGTAAAGTGGAAAGAATCCATTGATTTATGTTTGTGGTTGTAGGCATATGTGTTGTAAGTGTTCCTCCAATTAGATTCTTAGTCAGGAATAAGAGTTCTCAACATTTCCAGTGGCATTCTGTTACATTTTTCAATTTTCTCATTCCCATTGGGAGAATACCAGTTGGTTCTCAAAGCCTTGCTCCGGTAGTAGTATTTCAGTCTACAGAACAGATGGTTTTCAAATTATTGAGCTTGCTCTTGAGAAATGTCTTGGGAAATGCAAACTTCATAAGGAAAATCTTTAAACAACTTCTCAGATGGTTTCCATAGATTTATTCCATGGGAGACAGTTTTGCAAATGGATGACATGATTCATAATTAAGATAGTAGACATCCATCTTCATTTCTATTTTCCTAGATGCAGAGAATAATTTAAAATTGGCTGAAAAAAGTTCAACTGCATAGTACTGGTTGTACATCAGGAGACTAGAGAAAAATATGAAAGCAGATTTCAAAGAAAATAATGAAAAAGAAACAAGTTATTTTTATCAATAGAAGTCATATATTTCCACTCAAATTCTCATGAAAATTAGATGGATTAAGATTTTTAAAGGGACATTGTAATATATTTATTTAAATGTGTAGTATTAAAGTCTTAAATTTAGGATATAGATTTCTGCACATGTCTTTTCTGTCTCCTTTCCTTCTTCTTTCTAAAGTGTATGCAACCATTTCTAATGATACGTTGCCACACACTGCTCAACTTCCTCTCCAACCACAACATCCCTCCATTGTCTCCTTGCTAACCACACCACTGTGCCTGTCAGAGACCATGCCCTGTAATGTGACAACTTTATCTGAGTGTTTTAACTTATTTTTAAAAAAAAACATATATGTATATACATGCATATATATATATATATTTATACACACATATATAAATACATATGTGTATATATTTCAATGTAACTGACTTCCTACGTAATCTTATATAATTTATTTTATGTATTTAGCAATATTATTCTGTGAAAGGTCTCATAGGTTTTCCCAGACTGCCAAACAGGTACATGACCTAAAATAAATTAAGAGCCCCTGCCCTAAAGGAATTTCCCTCTCTGAGATTCTTGCTTTCCTTTTTTGGTGACTGTCTCCCTCAGACCACTATTTCAAGAAAAGCATAGCCATGCTTGGTTTGACTCCCTCCTTTCAGGCCACCTCCTCTGTAACCCTCTTTGTCAGTTGTCAAGAAAATATTTTTAATTACCCATCCCCGTCCCATTCAGCTCTGTAACTACGTACCATGATCAAGTCAACTACGCCATTGTTCCTAAATGGGATATGTCAATCTGCTCTCTCCGTGCACTGTTCTTGTGTACTGCCATTACCAAGTGTTCCTCCCTGTCTACCACTGTCCTATGTGTGTTGTTTTTCTAATTAGAATACGATCCCCTTCAGAACAAGAACTGACTGTGCTTCTTGTATTTGTGCTTAATAACTGTGCTTAACACAGTATTTGGGGCATAAGAAGTGCTTGGTAAATACTGTTTTCACTCATTCATGCTGACGTATAAGCTTGGTTGGTTGGCCACAAACTCTATGTCATAATCTGGAATATACAAATTTTTCATTGACTTGGTTTTTTCCGTGTGAGTAGATAGAAAGTCACTCTTTTGAGTGACTTTTCCAGGTTCCAGAGTGTGCTATAAATAACACTATGGCATCTGAAAATAGCTACATATGGAAGTTCTCACCATCTGTATGTAATCCCAAATTTATACTTGCACTAGGTCTACAAAGAGAAGTAGCAGAGAGAGAATAGCTCTGGAATCTGAGGGCCTCTGATACTCCCTGCCTAGATGGACTTGAGCCCATCACTTGAAATTCCTGAATCTCATTTTCTTTAACTTTAAAATGAGGGATTTGAAGAAATGGCCGCTGAGGTTCCTTTAAAGTGTAGATACATGGACCTCCTCTATAGCAGTGACAAACCCCTTTGCTATGCATGGTTCCCTATTTCAAAACTTGCTTAATATTCAAGGAATTCTGCATTATCTTATGCAGGATTGTTATGCACAAGAGTAATTTGCTCTACAGAAACAAAAACAATAAGCACACTGGCCTATTGTACTCTTTGCAGAAATGATGGGATGATAAAAGTGTGATCTACTATGATGTATCATTTGCAAAAACCGGCCCTTTCCCTACTAATGTCCTTCCAGAATGATTTCAATGTATTTGAATATTGCTCCCATCGTTGTTTTTAAAAGTTGGGAGCACAAACATAGTTTTCAATGGTTATTGACCTTTTTTCACTTTTTTTTTTTACATTAGTAAGGTCCAATATTTTTTTCCAATCCTTGGAATTTGTCTCCCCCCCCTTTTTTTCAGATTTCTTGTAAACAAATCCTTCTGAATTCTCTCAATCATGTCTCCAGCAAAGATCTCCTTTCTGTGAACTTATTCTAATTTAGCTACTTTTCCTATCTTTGTTTTCCATAGTGCCATGTCTAATGCCTCTGTAGATACTACTAGGAACGGAGGTTCCACTTTAATCAGCTTTATAAATCAATTCCATCTTTCTTCTGATAGATAGCCTCTTCCAATTTCATCCTAATGTCCTCAGGATGATTTTGGCAAGTCTTCTCTAAAACTGTTTTCCTACTACACTATTTATGTCCATGTTATGTTCAACATCTTTCATCTCCTTTCTTCTAAAATTTCTTAAATGAATTAATACTCTATACCAGTCTTGTCCTGACATGTTGTTCTCCTTGAGAAACAAGTAAAGTGTCTATTGACTAAAACACTCTTAGATTCCTTTTGTCTCCTCATTACACAACAGGTTTGCATTATGTAGACTTCCATATAAAATTATTATAATCAGTGTCTATATTACAGAAACATTATGATATTATTGGAAATAATACTGGATTTAGAGTAAGAGGACCTAGAATGAAATCCTGCCTTTGTCATTAACTTTCTGTGATTTTGGGCAAATCATTAACTTCTTTGGCTCTCAGTCACCATATCTGAAGAATAAGGAGGTGAGATTAGATGATATCAAAGTTCCTTTCCAGCTCTAATCTATCATCCCAAGTGCTTTATTCCATTCATATTGCATTTTTTAATCATCAATAACTTATATAATAGGTTGGTTTGATGTTGTTTTAATTGCATGACAAGTATTTTTTTCTTGTTTTTTTATTCTTCTGACTTTTAACTAATATTCATCTTTGCTTTAAAGGTAGTCTGCTTGTACAGAGAAAACAAGAATAATTCACTCATGAATAATGCTTTATTTCATTTCAGCTAAAATATAATCAATTCCACTTATAAAATTACAATATTCTATGCTCATAATGTCTAGCAATTTCTTTTTAAAAAGAATGAATGCAAGATATATGGGAATAGCAAGGGAATAAATATTAATATGGCACCTACTGTTGCCAGGCACTATGCTAAACACTTTACAAATATTAAAAATATTATTTCATTTGATCCTCACAACAACCTCACAACAAAAAGAGGTGCTATCATTATCTCCATTTTATAACTGAAGAAACTGTGGCAAAAAAGAGGTGAGGTGGCCCAAAGTCACACAGCCAGTAAGTGTCTGAGGCAAATCTTTATCCACAAGGCTTTATACATCGAGCAATCTAGCTATCTATGGAGTAACCATTCTGAATATCCTAAAATTTTGGGATTATCTCATTCCTAATTCACATTTTGCAATGTACCTTTAGGCTAATCACACTTACCTATTCTTATCTTTGCATTGAAATAAATTACTATTAATTTATGTGCTTATTTAATTGGAATGCGTTATCAGGTTTTGCATAGAATTGTTCAACCTCTTCCTTCTCTGCAACAGATGTTAGTATACAGGGTACAGTTATTTTCATAGTAATTTTTTTGCAAATACTTTCAATGAGCATGGCAATATAAATTTACCAAATATTCCATGATGTGATTCTTGTTTTTGCATATGAAATAAAACCAAGTCTGTTAGCTACTTTAGTTACCTCTGTTAGGTGGACCTATGAGACATTTTTATTTAATAATGCCTTTTTTCCTCCTCTAGTTACATGCCTTTCCTTTGGTTATTGGACAAGAACTTCACATTTTGAGTATCAACTTATTAATTTAAGTTTATAGACTTTCTAAAACTTGTGTGATTCTCAATAATCTCTCTTCTTTTCTGCTACTCTGTCATCAAAAGGGGCACACAGGACTGAGGGCCATTTGGTATTTGGTTTGTTTCATGAATTCTATGACCATGTAATTCATTAAGTGGTCAGCCTAAAAATGATGAGGGTTTCAAGGCTGATCTTCAGAAAGCAAATTTTATCTAATTTTAGGACCATATATGGATCCTTTCTAGCATGGTAGATTCTGCCAGATCTTCTATTCTATCAGCCTTTAAGAGCCTCATATTGCTGCCATTTTATGTTAGGCATCAAAGTAGCACTTTATGGAAACTTAACACATTAGATGCTTAAAAGATTTGTAATTATATTGAATTCAATAAAGGTGTATTAGCTATATACACTGTACTATTCCCTCAAATAAAAATTGGACTTCTTACAGATGAATTTTATTAAATATCTTTTCTAAAGGGCTGGCTTTCTGAGCAATACCTAAAGTTGGTCAACAACCACTTATTTAGGAATAGCCAATGAAATGTTGTAAAAGGATAATTCAACCCAGGATAAGTGACCTTAATATTAACTATCAGCACATAAAAATTTTAGCATAGAACAATATCAGGTCCTTTTCTCAGATATGTTTAGGGGTTAAATTTTTAGCTGAAGAAGGGATTGCTACAATTACAAAAGATAAAAGAAGTAATTTTGATTACATGCAATTGAAATGCTTTTGCAAGAACAAAACCAATAAAGATTGAATAAGTAGGGAAGCAATGAACTGGGAAAACCTTTTTTGCATAAAATCTTTCTGATAAAGGTCTGGTATCCATGACACATAGGAAAAATACACATTTATAGGAATAAAAACAAATCATTTCCCAATAGATAAGTGATCAAGGGATATAAACCAAATTCTTGAAAGCATGGCAAATGTATATCAATCATATGAAAGTCTATTACAAATCATTAATAAAAAAAGTCAAATTTACTCAGGATTTTTACCTCACAGCTAAAAATTATTGACAAATATGAGAAAAGATAGGAATATTTAATGCTGGAATGTTTGTGCAAAACTAACTCTAGTGTCTGCCTATAATCATGTAATAATTACGGAAAACAATTTAGAATCATGAGAAGAAACTGACAAAAATGTTCATAGCTTGTGATCCAGAGATTATTACTAGTTATATACTCCAAGGAGACTAATTTGTAACAAAAATTCCCAAATACACAAAAATATTTATTTCAACATTTTTTTGTGACAGCCACAAACTGGAAATAAATTAAGTGTTCATAGACTAAAGAAGGGATAAATAAGTTGTGGCAAATTGAATTAAAGGAATATGACTGTTATAAGAATTTATGATAATGATAACTAAAGAAATACAGAAAGACTCACGAACTGATCAAAAATGCAGTAAGTAGAACCAACAAAATAATGTACACAATAACTTTAATGATAGAAAGAACAACAAAATAATTGAAGCTGAACATTGTGAAATTACAATGCACAAATTTGCTACCAGGGAGAAATATGAGAATGTGTTGAACTTCGTTTTTTGCCGAGGTGGGGGTTTATGCCTATGGTCTTCTGCGTATGTCAGATTTGGATGATGTGTTGGCAAAAAAAGATGAGATATGCCTGAGGCAGGAGACATAAAGAAGAATTTTTGGGAGACAAGAAACTTTGTCAGCCAGACCTCAGGGACCAAGAAACCATAGATCTAAAATCCCATTGCAGTCACAGTAAAGAATAAACTCAGCACGTACAAATAAATGAAAATTCTTCAGCTTGTGGTTTTAGAAGATCCAGGGGGTAAAAAAATAAACTCTTAAATAAGTCCAAGGAATGTCTGAAACATTTTTTTCTTCATTGGCTAAGGAAATGCACACTGCCTTTTCCTTGGCATGTGAATTTATGCTTTATTAAAATAGACCTCACCACCTAGTAAGTATCCTATTTCCATTGGTTTCCCTAACTTTAATATAAAAATAATAGTAATAGAGTCCAATTTCAATGAATCACTGTCCATTTTAATTTATAGCAATAGAAATGATAACATTTTGCACATATCTGAATTATTGTTCTAAGGAATCAAAATTCACATATTCATTTCACAGCCATTCAAAGGAGAAGAATATCATCTGTTTTCTCCTCCTTTAGGTATGGAAGAAATTTCCATGGTTGCACCTAAACCTTTCAAAAATTTTCTTCAGATTTTAAACTCAAACAATTGCTATTCCTTATATGATGGTACAAAACAGTCTTGATCTGTAGATGTTGTTACTATACTATTTTACAAATGAGGAAACTGGATCAGAAATAGTTTAAGTGACATACTTACGGTCACACATTTAGTAAATGTCTGACATTGGATTTTAACTCATCTTCCTTATACCAAGCCCAGTGCTCTATCCACCAAGCCACGTAGGTATGCCAGAAAGAGAAATTAGACAATTTCTGTGTGAGTAAAGAAGAAAAAAATAAATTTTTAAAAAATGGATAAAGGCTGAAGATAAGGCTATTTGGACTTAATGGGTAGATAGCCTTCCTAAGAATTAGAATTGCCATATCTTTAAAAGTGTACTAGTTTGCCTTGGATGTAGTAAGTCACTTATGATTAGTAAACCTCAAATAGAAACTGAGTGATTACTTATTACTACTCATCTTTTAATTTAATTCTATCACTTAAATTAATTCCTTAATTCCTACTCATAATTAAAATGCAACCTCAGAATATTATCCAAGAATCAGTCTATATGACCTCTGAAATACTCATCACCAGAAGGTTGGACCCAAGAGTTGTTCCACATTGCATTGTATTTTATAGGAGATTGTGTTTTCCCCATTCTGGAATCTTTGGAATCAGAATGGATTACATATAATAAATCTTAATGTTAAAGCCGTAGTCCCACTTAAAGGTGGTGAAATAACTAAATGAACCCATAAGTAATCTGTTGAAAACAAATGTTTGATGGAGGAATAAGCCAGTTCTCACATATCATGGGCCCAGATCTACTTTTGCTTTTAAACATTTAAATATTAAAACATTATCTGTTTAACATCCCTCCTATATATCCCTTTCTCTTTTCTGACATTACAATCACCCTGATGCATTCCTTCCTCATTTTACTCCTAGATTATAGAATAGTATGCTAGTTGGTTTCTCTGTCTTAAGTCTCTCCCCACTCGGTCTACCCTCCACTCAGTTGTCAAGTGAAGCTCTCTGAGGTCCAACAATGTCACACACACACACACACACACACACACACACACACACACACACACACAACACACACACACACACACACACACACACACGCGCACACACACACACACACACACACACACACACACACCTCATTCAGTACATTCCAGTGGCTCTCTTTTAACTCCAGGATCAAATATAAAATATTCTGTTTGGCTTTTACAATATTTTTTTTACCTAGTCCCTTCCTACTTAGACACTCATCTGATACTGTATTCCCCTCCAAAGACATTCCATCTTTTGGCTCCAGGTTTTTGCAGGCTGTCCCTCATACCTAGAATGTTCTCCGTACTCATCTCTACCTCCTGGCTTCCTTCAAATTCCAGTTAAAATCCCACTTGCTACAGGAAACCTCCTCCATTCCTTCTCAATTCTGGTATTTCCCCCTCTACTGATTACTTTTATTTATCTTGTGTATATCTTATTTGTATATAGTTGTTTGCATGTTGTCTCTCCCATTAGTTTGTGATCTCCTCTATGTCAGGGAATGTCTTGTGTCTTTCTTTGTCTCCACAGTATTTCTATTGTAGGCACTTAATAAATGCTTGTTGATTGACTAGCTAACTGACTCCATATACTACAAGATCCAGTGACACAGACATCCTTGTTGTTTTTGCATTAGACACTCCTGACTACTGGCATTTCCACTGAATGTCCCACAAGCCTGGAATTCTCTCCCTCTTCATCTCCATCTCCTGGCTTCCTTCAAATCCTAAGAAAATTCATACTTTCTACAAGAAGTCTTGTACCCCTTAATGCTAGTACTTCCCCTTTGTGATTATCTCTAATTTATTTTCTTTAGATCTTGTTTGTATTTAGTTACTTGCATGTGGTCTCCCTTATCAGTCTTTAATGAGAGGCTGTTTCTTTGTGTCGCCAGATGTTAGCAGAGAGCCTGGTACGTAGCAAGTTTTTAATAAATGGTTGTTTACTTTGCTGTCACTTGACCTGAACAGAACTCAGAGTAGTAAGCATTATCTTCCAACTTAGTCAATTCATTCTGCTTGGCTCTAACCACTAAAGAATTTTCTGGTCCTAGAAGGACTCTGTAATACTTGTAGACAACTCTCTCTGAGACAAGTGTTCTGTAATTTCTTTGGGTCATGAATCCTTTTGACAATCTGGTGAGATGTATGTATCCCTGTTAAAAATAACATTTTAAATACAAAATAAATATGATAGCTAATATTTATAAAGGACCTTCTATGTGGTAGGCACTGTGTTAAGGAACAACCCTGGGAGGCAGGTACTATTACGTTCCCCATTTTACAGATAATGGAACTGAGGCAGAGAGAAAAATATTTAGCTAAAGTCATGTTGCTACTAGGTGCTTGAGGCAGAATTTGAACTCGGTTCTTCCTGACTTCTCATTATATCATCTACATAGGAATAGTAAGTAAACCAACTGTACTAAAGTAATTATAAAAATATTTTTTGAAAAAGTTATCTAACCCCAATTAGAAACCCAATTCTAAGACCAGAAGTTAGTTAGGAGTTATTGATATGGACGTGTAAAAGAGTTTATATACAAGGGAGCTTTGGACAGTAAAGAAACAAAGATTGTTCATAGATACCCATATAACTAGATGTCTCAATAATTTGGTTCTTTGAAGAAAATTATTATATATTATATTAATTTTTACATCCCACAGTGTCTTACACATAATAAGGACTTGTTCAATATTTGTTAAAAACCAAAAAGCAAAATACTGTGAAAATAGGAAATGACTTGAACCCATTCCTTACTAATAATATGTGAAAGAATTTAATGAGCATGTAGCTTTATTTATTTACCAACTTTCCATTTGTACTCTCCTTTTAATAATAATAATAATAAGAGCTAACATTTATATGGCTCTTGCTATGTGTCAGGTATTTTACAATTATTATCTCATTTGAGATTCACAAAAACCCTATGAGGTAGGTGCTGTTATTATTATTATTCCCATTTTAAAGATGAGGAAACTGAAGTTAAATGAATTTCCCAGGGGGCATATAACACAACAAATAAGTGTCAGGTGCTGGGATTTGAACTCCAAGATTGTCCTGACTTCAGGCCCAGTGCTCTAATCACTGTGTCACCTCACTGCCCAAATTACCTGGATTTTAGAAATCTAGAATTAAGTTCACTGGTGAAGCCTAGGTCAGAAATAGAGAAAACATTTGATAATTCACCATTTCTGATTTTATAAAATGATCGGAAATTTAATCCATAATTTTTTTTTTCTTAGCTGATGAGAAGATATACAAATGTCATGCAAGCAGAATGGAGAGTGCTTCTAGGATTAATATTCTAGGGAGATGTAGGTTTTACTGTGGACACCTTAAATGTTAGATATTTTTCAATTTATATGTAACCTTTCCTTTCCTATTTCCTTCTTATGGTCTGCTGGTTCCCTGGATGTTTATTATTTATAGAAGTTGACTTGTCTCAGACACTGTGTAATCGCACATCTATCTACCCACAATTGCAGAAACATTCTTTTCTAAAAACTTGAACCAGTTATGTGGGCTTATTCAGGGACGTGTTGCTCAATGGCAGACACATGGTAACTTCTGGTACTCAGACATAATTGACTTGAGCTTTGAAGGTGGGATTTTTATGGGGATTTTCCTTTGTGAGGTTTTATCATGTTTTCAAAACATTTGAGAAAATAGGAACACCACTCAAGAACAAGGGAAAGGAAAAGGCAGATATATTAAATCCCCAGCATAAATCATTCCACACTGAATCAAAATGACAGACAGTGATATTAATATAAGTGACTGAGAGCATCTCATTGCCATATATAAATTTCCAGGAAAGGGAAAAAAATAATGAAAATGGAATGGTGTGCATTTCATGAAAATACAAATTCAATGGTGATATAAGGTAAAACTTTTTCAGAAAAATATTACAGATGGATTCCCTTTTGCTAACTTTTAGACCCCAGGGACACCATTAACATACACTTTTCAAGGAGAGAAAAGAAATTGTAGTTTTGTGGGAGAAAGCAGGTTAAGGTCCAATTGAGAAATAATTATTTATACTTGTGGAATGTTCTTAGAGCTTAATGGGAGAAAAAGTAGTGATACAATTAGGTTGTCAATGAACCAGTGTCCACATTTCTCAAGGCTCTAAGTTGCCTTAGCTCACAAAATTGTTACCCAAATATGGAAATCCCAAATAGCTTCCATGATCAAATTAAACCCTAAAGTGACTTATATTATGATCTCAGGTAATATGGGATGATATTAATATTTTTGGCTATAGTTTCTACTTGGATAATGCAGAAATTTACAAGAAAATGTTAATTCTACATTGATAATATCCAGTGGTGATGATCAAGAATAATTCACTATCAAAAACACCGGTCAATGAAAAGCTACATCTAAACTAAAACATTAAATCAGGTTAATGACTAACCAGGATAGGCAAGAACAATTTGATTAGAACCACAAAGGAAATTTCCACTCAAACCTTTCAGAAAACTGGTTATGTTTATATTTTTCAAGGCATGTCGTTGGCCAACATTTATTAAGCACTTAATATGTAATTAAAGAAACCACATAGCAGTGCAGTGCTTTAGCTGAAGCTGTTGCTTTACTGATTCCCACATTTGGCCTTTTTCCAGGAGGAGTATTTTATGGAAATTAACAATTGGGGAGAAATTCTCTCTCTTGGTCTGCTTGCTGTATGAGGAGTAGAGAATTCATTAGGGCAAAAGCTGACCTTGGAAAAAGAATTAATATTTGAACAATATTTTGCATTATCTGCTAATTATGTGCACATTCCTTTGCACCTTTTGACATACAGGATGATAAATAAAAGGCAAAGACAAATGGGAAGGGGATAAATCGCTTAATGGCAAAATGAAGAATACAGGAAATCAGAGATAGATTCAGCCTTTATCATACTGTGAAAATCCAGCCTTGGTCAGTGGTGGCTAGTTTGTGTATTATTTTCAATCTTAAAGAAAAGGTATAGGCAAAACTTCTGTCCAGAAGTAAAGGTTATTTACCATACATCTAAAGAGTGCTTGTATTTATTTTATCAGGCAAGTTTCTATTTTATTTATAAGGGGTAGAAAATGCCTGCATTGCAGCATAATTGGTTATGGCTGCTAGCCATCTGACAAAGTTAATTATTGATTGTCTGTGTCTTTGTCCTAAGAGACAATCCAATGTCTATAAAAATGTGCTTGAAGTAAGTATGGTATGGAGTAAGATTCAGAATAAAATATTCTTGCTTACCTTACACACATGAAAGAATGTGATAACATTATTTCAACAATATACATAGTGAAGAATTCTTTTGAAAGACAATTAGTCCTTTAATTATATATGTATATATATATATATATATATATACAATTAGTCCTTTAATTATATATATATATATATATATATATATACACATTATATTTTACACTTGATCCATTAATTGTAATGAAACGTGCAAAGAACCATTCTCTACACTTAAAAACAAACTGTTCGCATTCCAATAATAAGGGATATAAAACTTAAAAACAATGCAAATAGTATTCTCATGATAAACTAAAATATAACTATATTAAACTGTTTCATGGTATTAAAAAATTGGAATCTTTTTCATAAGAATTATTTATCAAAATGAAATTGAGATAATGAATGATAATAAAAATCATTTTATATAGCAATTAGCAATTTTTATAAAATCCTTTCTCCACAACAATCCCTGAAGGTAAGTAGTACAAGTATTCTCATTTTCATTTTACACATGAGGATACCAAGCCCTGTTCTCTCTCTCCATTGTCCTTTCAGAGATCCTCAATGCTAATTTTTCAGAGCCTAACATTCACTACTTGAAGCAATACAACATTACCACAAGAGTATAATATTAAATAGATGAACCTTTGTTTCATGGAGAAATTTAGTTATTAAGAGGATTGAACAAGTTCCAAAGACAACCAATCAACTGTCTTCCTTCTGTTCAATTCTGGGCCCAGTTCGTTGGTAATTTTCATTGTCTTCCCAAGATATATGTACAAAAAGACTCAGACTGTCCATCTAGCTACCTAAATGTCAGGTTGTGGATGATAGATAGTCTTCATCCATGTGTATCTTTTTTAATCTACATTGTTAGGCCAAAATCTTTTGCCTGATTATGGCTTACATTTAGAAATAATTGCAATACTCTAAGGCTTGATGTAATCAACATAATATTATCTGAAAACAAGAGCATCTGAGGAACTTCACAGTTTGTAGAAAACTTCTCTTCAACTTGGATTCTATGCTAGAACTCCACTGTGATAGTAGATGATGGCTTTGTTGAGAATACATCTTGCTGTTTTATGTCTCATTTAAGGATAGTTAAAGTTGTCCCTGTTGTTAACATCTTTGGAGAAATCCCTCATGATTTTGATTTTTACATATGAATCAGAGACACATTAATGGAAGAGGGCCTTTAAATTGTTTTGCTTTACTAGGTCAAATATACTTTCTTATGCAAAACCATGTTATGCTATGTTGTGTCAGATGATATTGTTGAATTGCATTGTAATTGTATTCTATCATATTGTATTATGTTATGCCATGCAATGTTTCATTATTCTATGATACAGCATATTGTATTATATTATATAATATACTATGAATATGATACAACACCACACAACATAGTAAATGCAATATAACATGATATGATACAACATGAATGTCTTATACAATATGTGGTTTAAGACAAACCATGCAATATAGTACATTATGCCATGATATGTCATGATATGCTATCTAGGATATTATGTATGATATGACATGATGTGAAATGGCACATTATGTAAGCATAGCAGTATAACACAGTATAAAATGTAATATGATGTAATCTAAGTTGATGTATCCATAACATGGTATAATATATGGTATGATAAGATATTATTTTATTACATTGCACTATACTATTTTTTACCATGTTGTTATGTTGCCTTACTTTACCTTATATTACATTAAATTGGTTTGTGTAATTCTAAGCCATGTTATGTCATGTCATGCCATTTCATGTCATCCCATGTCATACTATGCCATGTCATGTCTTATTATGCATTATATAACTTTATATGTCATATATTATACCCAAAAAACAATAAGGTCAGTAGGATCTTGTTTTTCTTGTAACTTCTAGTCAATTATGTGATCTTAAGGATGTGACTAATTGTAGAAAATCATTTGTGAAAGACTCTTTACTCCCTTCTAATACCTCCCATCTGTGATGCATTTGAACCTATAATGCTGAGATATAGGGACATAAAGATAAAACAAACAAATAAACAAACAAACAAATTTAATTCCTGAAATGAATACATAAATAAATTTGATGCATGGTAGAATAAATTAAAAGCAAGGGAGAAATTTAGACAAAGTACTGTGAGAAATTCAAAGAGGGAGAGATGATTTACCATCAGGTGAATCAGGAAAGGTTTAATGGCAGAGGTGGCAGTTGAGCTCCAAGATCCCTCAAGGAAAGAGACAAATTTCAAGACAAAGATGGAGAAGAATTGCACTACACATATAGGGAAGGGACTTTGCAAATATGTGATTTCAGGAGAGGGTAGGGAAGCTTCTGGTGTGACTAGAGCATGGCATGTGAAAAAAACATGTAATCATTCCTGCACACCATGAATGCCTTCAAGAAGATAATTTTCCACTTCTTAACATAGTATCATAGATTTAGTATTATGAAATAGGACCAAAAGCAGACAAAATTAATTTTCTATATACCTCTCAAGGGATTCATTATTCATTTTAGGAAGCCTTTCCTTCTGATCTTCATAAACTCTCACTATATCCTCTCAACCATAAGCAATATGTTCTGTTTCCCCTGAAACTTTTTGGGTGTTTAGCTAAATAGTTTAATTGCTAATATGGGTTTAATATTCCATCCATTTCAGTTAAAGTATTTGGAGTCTTTCATTCTCTAGTAGAAGGGGGCATAATGTGCAAAGTTCATAAACTTCCACACTTCAATATCCTCATCCTTAAATTGGTGGGGTTCTACTAAATGTCTCTAAGGTCTCTTCCATCCCAAACATTGTGTAATTCTACATGTGGAGGTAAAGGTACCTTCAAGTGCCCCATAAATCAAGCCACGTTGACAGCTTCCCACCCTACTAATACACAGGGTGAGGTTTAGGTTTAATTATCTTAGTATTCATCTTATGTTCCTGTCAGCTTTACAAATGTTGAACTAGTTGTGCTTGAACTTTACCAAGTCACTTAGCCATCTGACCCTACGATACTTCATCTATAAAATGAGAGGGTTGGACTGAGTGACCCCTAAAGTTCATTCAGATCTAAAGTTCCATGATTTTAATATATTGAGGGATGCTCTAAATATATACTCCACCTAGAGTTAAAACCTTAATGAATCTTGGGATCATAGAATTTAAAGGCTGAAAATTATTTAGAGATCATCTGTTCCAACTGTTTCCTTTTTAGATGAGAAAACTGAGTTTCAGAAGTAAAATTTTTGTTCCCTCTTACAATGTGTTTATAACTATGAAACGCCATGGTAATTATACAGCTTCATAGGTGAGGTAAAATTGTGTTACGGATCGCTGGACATGGAATTGAGAAGACCTAGGTTCAAATTCTTGCTACAACAATACTTAGTTGTATGAGCATGCAGAAGTTTCTCAAACTCTGAGCCTCAATTTTCTCACCTAAAAAAAATTCAATAATAATTCCTAGAATACCTAATTTATAGGGTAAGTGTGAGGATTTAAATGAGACAATGTTTCCAAAATACATTGCAAACCTTTGTCAACCATTTTGATTATATTGTGTCTATGCAATTCTTATTGTAATGTTTTCCTTGTGTTTGACCTCTATGAGAAATTTAATTTGGGACCCAAGAAATAATTATTGCTTGTTTGTTTCATAAAATCACATTTCACTACAGTTATTAATGGGGAACAAATTTTTTCATATTTTCAACATTTTATGGGCTTTTTTTGAAAAATAGAAACAGCAAATATTAATTATAATGTTTCTAAGTCTTCCATTTGATGAATGAATGAATCAGTTAGGGTGTTAATTATCAGGAACTTCCTTTTCATATTACTTTACACTTACAGTGTAGAGTTTATAGTACATACTTAGGATAGGATATAGTGTATAGCATATAGTGAATTGGTATGTTGTCTCCCCAATTAGAATATAAATTATTTAGGGGCAGGAATGATGTTTTTTTTCTTTCTTTGTATTCTAAGTAGTGTAGTGCCTATTAAGGACATAGTCCATACTTAATAAATATTTGTTGACTTATGGATTATTTATATTTAATTATTTCTACTTTCTCTTCTACATGAGGTGTTTTCTTATTCCTTTTACACTATTGATTAGTGTCTTTTGTTTATATTTATAAATGTACATGTTGTACCTAAACCAGTATGGTGACAAAAGGAAAAGAAAAGGAAAAACAACCTAAAAGACAAGGATATTTTTATTTTTGACAGTATTCCCAGAACCAAAGTACAATGTCACAGTAAGTGCATAAAAATACTTGCTTATTAATTAATTAATATTTTTTTCAGTCAAAAAGGAAAACCTATCCACAGATATTTTTAAATTAAATGGGAAGAACAATGAAAACTCACATTTGGATAACTTTTTACAGTTCACAGGAGTTGCTCTTTTATTTTAATGTGTTTTAAAATGCAGATCAAGTACTCCTTTCTGCATGAAGCATTTCTGATGCCCCCTCTGCTAGTTCTCTCTCTCCCAAACTACCTGGTATTTAATAACTTTTACATCTTTGTATTTTCCACTTTACCTTTATTTTGTTCTTATTCACATACTTTTCTCCCCCCAAATTGTCAGTCTCATTACATGCTAAAAACCAAAAAAATTATAGGCATGAGGGAGGACCTTTTAAAAAATACCATAGAAAATATCTAAAACCAAAAGCAAACATCATATGTCATTGGGATAAATACGAGAATAAAGCAAGGATGTCCACTCTCCATTCTTTTCTGATAGTTCTAGAAAAGCTAGCAGTAGTAATAAGATGAAAGAAACTAAAATTGTAAAGATTCAAAAGAGAAGATATAACTATGCCTTTTTGTTGATGATATAATATTTGTTCCTTAGAAAATTTTAAAGTATCAGCAAAGATACTGGTTGAGAAAATAGATTGCTTCAGTGAATTTGTAGGCTACAAAACAAGCCTAGAAAAATCAACAGCATTTGTATTAAAATATAAAAACTGGGGCAGCTAGGTGGCACAGTGGATAGAGCACCAGCCCTGAAATCAGGAAGACTTGAATTCAAATTTGACCTCAGACCAAACACTTGACACTTATTAGCTGTGTGACCCTGGGCAAGTCACTTAACCCCAATTGCTTAAAAACAAAAACAAAAACATAAAATATTAAAATCTGAGAAGAAATAACAGAAAAAAATAAATCCTAAATAATTATAAAACATGTAAAATAGCTGGGCTTCTACCAACTAAAGCACACAAAATACTTAAATAGATGATCATGTACCTTTTAAAGAAATAAAGAACAATTTAAACTGTTGTAGGAATATACATTGCTCAGGGCAGAGCCATGTTGATAAAATAAAAATGTCAATGTGGCCAAAGTTAACTTAAAGTTTCAATGCTATAGTAATCAAACTATCAAAGGGATGTTTTATGTAATTTAATGAAGTAATAAAATTAATTTGGAGAAATGAAAGATCTAGCATATCAAGGAAAATAATGAAAAAATGGTAGCGATGAAGGGGAATGCTACTTCCAGACCTCAAACTACATTATAATTGTGTGTGTGTGTGTGTGTGTGTGTGTATATATATATACACACATTTAATATTATACATTTAAATATTGATTTTAATCTTTTAAAATTTAAATGACATTCATTTTTAAAAAATTTAAAATATTATTTTGTTGCCATTGATCAGTTGTTTTCAGTCGTGTCTCACTCGCGGTGACCCTGTTTGGAGTGGCAAAGATAAGAGTGGGTTGCCATTTCCTTTTCCAGCTCATTTTATAGATGAGAAAACTGAAGGTTAAGTGACTCGTGCAGGGTCGCACAGCTAGTAAATGTCTGAGGCCACATTTGAACTTAGGTCTTCCTATTCCAGTCCCAGCACTTCATCTACTGCACCACTTAGCTGCCCTAAAACATTATACATATATAATATTATAAAACACACATATTATTATATATATAATATCATGAAGTATTAGATGTAAAAACAATTTTATTGCTGTTAAAAATAGAGAGAATCAATGGAACAGAAGAGAAATGAGATAATCAGAAACAATGAAACCCAGTACCTAGTTTGTTTGTTTTTTTGTAAAATGGAAAACATAATTACTTACCAAAGAAAATTCTGCTTGACAAATATTGTTGGGAAAACTAGAAAATGGTCTGGCTAAAATTAGGCTTAGACCAATATTTTGCATCATATTCCCAATTCAAAATGGGTATGTGACTTAAATGTCAAAGATCATACAAACAAAATCAGAAGAGAATTTGATCATCTACCAGTCACAGTATTGGGTATAAGATGTATTTTTAATTAAATGAAATAGAGAGGCAATCCCAAAACATTAAAAACAAAAGATTAATTTTGATTATAGCCTTAGCTGCCTGCTGTCTGCTCCTTCAGGTCCTTTCTGCCATTGATGAGTTTTTCCTGGAACCTTTGTTTTGGCAAATAGCCATACTTCATTCTTCAGTGTATGCTACCATGCCCCTGTCTGGATTTCTCTTCCCTGTACCTCTTTTCATCTCTCTTCTTATGTATTGTCTTTCCCCTTTAGAATATAAACTCTTTGAGAGCAGAAATTGTCTTTCTTTTTACTTATAGTTTTGCTTGTATCTCCAGCACTTAGCATAGTCTGTGGCTCATGTTAAGCACTTCATAAGCTCATTGACTGATTGAAATAAGAATAATGCATCTAAGTTAAGAAAGGAAGTAGTTGAGTAAGAAAAACATTCTTTCTATAAAATTTCCCAGAAAATGGTTTGATATCCATGGTACACACACAAACACACACATATCCCTAAGTGGTTGCATATATATTATATACATAATATATATGTGTATATATATATATATATATATATGTACATATATTTATGTATGTGTATATGTTTGCAGTTGACATATATATATATTATATATGTATGTATCTACACAGTTATATTCATTTTCCTTTCTTAAAAATTCCTTTATTAATATCTTTTGTTTCAAAATTGGCAAAATGTCTCCCAGAATTCTTTCCTTTCCTGCTCCCTGAGAACCTCCCATATAGCAAATAATATTGTTAAGAAAAAAAAAAGAATAGGAAGACTATGTTTTAAAAAACAGCAAAACCAATCAATGAATGCAAAAAAAACCCCTTAAAATATATGCAATTTTTTTACACACACGGGCTTCCTACTTCTGCAAAGGAATAGAGTGGGGTGTGTTATCATATCTCATCTTTGTGACAAAGTTTTATCTTTGTATTCTTTTAACTTTCACTTTTGTTGTTTTGTGGATTAAGATTTTTGCAAGCAAAGATTATTTCCTTCTTTGTATTGGCATCTCAAATGTCTATCAAAGTTCCTGGCACCTTGTATGCTTTTGTTTTTGAGACATTGCTGGTAGATGTTTTCAAATCATTATCTTCTTTTGAGTTTGTGTTTTGAGCTTCCCTGTCACAATAGTATCTTTTTTATGATCAGGTTCTTTTTTCATTTAATCATTTTTCCAGCCCATTTCATAACTTTGGACTTTGGGATAGAGTTGGCCTCTGCCAACTCTATGGGCTTAAGCTTCTGTAGTTTGATCTGTAGACCTACAGGTTGTTGTCTGGTTTAATCTCTGCCCTCTGGTCTGCTCTGGTCTTTATTCAGGTAGAAGCTTTGTTCCCTAATGTCTGTGACTGTTTTCCTTCACCTTTGAATTGTGACTTGGAACTGAATAATAGACTATGGAGTTGCCAAAGGAAGCCAGGTCCTATACACAGGGCTAGCATAAGCTATAAATAAGCTATAAAATGAGCTGGAGAAGGAAATGGCAAACTACGCCAGTAATTTTGCTAAGAAAATCTAAAATGGGTTCATGAAGAGTCAGACATGACTAAAAAAATGGAACAACAACACACAACATCTTATACACATAAAGTTATTCAAAATATATTTCCACATTAGTCATTTTGAAAAAAAAAAGCAAGAAAAATGAGGAACAAAAAACTCAGTCCTTCAATTTTCAGTCAGCGTTCATCAGTTGTCTCTGTGGAAGTGGGTAACATTTTTCATCATAGTCCTTTATAATTGTTGTGGGTCATCTTATTGATCAGAATAGCTAAATGTTTCACACTTTATTATCATTACAATATTGCTATTGTGTACAGTATGTTCCTAATTCTATATACTGTGTACAATATTTTCCTAATTCTGCCTGCTTCACTTTATATCACTTCACATAAGTCTTTCCAGGTTTTTCTGAACCCATGTCTAAATATTTTTTATAGCATAATAATATTCCATCACAATCATATGTCACAATTTGTTTAGTTACTCTCCAATTAATGGGTATACCCTCAATTTCCAATTCTTTGCCACCACAAAAAGAGCTGTTATAAATATTTTTGTATAGCATTTCCCTTTTTCCTTGATCTCTTTGGGATACTGATCTAATAGTGGTACTGTTAGATAAAAGGGTAACCACAGTTTTACGGCACTTAGGGCATAGTTCCAAAATCGTTCTCTAGAATGGTTGGACTAGTTCATACCCCCATCAACAGTGAAATGGAGTACCTATTTATTCACATCACCCCCAGAAATTGTCATTTTCGGCTTCTGTCCTGTTAGCCAAACTGAGTATGCAGTGGTGCCTCAGAGTTGTTTTAACTTTCATTTCTCTGTTATGATTTACTGCATTTTTATGTAATTATTGATAGCTTGATAGCTTTGATTTCTTCTTTTGAAAACTTCCTGTTCATCCATTAACCTTTTAACAATTAAGGAATACTTCTTATTTTGATAATTTTGTTAAGTTTCTTATATATTTGAGCAATGAGCCATCCAAGATAACCGATACAAATCTCTCCTCCCACCAAGTTTCCTACTTTCCTTCTAATTTCTATTGCATTACTTTTGTTTGTGCAAAGCCTCTTTAATTTCACATAATCAAAATTATCCATTTTCTTCCCATGATCCTCTCTATCTTTTCTTTGATCATAAAATCTTCCTTTATCCATAGATCTGAAAAATATTTGTCATGCTTTTCTAATTTACTTATGAAATCATGTTTAAATCATATACACATTTTGAATTTATCTTGTTGTACTGTCTGAGATTTGATCTAGTTCCTGTTAGACTGCTTTTCAGTTTCCCTAAACCTTTTGTAGAAAAGTAAGTTCTTGCCCCAGTAGCTCAAATCTTTGGGTTTATAAATCATGAGGTTACTGTGGCATTTACTTTTATATATTGTGACCCCAATATACTCCATTGATTATCTATTTCTGATCCAGTAACAGATTGTTTTGATGATTACTACTTTATAGTATACTTTGAAATCTTGTACTGTTAAGATGCTTTCTCTCACTTTTTTTTTCATTGATTTGCTTGATAATCTTGGACATTTGTTCCTTCAATTGAATTTTGTTATTTTTTCCTCACTCTATTAAATATTTTTTGGTAGTCTGATTGGTATGGCATGGAATAAATAAATTAATTTAGGTAAATTGTTATTTTTGTTGTATTAGTTCAGCCTATCCATTAGCAATGAATATTTTTCCATTTTTTTAGAGCTGTCCTTATTTGTGTGAAATATTTTATAGTTGTGTTTATATACTTCCTCTATGTGTCTTAGCTGATAGATGTGCAAGTATTTTATAATGTCTGAAGCTATTTTTAATGAAATTTCTCTTTCCGTCTCTTCCTGCTGGGTTTTATTGGTAATATATAGAAGTGCTGGTGATTTACGTGGTTTTATTTTATATCCTGCAGCTTTGCTAAGGTTGTTAATTGTTCCAGTAGTTTTTTAGTGTAATTTCTGTGGTTCTCATATCATCTGAAAAAAGCACTAATAGGGTTTCCTCATTGAAATTTCTTATTTTTTTCAATTTCCTTTTCTTGTCTTATTGCTATAACTAGTATTTCTACCATAGTATTGAACAATAATAATGTTAATGGTCATCCTTGAGTCACTCCTCATGTTATTGGAAGGACTTCTAGTTTATCTCCATAACACATCATGTGTGTTTTGGTTTTATATAAAAAGTACTTATCATTTTAAGAAAACTTAAAAAGAAACCCAAAAACCAAAAAGAGAAATTCTATTCCTTTTTTTATATTTTTAACATGAATGGGTGTTATATAATTTTTCAAAAGCTTTGTCTTTATCTATTGATAAAATCATATAATTTCCATTGGTTTTTGTTATTGAAATAGTCAGTTGTGCTTATAGTTTTCCTAATATTAGAACCAGCCTTGTATTCATGATATATGTCCAACTGACAATTGTATAATTTTTATGTTACATTGCTATAATAGCCATGCTAGTACTTTATTTATAAATTTTACAATATTCATTTGGTGAAATGCTCTATAGGGTTTTTTTTTCTCTGTTTTTGCTCTACTTGTTTAGGTATCAAAACCATATTTGTGTCATAGAAGGATTTGGTAAAACTCTTTACTTACTTTTTCAGTTTATATGCTATTAGAGTTAATTCTTCTGTAAATATTTGATAGAATTCTCTTGTAAATCCATCTATTCCTAGTTTCTTTCTTTTAGTTAGGGATCTCAAATATGATTTATTTGATATTTTTTCTAAGATAGGGTTATTTAAAAAATCAATTTCCTCTTTTCTTAATGTGGGCAGTTTATCTCTTTGTAAATATTCATCTATTTCACTTAGATTGTTGGTTTAACTGACATATAATTGGGCAAAATAGCTCCTAATGATTGCTTTAATTTCATCTTCATTGTTAGTGCATTCACCCTTTTCATTTTCTGTACTAGTTATTTGCTTTGGTTTTTTTCCTTTAATTTAATAAGCTAATAATTTATCTAATCTATTGGGTTTTTCATAAATCCAGATCCTAATTTTATTTATTTCAATTTTATTAGTGTCTCCTTTGATTTTTAGGATTTCTATTTTGGTGTTTAATTGAGGATTTTTAATTTGATCTTTTTCTAATTGATTTATAGTTGCATGCCTAATTCATGGATCTTTTCTTTCTTTCTTTCAACGATATGAACATTTAAAGATTCAAGTTTTCCCCTAAGTACTGCTTTTGCTGTATCCCAAAAATTTTGCTATGTTGTCTCATTATTATCTTCAGTGAAAATATTTATCATTTCTATGTTTTGTTCTTTGGCTCACTTATTCTTTAGGCTAAGATTAGCTTCCCATTAATTGTTAATCTATGCTTCCAATGTCTTTTTTTGAATGTAATTTTATTGGGTTTTGATTCCAAAAGGGTGCAATTAATATTTCTGCTTTTTTGTATTTGGTTGTGAGGTATTTATGTACTGATGCATGGTAAGTTTTTGTTAAGATGTCATTTACAGATGATTAAAAAGATATACTCCTTTCTATTCACATCCAATATTCTCTGGGTATCTATTTTTCTAAATTGTATTAATCTCTTTAACATCTTTCTTATTCATTTTGTGGTTAGATTTATCAAGCCTGACAGCGAAAATTTGAGATCCCATACTGCTATAGTATTATTGTTTCCTCCTGTAACCCATTTAACTCTTCCTGTAAGATTCTGGCTACTTTGCCATTTGGTGTATTTATGTTTAGTATTAATATTAATTCATGATCTGTGGTATCACTTAGCAAAATATAGTTTCCCTAATCATCTTTATAAAATTAGGTTTATTTTTGTTTTTGCTTTGTCTGGGATCATGATTCCTACCCCTGCCTTTAAAAAAAATCAGCTAAAGCATAAAGGATTAAGCTCTATTTAATTCTTTATGTGTCTTTCTCTTTTAAATATGTTTCTTGCAAACAACATATAGTCAGATTCTGGTTTCTAATCCATTCTGTCATTCTCTTCCATTTCATGCATGAGTTTATATCCTATTCACATTCATGGTTATGATTACTAACTGTGTATTTCCCTACATCCTATTTTCTTGTTTTCTCATTCTTCTTTTTTGGGTACGTTGTCCCCTCCACAAAAGTTTGCTTTCCTTCTGATTACTGCCTCCTTTAATCTATTCTCCTTCTTAACATTTCCACCCCTTCCTCTTAGTCTCTTCCCCTCCTACTTCACCTTCTGGTGGGAGGGTTGATTGGCCTTGGTTTCAGCTGTTTATATCCTGCTGTTGCCTCAGGTCTTGGGGTCAGTAAATTTTTGATATGTCCAGAGTGGCATGATCCAGTATGTGGTCTGGTTACTGTCCTCCTCATCTTTTCTCTGGTCATTATCTAGGAAGAACCCCTGTTCCCTTGATACTGTGAGCAAAACCCCTCCTTTCTACCCTGTAATTCTGACCCAGAGCTGGGCATGGGTGATGGAGCTGCCAAATGGTATCCAATCCTAGTCCCAGTGCTAGTTCAGGTGTTACCTATAATTTCCTTCTTACAAAGTGTTTAGTCCCCATACCATCCTTGGTCTCTGAAAGCTCCCTGTACTGCCACTGATGACTGTACTGCTGCTGCCTACTCTAAGACCCACAGTCAGTACCATCTATGCCTTGTCAAACTCCCACCCAGTCCCCACCCCAGTGACTGCAGACCTGTCTTTGTCTCTTCCTAAATTTCCATGGGCAGAAAAAAAACTGACTCACTGAATTTCGGTTGATGATCTCACTTAGAAATGTGTGACATGCTTTTTAAAGTTGTTTAGAGGGGCATGTTGGGAAAGCTTGGCAAAAATGCTCACTTTATATCACCCTCTTGGCCCTGCTCTCCCTTCTAGAATTATTTTTTACATTTTTGCTTGTATATCTTCAGTAGTATCCTTATTCTGTAAAAGTTTATGCACTTTGTATTGGTGACTAAGTTACAAGAAGAATACAACTTTAGCCTGGAAGAATGCAGCTCAATCTGCAAAATAACAGCAGCCTACATTATAGAGAGCATTATTTTTTTTTCTATGTTTTCCTCTAAATCAAATAGTAACTCATGTAGGGCTTTAAGGTATATGTATAGTACTTACCATGTAACAACCCCATGGAATAGCTAGAAATGCAAGTGGTTTTGGCCCAACACATGATGAAAATGAAGTTCAAATACATTGTCAGAGGAGTCAAATATAAGCAAACCTGAAGGCTGCTTTTTCTCTTTAAAACACACACACATATTAACAATATTTGTTCTATTTTATTTTGATTTGCTTTGTTAAATATTTCCTTATTATATTTTTTCCTTTTTTTTTTTTTTTTTTGGTTAGGCAATTGAGGTTAAGTGACTTGCCCATGTTCACACAGTTAGTAAGTGCTGGATTTAAACTCAGTTCCTCCTGACTTCAGGGCCAGTGCTCTATCCACTGCGCCACTTAGCTGCCCCACTATATTACATTTTTACCTCTTTCAGCAGCAGTGCAGCAATGAGAAAAGCCCAGCACTAAAAAGTTTGGGACAGTGGACCAGAGCCCCACTCTCACAAAAAAATACCAAGTCACACAAAAAAAAAACCTGAAAAAATGAGAAAAAAAACCTTAGACTATAGAAAGTTACTATAGTGACAGAGAGGATCAAGGCATAAACTTGGAAGAGGATAATACTGTCAAAATGGCTACATGTGAAGCCTCAAAGAAAAATGTAATTTGATCATGGGCCCAAAAACAATTCCTGGAAGAGCTTAAAAAGGATTTAAAAAGGCAAATTAGAAAAGCAAAAGACAAAGTGGGAAAAGAAATGAGAGTAATGCAAGAGAATCATTTAAAAAAATGTCAATAGCATAGAAAAAGTTATACAAAAATTTACCAGTGAAAATAACTACCTAAAAAATAGAACTGATCAAAATGGAAAAATAAGCACAAAAGCTCATTGAAGAAAATACTTCCTTAAAAATTAGAATTGAGCAAATGGAAGCTAATGACTCAATGAGACATCAAGAAGTGATAAAAACAAAGTTTCAAAAAAGTAAAAAAAAAGAGAAGAAAATGTTAAATTTCTCTTTGGAAAAACAACTGACCTAGAAAATAGATACAGTTGAGATAATACAAAATATCAGATTACCTGAAAGCCATAATCAAAATAAAAAAGGTTCCATCTTTCAAGGAATTATTAAAGGAAACTGCCCTTATATGTTAGAATTATAGTGCAAAATAGAAATTGGAAGAATCCACTGATCACCACCTTAAAGAAATCCCAAAATGAAAACTCCCAAGAACATCTTAGCCAAATTCCAGAGCTCACAGATCAGGAGAAAGTACTGCAAGCAGCCAAAAAGAAACAATTCAAATATCGTGGAGCTATAGTCAGCATCACATAGGAGTTTGCAGCTTCCACATGAC
Source organism: Phascolarctos cinereus (assembly GCF_003287225.1). NCBI lineage: Eukaryota > Metazoa > Chordata > Mammalia > Diprotodontia > Phascolarctidae > Phascolarctos > Phascolarctos cinereus. Next base: position 578,397,942 of record NW_027555847.1, read on the forward strand.
AGAATCAGAGGGCTTGCAATAAGACATACTGGAAGGGAAAGGAGTTAGGATTGCAACCAAGAATCACCTACTCTGTAAAGTTGGATATAATCATTCTGGGGGAAAATGGACATTTAACAAAATAGAAGACTTTCAAGCATTATCAGTTAAAATACCAGAGCTGAATAAAAAGAAATGACCTCCAAATACAAGACTGAAGGGAAACGTAACAAGGTAAAAAAGAAACAAGAAAAGAAAATATAAGAAATTCAATAAGGTAAAACTGTTTATATTTCTATATAGCAAGATAATATTTGTAATTCTTAACAACTTTATTACTTTAAGAGCAATTAGAAGATCTATATATAGACAGAGGCTGTGGGTATAAGGTGACTTTGATGGGATAGTACCAGAAAAACAAAAAACAAAGAGGTGAGAAAGAAAAAATTGCACTGCAAGAAGAAGGAGGGGAGAGATCTAAAGGGCTAAATTATCCCACATGAAAAAGTCATGAAAGAGATATTATAATTGGAGGGAAGAGAGACAGAATAGAGGCAAAGCTTAAACCTTATGCCCATCAAAATTGGCTCAAAGAGGAAATGCCATACACACACAGCTGGATACAAAAATCTATATTACCCGATAAGGAAGTAAAGAGGGATGGGAATAATAGAAGGGAGAGGGGGCTCTTGTAAAAGAAAGGGTGGATTGGGGAAGGTGGTTATCAGAAGTAAAACACTAGTGAGGAGAGAAATGGTAGGAGAAGTGAAAAATAACATGGAGGGAAATACAGTTAGTTATCATAACTCCGAATGTGAATGGAATGAACTCACTCACAAAATGGAAGTGAATAGCAGAATGGCTGAAACACCAGAATCTTATGTTATTTGGAAGAAACATATTGGAAGCAGAGAGATACACACAGGATAAAGTTAAGGCCATGGAACCAAATTTATTATGCTTCAGCTGAAGCAAAGGAAGCAGGGAGAACAGTCATGATCCCAAACAAAGCTAAAGCAAAAAATAATCTAATAAAAAGAGATGGAGATGAAAATTGTCTTGCAGAAAGGTAATATGTACAATGAAGTCATATCAATACTAAACATTCATTCATCAAATGTAATATCTAAATTTTGAAGAGCTTCAATGAGTTATAAGAGGTGATAAAACTATACTGATGATGGACCTCAACTTTCCCCTCTCAGAACTAGATAAATCTAATGGTAAATTAAAAAAAAAAAGAAGTTAAGGAGGTGAACAAAATTCTGGAAAAGTTAGATATGATAGCTTTCTAGAGAAAACTGAATGGGAATAGAAAGATATATACCTTTTACTCAGCAGTGCATGGCACCTACACAAAAATTGACCATGTATTAGGATGTAAAAACCTCACAACCAAAGGCAGAAAAGCAGAAATAATAAATATAACCTTTTAAGATCATAATGAAATAAAAATTACATCCAATAATGGACAATGGAATGAGTGATTAAAATTTAATTGGAAATTAAATAATCTAGTCCTAAAAAATAAGTTGGTCAAAGAAGAAATCAAAAAACTGTTTATAATTTCATTAAAGAAAATGACAATAATGAGACAACACACCAAAATTTATGGGATGCAGCTAAAGCAGTACTTAGGGGAAATTTTATATCTCTCATTGCTTACATCAATAAAATAGAGAAAAAGCAGATCAATGAATCAGGCATATAACTAAAAAACTAGAAAAAGAACAAATTAAAACTCTCCAATTAAACACCAAATTGGAAACCCTGAATATCAAAGAGATAAATGAAATTGAAAATAAGAAAACCATTGAAACAATAAACAAAACTAGAAGCTGATTTTATGAAAAAAATTAATAAAATAGATAAACCACTGGTTAATTTGATTTAAAAAATACAGAAGAAAAAAATATTAGTATCAAAAATGAAAGGTGTGAATTCACCATCACTGAAAAGGAAATTGACAATTCTTAGAGCCTATTTTGTCCAATTATATGCCAATAAATTTGACAATCTAAATGAAATGGATGAATATTTACAAAAATATATGAATTACCCAGATTAACAGAAGAAGGAATAAAATACTTAAATAACCCTATCTTATAAAAGGAAATTGAACAAGCCCTCATGAACTTCCTAAGAAAAAATCCCCAGAACCAGATGGATTCACAAGCAAATTCTACCACATATTTAAAGGACAACTAATCCCAATATTATATAAACTATTTGAAAAAATAGGTAAGGAAGGAGTCCCACTAAATTTCCTTCACAACATAAACATGGTGCTAATACCTAAATCAGGAACAGACAAAACAGAAAAGGATTATAGACCAATTTCCTTAATGAATATGGATGCATCTTTACAACCTGACTAATGTGAAAATAGGTTTAATATGAATGTATATGTTGAACCTATGTCAATTTACATGCTGTCTTGGGATGGGGTGAGAGGAGAGATGGGGGGAAATTTGGAACTCAAAAATATTATGGAAGTACATGTTGAAAACTAAAAAATAAATAAATTTATTATAAAAAAATAAAGTATCAGCAACAGGGGGGAAGAATATAGATGCAAAAAACTAAATAAATATTAGCAAAGACATTACAGCAATATATCACAAGGATCTTAGAATATGAGCAGGTTGGATTTATACCAAAAATGCAGGGGTGGTTCAATATTAAGAAAACTACCAGCATAATTGACCATATCAATAACAAAACCAACAGAAATCACATGATTATTTCAATAAATGCAGAAAGGCTTTCAAAAATGCAGCTCCTGCTCCTTTTAAAAATACTAGAGAGCATAGGAATAAATGAACCTTACATTAAAATGATAAATAATATTTATCTAAAAGAATCAGCAAGCATTATATGTAATGGGGATAAGCTAGAAACCTTAACAATACAATTAGGGATGAAGCAAAGATGTCCATTATCACCTATATTATTTAATATTGTATTAGAAATGTTAGGTATAGCAATAAGAGAAGAAAAAGAAATGAAAGGATTTTGAATAGGCAATGAAGAAACAAAATGATCACTCTGCAGATGATATGGTGTTAGAAAATCCTAGAGAATCAACTAAAAAAACTGACTTGAATTTATTAACAATTTTAGCAATGTTGCAAGATACAAAAAAAACCCCACACAAATATTAGCATTTCTATGTATTACCATCAAAATCCAGTAGCAAGAGATAGAGAAATTCCATTTAAAATAACTATAGACAGTATAAAATACTTGGGATTCTCCCTACCAAGACAAACCCAGGAACTTTATGAATATAACTATAAAATGCTTTTCACACAAATAAAGTCAAAACTAAAGAATTGGAAAAATATTAATTGCTCATGAGTGGGCTGTGCCAATATAATAAAAATAACAATTCTGCCTAAATTAATCTATTTATTCAGTGCCATCCCAATCAAATTGTCAAAAATTGTTTGATAAAACTAGAAAAATTGATAACAAAATTCATCTGAAAGAATAAAAGTTCAAGGATATCAAGGGAATTTATGACAAAAATCAGAAAGAAGGTAGTCTAGCCATATCAGATTTCAAACTGTACTATAAAGTGGTAATTATAAAAACAATCTGATACTGCCTAAGAAATAGAATGGTGAATCAGTGGAATAGATTAGGTACAAATTACATTGTAGTAAATGAACATAGTAATCTAGTATATGAGAAAAACCAAAGATCCAAGCTTTTGAAACAAAAAACTCATCATTTGACAAAAACTGCTGGGAAAAATGGAAAACAATAAGGTAGAAACTAAATATAGACCAATGTCTCATACATGACAAAATAAGGTCCAAATGGGTATGCAATTTTTTCCCAAAGAGAGTTACCATAAACAAAATAGGAGGGCATGGAATAATTTATCTGTCAGATTTATGGGTAAGAGAAGAATTTAGGACCCAATAAGATACAGAGAGCATCACAAAATATAAAGCAGATAATTTTGATAATATAAAATTTAAAAAGTTTTTGCACAAACAAAACTGATGCAATCAAGATTATAAAGAAAGTAAAAAACTGGGAAAAAATTTTCAACAAATATCTCTGATAAAGGACTCATTTCTCATATATATAGAGAACTGTGTCAAATTTATAGCAAATATAAATCATCCCCTAATTGATAAATGGTCAAAGGATATGCACAGGAAGTTTTCAGACAGAGAAATCAAAGCTATCTATAGTAATATGAAAAATGCTCTAAATCATTGTTAATTAGAGAAATATAAATTAAAACAACTCTGAGGGACCACCTCACAAGTATCAGAGTGGCTCATATGACAAAAAAAGGAAGATATTTGACAAGATGTGGGAAAACTGGGACAGTAATTTACCAGTGGTGGAGTTAATGGATCCAAGCATTCTGGAGAGCAGTTTGGAACTCTGCCAAAAGGGCCATAGAACTGTGCATACCCTTTTATCCAGCAACACCACTGTGAGGACCATATCCAAAAAAGCATACAGAAAAGGGGAAAGGACCTATTTGTATAAAACTATTTATAGGATCTATTTTTGTGGTAGCTAAGCATTGGAAAATGAAGGATACCCATCAATTGGGGAATGGCTAAACAAGCTGTGCTATATGATTGTAATGGAATATTATTCTGTTATAAGAAATGACAAGTGGGATGATTTCAGAAAAACCTTGAAAGACATGAACTGATGCATAGTAAAGTGAACAGAACCAGGAGAACACTACACAATAACAGTGATATTGTTTGATGAAGAATTGTGAATGACTAAGCTATGATCCAAGAAAATCACAAAGGACTAATGATAAAGCATTCTATCTGCCTCCAGAGAAAATGCTGATAGTTTGAATACAGGCTGCAGCACGTTATTTTCACTTTTTTTCATTTTTTCCCTTTTATTCCAGTCTTCTTATTCAAAATGACTAATCTGGAAATGTTTTACATAATTGCACATATATGACCTGTATCTGATTGCTTGCCCTCTCAGGGAAGGGGTAGGGGAAGGGATGGAGGGATATATCACATTTGGAACTCCAAACTTTAAATAAAATGTTGAAAAATTAAAAAAAGTGTCAGTAAAAAAAAAAAGCCTAGCACTTATTTGCTTATTACTTTTAGTGCTTAAGGATTCAATCTGTTAAGTGTTACTGAACCATCATGGAAATTCTAAATTACAAGAGAAAAACATGTTTGGTTAAAAGCTAAAATCTGAACAAGCAATGTTGTTTGCAAGGAAACAAAATTGTAGAGATAATCAGGACTATCTTTGTGTGTGTGTGTGTGTGTGTGTGTGTGTGTGTGTGTGTGTGTGTGTGTATTGCTGTTTTCAGTTATTACCCTAAACATTCACTTTTATTTCTAAACATTTGAAATCAGCCTATTTTAGTTGTTTCCTGACTGAATTGCCCATGCTACAGCCCCCATAGTGGGTCTAAATAACATATCCTAGAATAAATGGGGGTACTTCTACATCTGCAAAAAACTATAAACTGCCATGTTCAAATGGCTCCTCTCTCATTTTTCCAATTCTTATTTTGTTTCATCACAGAAAAAAACCCTGAAATTGGAAAGCATACAGGAATTTGAGTTTAATCACCTGGGTGTAGATCTAGTTTCTTCAACTTACTACCTATGTGATTTTAACCAAGCTAGCAAACTCTTTGGGTCTCAGTTTCCTCATTATAAACTAAGAGCATTTGGCTAAATTATCTCAAAGGTCCTTAGCAACTCTAAATCTATGATCTCAAGAGGAAAGTTTTATGACTCAATTTTCGCAATTTATTTTACAGCAAAGAGAACTTCTATAGATTACTAAAATTCATCGATTAGTAGATGTGTCTTCAAAACAAAGTTGTAACTTTTGGTTCCTTTGTAACCAAATAAAAGTCAATCACCCTTGGTAGAAATGTCAATGGTTTTTTTTTTTTTTTATGTGTAACAAGCCTTTGAACATGCCTAGGCAACCTAGGATGGAGGTACTATGTGGGAGACTTTCTCTCTCTATCTCTGTTTGTCTGTGTTTCCTTTTTTTTCCACCTGCATCCAGAGGTGAAGGTCTAATTCATTCACATCATGAGAACCACGTGCTAGGCTGAAGGTCCACCGACCTTTCTCTTTATGTCCTCTGGCCCTGAGGAATGGTTTAAAGGTTATTATTATCAGTTCTAGGTGCAGATGGTAGAGTTACAGACCCAAATGCTTGAGTCTTGGGGATGCTGAAGCTGGAATTCCAAGGCAAATGCTATTTCCAATGCAGCATTCTGTGAAACCAGTGTGGTGAAACACAAGCTCTGGACAGGGGTCATGGGGAGGGGTGGATTTGGAACTTGATGGAAGTATATATAGGCTATAAAGGAACTGAGCTAAAATGCGAAACTAGTAAAAAGTGTCCAGCAGAGAACAAAAGAAAATCTACAAGGAAGCAAAGAAAAGATGGACAGCTTTTAATATATAGGCTTTCTTGAGATGAAAAGTTATTGTTATATATTTTCAATCCTCACCTATATTCTGCTGTGCATATGACATTTTTTTTGTTTTTTCTTATTTTATATTTAAGTTTACGTTTACTATTCTTTTTTTATTATGTATTTAAGTTTTAGTATTTGTCTAAAAATAAAAAAAAAACAGCTACTCTAAAATGTGAAGCTAATCCCTCTCCCTTTCCCAGTGACTGAGAAGTAGAGGTGATTGTGCTTTTACCACCACCACCACCACAAGAAGGGGGGACCTTCAATTTTTGTTTCTTCTTGCTATATCTTTGAAATAAATATTCCTTTCTTAAAACCAATATGTTTAATGGTTAAATGGAACTGGGTGCTGATGGCTCCTAAAATCAATGCGAGACAATTGATGGGGCTTGAATTAGTAGCAGAAAGTTTCCATACCCCAACCCCTTATGGATAACAGAGAGCCCTGGAGAATGGTGAAATGTAACATGTTGTTAAGAAATATTTTGCAATTTAAAGTTGAGAAGATATAGAGATGCATCTGCTTCCGGGTTTCACTTATAACCTCATGATCCTTTATCTGAAGCTCACAGTCAAGAAAAGATATGAGAAGGATTGTGTTTCCTACCCTATTGCTAGATGTAGAGAGAAAAAATATGAAGGAACTAGAGCATGTTAATGAATATTTGATTATAGACGCCACATTTTACATCACCAAATGACAGAGCCTAAATCACCAAATAAATGACAGCATCTAAAAATACACTGCAACAAAGTCACAGTCATATTTCATTATTCACATACAGGGCATAATTATTTATCCCCTAGAGCAATGATTAAAAGACCATTTTCTTAGGCATGTTACAGCCCTTTATTTAAATCAGTTATTGTTGTTCACTATGTGATTAATCCTACATCTTGAGAGAAGTGCTGTTTTCAATGTTTTGTGCATAATTAGCTGAAGAAGATAGTGGAAATTTTGAAGATTTAATTGTGAAGTACACTTTGATTATTGGTGCACATCCTGCAATTATAATATTAAGATGATTGACTATAAAGAACATATAATTTTTAATAGTAAATTCAGAGAAAATTGGATAAGCCATTAGAGATCAATCAGCACACTGTCTTTTCTTTTGTTTTCCTCATATTAATTGAGGTAGGGACCAACTCTCTATTCCGTCATTGCACCTAGCTCCTTCCTTGTGTAGAATTCTAGAACACAGAGTAACATAGTGGGGGGGGGAGTCTAATTTTGGAGTTAGAAGACTTGGGTTCAAATACTGCCTTAGCCACTACCTTAGTGACCTTGAGAGAGAGTCATATAAACTCTCTTGGATTCAATTGTTTTGTCTACAAAATTAAAATTAGTGTTGGTCAGCATATCTCCTAAGACCTCTTCCAGATCAAACTCTATGATCCTAAAAGTGTTTCTGTTTCTCTTGACTTGTCGTGATGATATTGTGATTGTTATAGAAATGTGCTTTGTCTAGGCTAGTTATCCTGAGGTTAGGTCATAAAAACCCACAGGAGTCAAATAATTATAGGGCTGCCTGCTTTATATATTAGTTTGCATGTTTTCAATGATCACTTGGTTGGGCTGCTTTTGCTGGCAGCTATTCTTGAGTAATTTCATCTTCTTTGATTCTGCATCTTGATTGTAAGCCACTGAAGGGCAAGTTCAGCCAGCATCTGTTGTTGTGGCTCCAGAATTCTCAAAAATGTTCTTCATCTAGGAAGCAGATTCTGGTTAGAGGCTCCTACCTATGATCTTGGGTCCTCTCATTATTCCTTATGACCAAATCCCCAAGTATTTCATCTTCTTCCTCTTTACCCTGGACATCTTTCATCCCTCCACTGCCGCCAATGCCATTACTATCCTCTCAACCATTCAAAGAATAATAATAATAATATTAATAATTTATGTAGAGCTTACTGTGTTGTGCTATTCTATTTGCAAATATTATCTCATTTGGTCCTCGCAACAATCCTGGGAGGTAAATGCTATTATTACCCCCATTTTGCAATCAAGGAAACTGAGGAGGATGGAGTTTAAGTGACTTGCTTAAGGTCACACAGCTAATAAGTGTTTGGTACCAGATTTGAACTCAGGTCTTCCTGACTCCAAGCCCAGCAATTTATCCACTGGGGCACCTAAGACATTAATAACATATGCTAGGGGAAGCAAAGGCATTCAGCTCTGTATATCGTGGGACCATGTATCTTCACTATAGTCATCCTCCACTCTTATAATCTTTGTCTGCTTCCTGTTCTTGGAATAGTAATCAAATCAACATTATATTTGCCTCTGAAAAATGCATATTAATAGACTGTCCTATTGTTCCTCTCCTTATCTTTGTGCTATTCTGGGCCAAATCTCCTTCCTCTGTCATTTCTCCACTCTATGTTTTGTGTCTAGTATCTAAATGAAAGATTCTTGAGGATAGGATTTATCAAGTTTTCTACTCATATTACCAGTACTTAGCATCATGCTTTGCACATAGTAAACACTAAATAAGTGTCTTTCATTTATTCATTCTTTCATTCACCTTGTAGGCTAATACAAATAAGTGGTGTCTGTTTTGTCCCTCTCTTCTTATCTCCCTGCCTTGATTCCCTGGGCTTTATGCCTTACTTTTTTGTAGTGTCTGATTTTCACTACTAAGTTCTTTCCATATACTGGAATCATGATCTCAAAATTCAGAGTCAGTGAATGGGTTCCTAGTACCTATTGAGATATCCTGTCCCCATCCAGCCTAGTCCTTCAACACCTTGCTTTTACTTCCTATTGCCTTTGCTGGGTCTTTTTTGGTTGTTTGCTGATGCTTTGTTGTACTTAATGACGGTGATAATAGCCCCCATTTACACAAGATTTTATGAAATGCTATCCTCACACTCAACTTGTGAAGGAAATTTTGTTATTTATTACCATATTTATCAAATTCTCCTATGCCTACTTTACTGTTGAAAATACCTAAAGAGATTCAATGATTTATGTAAGATTAAGGAGCTCAGAACTTAGCAAATTCCAGAGCCAGACTTGGCGTCCTGATCTTCTGACCCCTCATCAACATTTTCCTATTGCCTGATTCCAGAATCTTCATAGGTTGTCCATCATGTCCTTATAGGTCTGTCTGGTTTTCAGGCCCCACCTATTCCTATTTTACCTGTGCTGGCCCTGGCTGAAGAACAAAAAATGATTTCTACAAATACTCCTAGTATATGTTTACCATCAAGTAATAATGTTAAATTATTCTTTATAGAAAGAACACAGATTCATTTGAAGTCAGGAAGATTAGTTTTAAGGACCACTCCTTCTTGTTTAGCCATATGACATGTAACATTATCTAGTCCTAGTTTTCTCATCTATAAAATATGGATTATAATATCTACCGCACTGAGTTTCTGTGAGGCTCAAGTTAAATATTCTGTATGAAAATATTTGGCAAACTATAAAGTCTGGTAAAATGTAAATTAGTACTACAAAGAACACATGGAAACTGCATGCTGATTTTGAAGGAGAAAGGTATGGTTCAATGGATGAGGTACTCAGTTTTATCATCTGTAAAATGTTGTTAATGATGCTTGCACTGCCTACTTCATGGTATTGTGGAGAAGATGAAATAATAAAATAATGGATATAAAGTTGAATGATTACAATGTAAACATGTTTATCATTTCTGTTCTGTGTCACTTACTGTCATTGATTTATTTATTAACTGTTAGTCACTATCCATGTAATTCCAATGTAATATCTATCCACTACCAGGTAAATAGTGGTGCCTAGTAATGTGTCCATAGGCATAGAAGTTTGATTTGACCTAGAAAAGTATCATAGAAAAAGGCAAGACAAAGCATGTCTGGTTAACATTGTTTTTTCTATAAAAATAAAACTCATTGTTAAAATAGTAGCATAAATTCATTAACCAGCATTTTTTCTTACTATGTGTCACACATTATACAAGGAACTGAGGGACATACAAAGTCAACAGCTAAAGTCAACAAGCATTCATTAAGCCCATACTATGTGCCAGCCACTGTGATAAGCACAGTGAGGATACCAAGAAAAGTAAAAACAGTCCTTGGTCTCAAAGTGCTCAGTCTAATAGGAAAGGCAACATTCAAATAACTATGCACAAACAAGATATAGATAACATAAAGTGGAGATAATCTCAGAGGGAAGGCACAAACATTAAGGAGATATGGGTCAATAACTAAGTCAATAAACATTGTCTACTATATTCCAATCATTGATATAGCAATGGGACATTATTCTAAGTGCTGAAACTCTTCTTTCTAATATGTGAGGTCATGCAAAACATATTTTCATATTAGCCAGGTCCCATTAGAAAAAGCAAGAAAAATAAAGAAAGTGAGAAAATTATACTTCAATTTGCACTTAGAGTTCATTAGCTCTCTCTCTCTGGATCATAGACAGCATTTTTCATCATGAATCCTTCAGAATTGCCTTAGATCATTGTATTGATCTAATATGTATAGCTAAGTCTTTCATAAATGATCATCATTACAATATTGCTGTTACTGTGAACAATGATCTTCTGGTTCTGCTTACTTCTCTTTCCACTGGTTCATGTAAGCCCAGTTTTTTTTAAAGCATCATCCTCATCATTTCTTAGAGAACAGTCATATTACATCACAATCATATACTGCAACTTATTCAGTCATTCCCAATTTGTGGCCATTCCTTCAATGTCCAATTCTTTGCCACCAAAAAATAAGAACTGTAATAAATGTTTTGTATATATAGGTTCTTTTCATTTTTTCTTTGATGTCCTTGGGATACAGACCCAGTACTGGTATTAATGTGTCAAAGGGTACTCACAGTTTTAGGACCCTCTGGGGGCTGTTGCAAATTGTCTCCAGAGTGGTTGGAGGAGCTCACAACTCCACCAACAGCTTCTTAGTTTACCTATTTTCCCATATCCCCTCCAGTATCTGCTATTTCTTATAGGTGTGAGGTGGTATTTCAGAGTTGTTTTAATTTGATTTCTTTAATCAATAGTGATTTAGAGCATTTTTAAATGTGACTCTTGATTTCTTCTTCTGAAAACTTCCTGTTCATAACATTTGACCATTTATCAGCTGGGAAATGGCACTTACTACATTTGACTAAATTCTCTACACATTTAAGAAGTAAGGCCTTTATCTGAGAAACTTGCTATAATTGTTTTTATATTACTACATTGCATACAGTAACTTTTAGAAAATGTATTTTCCTTGATTATCTCTTTTAATTAAGTCTACTTTTGCTTTTATATTATCTGAGATGATGAAGTTAATAGATTCTGCTCCCTTATGTTTAACTCTGTATGTGTGTCTTTCTGTTTCAAGTATGTCTCTTGTAAACAGCATATTGTTGAATTCTGGTTTCTAGTTCATTCTTTTCCCTTCTTATGCTTTATGAGCAGGATGAACTCATTCCATTCATATTTATCATTATGATTACTAACTCTATTTTCCTCCATCCTATTTACTTCTTTTTATTCTTCTCTCTCTTTCTACCCTGCACGTCCTCAGAAGTCTGTTTTGCTTGTGACCCTGACCATTGCTCCACTTATTTATATGTATATATGTGTGTGTGTGTGTGTGTTTGAGACCACCCCATATATAGATATAGATATAGATATAGACATAGACATAGACATAGACATAGACATAGATAGATATAGATATAGATATAGATATAGATATAGATATAGATATAGATATAGATATAGATATAGATATAGACATAGACATAGACATAGATATAGATATAGACATAGACATAGACATAGATATAGACATAGATATAGATATAGATATAGATATAGATATAGACATAGACATAGACATAGACATAGACATAGATTGATATAGATATAGATATAGATATAGATATAGATATAGATATAGATATAGATATAGATATAGATATAGATATAGATATAGATATAGATATAGATATAGACATAGACATAGACATAGACATAGACATAGACATAGACATAGACATAGACATAGACATAGACATAGACATAGATATAGATATAGATATAGATATAGATATAGATATAGACATAGATATAGACATAGACATAGACATAGATATAGATATAGATATAGATATAGATATAGATATAGATATAGACATAGACATAGACATAGACATAGACATAGACATAGACATAGACATAGATATAGATATAGATATAGATATAGATATAGATATAGATATAGATATAGATATAGATATAGATATAGATATGTTTGAGACCATCCCAACACAATCACTTCATACCTATGCCCTTTGTCTATGCAGACTCCTGCTATCCTAATAATAATAAAGTTCTTAGGAGTTACATATATCATTTTCCCATATGGGAATGCAAACAGTTTAATCTTATGGAATCACTTATGCCTTTTCTTTCATGTTTACTTTTTTATGCTTCTTTTGAGTCTTGTGCTTGAATGTCAGATTTTCTATTCAGTTCTGGTCTCTTCATCAGGAATGCTTGAAAGTCCTTTATTTCAGTATTTGTCCATTTCCCCCCGAAGAATTATACTCAGTTTTGATGGATAGGTGATTCTTGGTTGTAATCCTATCTCCATTGCCTTCTAGAATATAATATTCTAAGTCCTCTGCTCCTTTTTTGCAGCTGCTGTATCATGTGTGACACTGACTATGGCTCCATGATATTTAAATTGTTTCTTTCTGTCAGCTTGTAATATTTTCTCTTTAATCAAGGAGCTCTGGAATTTGGCTATAATATTCCTGGGAATTTTCATTTTCGGATCTCTTTCTCAAGGTGATTGGTGGTTTCTTTCAATTTCTACTTTGCCCTCTTCATCTAAGAAATCAGCACATATTTCCTTTATAATTTCTTGAAATGTGATGTCTAGGCTCTTTTTTTTTATCATGGCTTTCAGGTAGTCCAATAATTCTTAAATTACTTCTCCTGAATCTATTTTCCAGATCACTTGTTTTTCCAATGAGATATTTCACATTTTCTACATTTTTTTTATTCTTGTGACTTTGTTTTATTGTTTCTTGATATTTCATGGAGTCATTACTTTCTACTTGCCTGATTCCAATTTTAAGAATTTTTTTTCTTCAATGAGCTTTTATACCTCCTTTTTTATTTAGTTAGTTATGCTTTTTAGGGAATATTTTCTTCAGTGAATTTTTGTGCCTCTATTTTACCATTTGATCAATTATTTTAAGATTTGTTTCAGTATGTTTTGTGCTTCTTTTGCCAAGCTGTTAATTCAGTTCTTCCATCATTCTCATTTGTTTCCCCAATTTTTCCCTACCACTCTTGTCTATTTCTTTGATGCTTCCAGGAGTTCTTGGTTTGGCTTGTATCCAAATAGCATTTTTCTTTGAGGCTTTGCTTAAACCTGTTTTTACATTGGTATCTTCTTCTGCGTTTGTGTCTTTGTCTTCCCTGACACCCTCTTAGCCTTTCATGATTGAGGGTTTTTTTTTTGTTACTTTATCATTTTTCCAGCCCATTTCTTGAATTTTAGCTTAATGTAAAGTTGGATTCTGTTCACCTGGGCGTGGAAAGGCACTCTCTCAAGCTTTAGGCTTTTTATTCTGCTGTTTTTAGAGCTAGCTCTAAGGGTGTGCAAATTTTTGGTGCTTCCAAGGTGTTGTTATCCTGGGAGAGGTATGATCACTTCTCTTCTAGTCTCTGCTCTGGTTTTACCCAGGAAAGCCCCTGTTTTCTTTCAGCCACAAGTACCAGCATTCCTCTTAGTGTTGGAACTGTGAATAAGTCCTTTGCTATCCTGCAGTCACAATCAGTAGTGCTCCTCTCTGCCTTGAAACTCAGAGTAGGGTCCCTGCTGCCTTGTGACAGACCACATGAGCTCCTTTCCACCCTTGAATTACAACCCAGGAATATTTTTGGGCATTATTGTTGCCAAACAGTGCCAGGTCCTGCACCCAGTGCCAGCAAAGAGTCCCCTGGTTCGGAATAGTTGTCTGACCACCACCTCCCCATAACAATTCTGAGATGAGAGCTCCAGATGCTGCTGTGTCATTGCCTCAAAAGCCCACCACTGATGCCAGGCACCTGTGCTCCAGAGTGGCCCTCCCTCCAGTGTGACAGATCTTCTCTGCTGACCTCCTAAGTTATCCAAGAGCAGTAAAATACTTCACATGGCTTTTTGTTGTCACTTCCTCTCCAGAATTCAATTCTAGGCATTATTTTAAAGTTGTTTGGAGGGGAATGTTAGAGTTTGGCTGGGTTGTTTCCTTCACTCTGCCATCTTGGCTCCACCTCCCTAAGTGATAGACTTCTTAAAGAAAGTGGGAATTTAGCTGAAATTTGCAGGAAGACAAATAAGATATGATCACAACCCTCTAAAAATCTACTAGGCATAAGTAAAAATTACATAAATTAAAATAATATGTGGAGGATTGAGAGGAATTCAGAATGCCATAAAATCATATGACAGACATACCAATCAAATTGCTTTGTAGAAATAGAAAAAAAATGATAATGAAATTCATCTGGAGAAACAAAAGGTCAAGAATCTTGAGGGAAATAATGAAAAAAAATTAGAAAAATGGGGTTAGGGTTAGTCATACCAAATATCTCTCTCTCTCTCTCTCTCTCTCTCTCTCTCTCTCTCTCTCTCCTCTCTCTCTCTCTCTTTCTCTCGTGTGTGTGTGTGTGTGTGTGTGTGTGTGTGTGTGTGTACATTTCCTGGAGGCTCTAGGGAACTGCTGATATTTATTCAGTAAGGGGTTGGCATATTCAAATTTTACAGTTGATTGGAGGATGGACTGGAGTAAGGAGAGAGCTGAGACAGGGACACCAATCTTCAGGCTATTTCAATAGACTAGACATCAGGTGATAAGGGTCTGATTCAGTATGTTGCAAGTATCAGAGGAGACAAGAGGGCCTTTTTGAGGGATGTTGCAAAAGTAAAACACTCAGGACTTGACAAGAGATTTGATGTGAGTGATGAGAGTATGTGAGGAGTCAAGGATGATTCCTCAGTTGCAAGCCTGAATGACTAAGAAAGTGATGATTTCATCTATAGTAACATGAAAGCTAAGAAGGTGGGGTTTGGGGGAAATGATAATAAGTTCAGTTTAAGACATATTGAATTTAAGATGTCTATGGGACCCAAAAAGCAATTATAAATGGGAGTCTGGAGTTTAAGGAGGAAGGTTAGAGTTTAATAACTAAACCTAAGAATCATCAACAGAGAGGTGATAATTAAATCCATGGGAACTGATGAGATCACCAAATAGAATAGAGGAAGAAGAGGGACAATGTTAGAGTCTGAAGGGCTATCCATAGTTATCAATTTGACTAAGATGATAATCAAAAAAAGATATGTGAAGAGCAGTGAAGCTGACTAAAAAAATTTTAAAAAGAAAGAATAAATGCTGGAAGGGCTGTGGGAAAACTACATTAATAAAGTGTTGGCAGATCTGTGAACTGGTCAGTCATTCTGAAAAGCAACTTGGAATGAGGTCTCACACATTAATAAACTTTGCAGGGGCAGCCAGGTGGTGCAGTGCATAGAGCACTGGCCCTGGATTCAGAAGACATGAGCTCAAATCTGGCCTCAGACAACTAACACTCGCTAGCTTTGTGACCCTGGGCAAGTCACTTAACCCATTGCCTAAAATAAAAGCAAACAAACAAAAAAAAACCCTTTATATAACCATGGACCCAACTATACCACTACTAGTGTTACAACTTCAAAGAGATTTCAAAAAAAGAAAGTGAAGAGGAAAAGTACTCATATTTACATTACCTCATTTTTTTGATGGCAAAGAACTGGGAATTTTGGAATGAGTGGATGAATTATACAGATTATAATTATATTATATAGATCATTATTTTGCTATAAGAAATGATGATGGGGATAGCTTCAGAGAAACCTGGGAAGAGTTGTACTAACTGGTGCAGAGTGAAGTGAATGCAACCCAGAAAACAACTTATGCAACAACAACATTATGAAGACAAAAGATTTTGAAATTCTAATCATGGCATGAACGACCACAATTCCAGAAGCCTCACGATGAAACGTCCTATTCACCTCTTGATTGAGAACTAATGGATTCAGAGTGCTGACTGAAGACATAATTTTTGGATATAGCTAATGGGGAATTTATTTTATTTGACTCTGCATATTGGCTAGAATAGTTTTGTTTTTCTTTCTTTTTCAATGGGAGTTGAGTTGAAAGGAAAGAAAATAGTTTTTTGTTAATTGGTTGGATGAAATTAAACCTAGAAAACAAAATAAATTTTATAAGTGAAGCAAAAATTATTGGAATTTGATGAAGGTGGCAAGTAATTCTTTTCCTACATTTTAAAAATATTTTGGACTTAAAAACTCTATCAAGAAATCTATCATACTTTTTTGATAAAACTTTTGTTTTGGCATTAAATTATTTTCCAAATGTTATTGATTCCCCCAATTCAAGCAGAGAGTCATTCCTTGGAACAAAGATATTTAAAAAGAAAGAAAACTGTTTAACAGATCAAATCAATGTATTATCTGTGCCTAAAAAGTACATAAATAATTCAAGACTTTTCACTCTTTACCTCCTGGTAAAAAATAAATTCTTCTTTGGAGAGAGTGGACTAGGGGAGAAGAGGTTGAAGATATCTAATCATCTAATCTTCTTCCTTTTTAGCTACATGGTATCCCTATTATACATGTAAAAGACAACCTTGTGACAGACAAATAAATTTAGTTTTGGACATGTTGGGTTGAAGAGATCTGCTGCATATTCAAGATTATGTAGGTAAATAAATAACAGACAGAAATTTATAACAAGAATCTTCTGAATTCAAATTCATCCTTCTTTCCACTGATTTCACTGATGTTGGCTTTCTTTCATTTCTCTCTAGTATCAATTACCATATTTTGTTAAGTTTAGAAATAGTGAGAACTAATTTCCAAGCATTAAAGTGTTTTGATGACCTTTAAGGTGATTAACACTAAGGTTTTTATGGCTTTCTTGAAATCTTGTGTGCTTTATGCCAATTTAGTACAGACATAACCATTTTGCTTAGTTGCAGATAAAAAAAATCTTTTTTTTTTTCCAACACAAAGACCCTAAAGCTTATTCAGCTTTACCAGGAATTATTGTCTCTTACATACAAGATACAAGAACTACTTCTTGCTGAACAATTTAGAGATGAAATGATTTCTTTGAGAAAAAATATGTATGCAACATCCAGTTACTCTTAAGCTTGCATATATCAGGTTGATTATAACTATGACCCATATTCATAGTAATTCTGTATTTGGAAGTATAATTATAAAATGATCTGTAGATAAATTTGACAGACATATTGACATCAATATGGCTTCAACCAGTTAGAGGTTAAACAGTGAGTTGATATCGGAGCTTCTAGTCAGTCTTGGAAACAATTCTCCCTCCTATGGCTACCATTGTATTTTGATCCTTAAAATTAAAAGACAAAGGCATACCAGTTTCCCAGGCCCCAAACCTAGGTGTCATTTTTGACTCCTTAGTCTCATACCCCATATCCAAATTTTTTTTTTTGCCAAATCCCATTGGTTCTACCTTATAACATCTCTCATAGGCAAAGCTCTCTCCTCTGACATCATCACTACTCTGGTTCAGGCCTCCATCATGTCAATATTATTACTATAATAGCCTACTGGTTGAACTCCCTGCTTTAAGTCTCTCCCTACTCCAGTCCATCCTCCATTCAGCTGTCAAATTGATCTCCCCCCCCAAAAAAAAAAAAGATCTAGCCATATCACACACCTATTCAACAAACTCCAGTAGATTTTTATTATCTCCAGGACAGGATCAAATATAAAATACTCTAATGGACTTTCAAAGTTCTTCATAACCTGATATCTTTCTCTCTTTCTTACATTTTTGCTACCTTTCTTATACCTTACTGCTCTCCACATACTGTAAGATCCAGAAGCACTAGCCTCCTTGCTATTCCTTGTACAAAGTATTAAATTTCCTAATTGTGTTTTTATTGGCTATCCTCTATGCCTGAAATACTATTTGTTCCCATCTTTATCTCTTAGCTTCCTTCAAATCATAGCTAAAATTCTACCTTCTCCTAGAAGCTCTTTCCAGTACCCCTTAATGCTAATGCTTTCCCTCTGAGGTGATCTCCAATTTATGCTGCATATATTTTCTCTGTGTATAGTTGTTTACATGTTGTGTTCTCCATTAGATTATGAATGCCTCAAATACAAGAACTATTTTTGCCTTTCTTTGTGTCTGCAGTGCTTAACACAGTGTCTGGCAAATAATAAGTGCTTAATAAATGTTCAATGATGACTTGATTCATCCTCCATACTTCAATCAATGTTTTCATGAACCATCAATTTCTAAAAATTCATCATCTATTGACCATTTTTCTTGTGATGAGCATCTCTGAATTTAGCTAGGCTGGTTCTCAGACAAGACTTCTAGGGGAGTTACTTGGATCTTTTATGGCTTAAGTGGCTTCCTTGCTATACAGTGTTTTTCAAAAGGCAAACTTGCACCCATGACTTTAAGTCCAATTTTCTATCCCTCATGCCTTCATCATCTACATTAATTTTTATATATGCATGAAATTGTATTTTCAATAATTGTTGAAATTGTGAACAAGCCATATCTACAAAAGTACTTGAGCAATATAATGGAAAAGTGAATATTCAAAGCCTTTCCAGCTTGGTAATATTTGTTCTGCTGGTAAAATCTTCAAGAACCTTGGATCATTTTCATACTACAATGAGGGAAGCCATCTAAGAAAAAAGATTAATGATGTCTAAGTATCTCTTTAGAGTGAAGAGATACAAAATATTATCATGAATATTTCTTTGCATTTGATAACTTAAGCATGTATTCTTAACATTTATCGTGTCACGAACACCTTAGGCAGTTTGGCAAAGCATGTGGATCCTGTCTTATAAGTGGTTTAAAATGCACTAAAAAACCCATAGGATTACAAAGGGACTCATTATTTGAAAACAGTTATCAAAGTATTCTTTAAAAAAATAAATCCCTAAACCAGAGGTTAAAAACATAATTACACATGTTATGATTTGTTTTTTAAGTCTAAAGTCCTAGTCAGATTAACCTTATATTTTTAAACTACCTTCAAAGGAGAGCATTTATTTTAAGATCATTTAAAAGCATCATTAAGTAGGGTACACAGGAGGAAAGTGTTGAAACAACTATAAGATACCTTGCTACAATGATGTAGTATCCTGATTCAGAGAATGGCTTCCAAAATTATCATAATGCACTCAGTACATATTTTCATTTCCATGTCAAGAAAATAAAACAATGAACTTAATGGAAATATGGATAGATAGATTTAAAACATGTGTATAAAACTGCTGGAAATCTTACGAGCCCTGATAAGGGTAGACTTTTGCCTTAGGTCAATAGAATATAACAGCACTTGAACTCCTTCAGTAGAATGGAACCAACTGAATCATCAATTTGAAACCAATGGGCTAATATCAGAACAAGTAAAATTGTCCATTGAAGATTCTAATGGGCTCAGGTGTGTAGATAAAGTTATAAAGGAAGCCTGTTCAGGGTGGGGGGGTGGGGAAGCACAATGAGAGTAGTGATGTTTGAGCTGAAATTGAAATAATTTAAAATAAAGGATTAAAATGAAAAAAAAGCAATATTTCAAATTACAAAATGCCACCTAGTGATTTTATCAACCCACAATTCACAGAATTTCAGAATGAGTTAACTGAAGTGTTTTTTTTTTTTTTTTTTTTTAACAATCCTTGTTAATCAATTGCCAGAAGAAAGAAGTACCCCCTACTCAATTTCAAACACAAAATCAGAAATCTCACTAATATCTGAAGAAAATACCTATTGTTGGAACCTCTGTAGGGTTCAATACTTCAAATTCTGCCAAGAACATGACAACTAATCTGACTACAGACAGACCCTGTACATGTCTAAATTGGCTGCCTGGTCAAAAATAGATATAGTAAATACATTCATCTTGGCCTGTGTCTCATTGCATCTCAAGAATGGTGTGGTCTCAGTAGTGAACTCACATTCTTGATAGAAATTTTAAAAGATGCCAAGAGATGGCTCCATCTCCCCAGTGAGTGAGTATTGAACCCCTGTATCTCCCCTGCAAAATGGGGATGAGGTGATGAACTTACTACAATAAACCAGTTGGTTTATGGGACTAAGTTTCTGGCATCAAACAATATGGTCCAACTGCCCCATTATTCTCTTAGTGATATGATGAGGAACAGAATCAAATGCAACTCTCATCCAGAAGACCTTGCTATCTATTTAAATGACTCCATGGAAGGAAAATTTGGAAACAAGGGTGTAGTAGCGTCTAACATCTGCTCCTGGCTGTGGATAGCCTGCCAGAGATTTTCAGATAAAATTTCAATTGAACAGAGAGCAAATCATTGTATCTTGACCTTATGGCTGAATGATAGTCTTTTGACCCTCGGTGGAGTGAAGAGAAACTTGAAATAAGTACTGAGATATTCTTTTAAAAAGTAGCTAGTCTGTAGACTTGATTGGGGTAAACTATATTCTATTACTTCCACGGCTGTGGCCCAAGTTATTTATTTATTTATTTTGAAAATGTATTTATTTTTAGTTTTCAACATTCACTTCCTTAAGATTTTGAGTTTTAAATTTTCTCCTCCTCCCATTTCTTCCCCACCCACCCACCCCAAGATGGTATACAATCTGATATAGGTGCTATATATATATATTCATATTAAATATATTTTCCCATTAGTCATGACATAAAAAACAATTAGAACTAATGGGAGGAACCACAAGAATAAAGCAATAAAACAAAACAACAAAGGAAAAAAAGAGCAAATAGTATGCTTCCATCTGCATTCAGACTCCATATTTCTTTCTACAAGTGTAGACAGCAATTTCCATCATGAATCTTTTGGAGTTGTCTTAGATTCTTGCATTGCTGTGAAAGATCAAGTTTATCAAAGTCATTAATCCCATAATGTGGCTGTTACAGTGTGCAATGTTCTCATGATTCTGCTCATTTCGCTCTGCATCAGTTCATGTAAGTCTTTGCAAGTTTTTTTAGAATTCTGCCTGCTCATCATTTCCCATAGTACAATAGTATTCCATTACATTCATATACCACAGCTTGTTCAGCCATTCCCCAATTGATGGGCATCCACTCAATTTCCAATTCTTGGCCACCACAAAAAGAGCTGCTATGAATATTTTTGCATATGAGGGTCTTTTTTCCCTTTTTTATGATCTCTTTAGGATACAGACCTAGAAGTAGTATTGCTGGGTCAAAGGGTATGCACAATTTTATAGCCCATTAGGTATAGCCCCAAATTGTTCTCCAAAATGGTTGGATCATTTCACAACTCCACCAAAAATGTATTAGTGTTCCAATTTTCCCATGTATTCTCCAACATTTATCATTACCCTATTTTGTCATATTAGCCAATCTGATAGGTGGGATGTGGTACCTCAGAGTCATTTGGGTTTGCATTTCTCTGATCAGTAGTGATTCAGAACTTTTTTTTTATATGACTATAGATAGCTTTAGTTTCCTCCTCCGAGAACTGCCTGTTCATATCCTTTGACCATATATCAGTTGGGAAATAACTTGTATTCTTATAAATTTGACTTAGTTGTCCATATAGTTTTGAAATGAGGACTTTATCAGAAACACCAGTTGTAAACATTCTTTCCTAGTTTTCTGCTTCCCTGCTAATCTTAGAAGCATTGACTTTTTCTGTGCAAAAATTTTTCAATTTAGTGTAATCAAAACTGTTGATTTTGCATTTCATAATGTTCTCTATCTCTTGTTTGGTCATAAATTTTTCCCTTCTCCACAGATCTGAAAGGTAAACTATTCCTTCTCTTCTAGTTTGCTTATAGTATCAATCTTTATATCTAAATTGTGTATCCATTTTGACTTTACCTTGGTATAGGGTGTAAGACGTTGGTCTATGCCCAGTTTTTGCCATACATTTTTTCCAGTTTCCCCACAGTTATTCCTAAATAGTGATTTCTTATCCCAGAAACTGGAGTCGTTAGATTTATAAAATGGGAGATTAGTACATTCATTGACTGTAGAGTCTTGCATACTTAACCTATTCCAATGATCCACCACTCTATTTCTTAACCAGTACCAAGTAGTTTTGCTGATTGCTGCTTTATAATATAATTTAAGATCAAGTATAGCTAGGCTACCCTCTCTTGCATTTCTTTTCATTACTTCCTTTGATTTTCTGAACTTTTTTTGGTGGGGGGCAGCTGGGGTTTAGTGACTTGCACAGGGTCACACAGCTAGTAAGTGTCAAGTGTTTGGTCTGAGGCTGGATTTAACCTCAGGTAGGTCCTCCTGACTCCAGGTCCAGTGCTTTATCCACTGTGCCACCTAGCTGCCCCTGGGCTTTTTATTTTTACAGATGAATTTTGTTATTGTTTTTTTCTAGCACTATAAAATAATTTTTGGTAGTTTGATTTGTATGGCACTGAATAAGTAAATTAATTTAGGTAGAATTGTCATTTTTATTGTATTAGCTCAGCTACCCATGAGTAACTGATATTTTTCCAGTTATTTAGATCTGCCTTTATTTGTGTGAAAAGTGTTTTGTAATTGTCTTCAAAAAGTTCCTGATTTTGTAGACTCTCAAATATTTTATAATGTCTACAGTAATTTTAAATGGAATTTCTCTTTCTATGTCTTGCTACTGGACTTTGTTAGTAAAATATAGAAATGCCAATGAGTTATGTAGGATTTATTTTTTTAGAGAAGAATCCTTTACCTGATTTTTAGACTGGCAATTCATTCATGAAGTCAGGCTGGACTGCATCCCATTGAATAGCGCCAGGAGTTTTGGCTCTAGAAATAAGTGCTGCCATTGGGTGTGGGGAATCAAATGAAATATTCTTATACATCATCTGTAATTGAGGTCCTTTATTGAGTGGGAATATTTATCCAAAGGCATAATTCTATTTTAAATAGACTAGTTAAAGGTATCATAGTGCCAGAAAGAACTGAGATGTAGTTTAATGCAAATTTGACAGTTCCAGGATAGGGAAAGGCCTTGACTGGATTTAGTAATCTTGGTCAATAAGTACTATACTGCCATTATTATGGACATAGCCATTGCCTTTGAAAATAGGTAGCTTGGTTTCCAATCAGCCAGAGCTGGCAAAATTAAGAAAAGACAAATCATTTGTCAGCATCTGGCACAGGAAGGGTAAATTGGAATGTACATTTAGTTGGACATGGGATAGATAGGAGGATAGGATCTCTCAATAACATTGTGCTATCTAAATTAAAGATTAATCCGAAGTATGATAGCATGATAAATAAATTGATTGTATGACATGGAGCAGGGACATATCTGTATATAGGTGTATGTGTAGGTATGTATATGTATATATGTATTATACATGGTGTATATAAAACACATGTGTAAGTATGTAAGAGTATGTAAGAGTAAGAGAGAGAGCATGTAACTGAAGTAAGTTACTATATAGAATGAACTCGAGATTATATTGAGAAAAAATTATATTTCCTTACTAATTTGTATGTAATGTTCTATGATGTTTTCTTCTGATTTATTTTATGATCAGAATGTTCATATTTAATGTTTATCTATTTTGATTTTATAGTGCTTTTTTATTATCAGGTATTTGTTTAATTCAATTCAAAACTGTACTTGTAAACTTTTTCAGTTGAAAATTGGTTGAATAAAATAAAAATAGTAAAAAAAAATGTATCAGAATTGAAGTGGTACATTCCCTGTCTACCCACCCCACATGAGCATGTCCATTCCCCCAAGGTGTCCTGTTCAGTGACCTCCAGGAATCACTCACAGAAGCCTCCCTTGTGGGAGGCAGCTGATGCTGCAGTGGATAGAGCACTAGCCCTAAAATTAGTAAGACCTGAGTTCAAAACCAACCTCAGACACTTAATACTTGTGTGACCCTGGGCAAGTTACTGTTTTGCTCAACTTTAAATCTATCTGTTAAGGTTGCTGTGAATATCAAATAAAATAACATTTGCAAAAGCATGCTTAGCACAGTGCCTGGTGCTATAGAAATGATTTTTACATCCTCCTCTTTGTGTCAAGCATCAAAATTTCTAGTTACTAGTTATAACTCTGCGATTACTCACTGATTTTTCAAGTTCATCCCCAAGGATTATGCTAATGTAATCCCCATTATTTCTTCCTCTCTTTCTTCTCCCTCCTTTCCTTTCTTTTTTTCTATCTTTCCTTCCTTCCTCTTTCCCTTCCTTTTCCCCTTTCTCCTTTCTTTCTTTCCTTCCTTCCCTCCCTCCTTCTCTTCCTTCTTTTCTTCCTCATTTATTACACAGTTTACTTATTTATTTATTATATAGTGAAATCACACTGAATCTAGAGTCAGGGGGTATCAAATTGAATTCCAGTTCTGCCACTTCTGTGACTATGGACAAATCAGTTGATTTCTCTTACTCTTAGTTTTCTTGTCTATGAGGGAGTTGGACTCAACCAATGGACTCTAATATACCTTGCCACTCTAAATCTACAATTCTCTTAAGCACCTACTTTATGTAAAGGGCCTTACAATTTTCCGTGAATGCCAAAACTGGAGGTTTCTCTTGAATAAGAATCGTCAGTAAAATTCTAGAACCATAGACTTTTAGAGTTGAAAGGCTCCTTAAAGATCAACTAGTCCAGTCAGACAGGTCATTATTGTGAATGCTACTGTCCAAGGCACACATAGAATACCAAAATGAACTTAAGATCTCCTTTCCGACAGCATCTTTTTCCTTTGTTTTTCATTTGCTTTTCTCTCTGCTGCTAATCCAACTGTTCTTCACTTTCCCAACTGCATTATTTATTGCACATTCATTATTAATTCTGAACAATGTAACTATTACATTTTCTATTATTAATTTTGTAAATCATTTTTGTGATATGCTCCTATGAAAGATGCTATTTAAAATAATAATGATAATTGATATTACACAGGGGTTATTACAGGAGTTTTGCTAAAACAGAAAGAATGACAGAAAATCCTTACACCAAACAAATTAAATTTTGCCAAAAAGCCATCCAGGAATAGCAGGAGATGTCAGAGCCCAGCACCTTAATCAAAATCTGAAAGCTGTCAAAAACGTCAATAAGCTAAAAAGCATTAACTGAGCAGTCAGAATTCACTAAAAAGATTCTTTAATAAGTGAAGCTACTTCTGAGAAAAAGCAGAACCTCCCAACCTTATTCATACAAAAGTAAAACAATTAAAAGTATTCAGAATCACACTACCAATTAAGGAATTAACAAGCATATATTAAGTACCTATTATGTACCAAATACTTTGCTAAGTGCTGGGAATAAAAAGTCAAAACCAAGGTACTTACTTTCTGCTGCCTCAATGCTCCCCATAGTTCTGGTACAGGATCATTAGAGAGATCATAAAATGTTAATATGAGTATATCTATATCTATCTGTCTATCTATCTATCTATCTATCTATCGACCTATCTATCTATCTATGTGTGTAATCTGTGTATACACACATATACATATATACATATGTACATGCACACATATATGTATATATAGAAAGAAAATTTATGTTATCATATATTCCACAAGCAGTGGGAAATTTCATAGTTACTGCACCAGCATGAGTATGATTTGCAAATGCTTTCTCAAAATTTTCAGTGAGTGACCTCTGAAGTATCCATCTCCAAGGCATCTAGAGTCCAAAGGTTTATATGGAACAATTAAACTTGAAAATACCTACTCTTACCAAAAAAAGAAAAGGCAAGTTATATTGTGACTCACAGTGATCCTAGGGGGTCATGCCAATTAAAATGAAACTCAAGAAAAGCCTTTGAAGTGGTTTTGCCCTTGACTTGATGGAGGAACAAAGGTGGTTTTTATTACAGGAACATCTGATAAGCCCTTTAATGCAATATGCTAGGCACCCGTGTGA
This sequence comes from Phascolarctos cinereus, assembly GCF_003287225.1. Taxonomy (NCBI): domain Eukaryota; kingdom Metazoa; phylum Chordata; class Mammalia; order Diprotodontia; family Phascolarctidae; genus Phascolarctos; species Phascolarctos cinereus. The sequence continues at coordinate 578,424,313 of NW_027555847.1, forward strand.
TCTGAGACTACAATTTTAAAAATGGAAAATATTTATGAACATAGGCCCCTCTGAAAGACTTCAGCAGACAACAAAGAATGAAAGATCAGAATCTAGAATGCTGAGGGGCAGACTCTTGCTTATATGTTTCTCAAAAATTGATGAAACAGTTTTATACATCTTTGAATTAGAAAAAGTCAAGATAGGATCAGGGTCATGATCTATAGGTCAGCCAGGGTAAAGCTTGCCCATAAGATATAACTCCAGCTCATAGACACATTCAAATACATCCATATTTCCTGCATTTTCAATAGTCCAAATCAACACTAAGCTTTCACTAAGTTTTTACAGGTCATGTTATTTTCCCCTAATTGTAAAGATAAGATACACATACATGAGAGTAGTGGTTCTTAGCCCTTAAGCATGTTCAGTCATATGAATTGCCACAAAGCTTCTTTTCAGTATTAACCATTTGCTTAAGGAAGTAAGAACTTGGCTTTGTCTTCTGGGGGAAAAAAAGCATATCCTGCTCAATGAAGAGGATTGTGACCAGAATCTTTAAGCATTTGTTTCTGCCAAAGTATTTTTCTTTCATTTTATTCTCCATTTCAGCATGTGTGTGGGTGTATATATACGTAAATATGCCTGAATCTGACTTCATAAGGACTTTTCAGAATTAATCCCATCTAAGGAGTTATAATTTTTTCTTTATCATTATTTAAAATTCACTGGATAAAACAAAAGATATTAATGTATAGTAGCAGCATGTCTAAACAAATTAAAATTCATCTTTGCTAAGTAGTACGTGGTCATATAGAGATTCATAAATGGAAGAAATGTAAATTCTGTTATAACTGGTATTGTACAGTCTTTAATGATCTTTAATAATAAATTAATAATAAAGTTCACCTAATATAATTTAAAGAAAAAATCTAAATTAGTTTATGTACTTCAGAAATTAAGCACTAAATATTACACATACCTGAGTCCCTACTGGTATTCATCCCCAATCCCCACTGGTATTGTTGGGCTGGGTACCCAGTAGTGATCACTTCTACTCTCTCAGTGCTCAAGGAGTAATTATGAGCAGGGTCAAGAATCTTCACTTTTTATTATCAACCAGGCATAGTTTGCTTTAGAAAGGATATTTAACTAAGCAACTATAGGAATAATAGTTATTATGAAAACATTAAAATATTGCCCCAGACCAGGGATACCCTCTCCCTCCACACCCTCTAGCATGACACATACACTATGCCCTTAGTAAAAGTGGAATTCTATCTAACACATGGAACCAGAGAAAAACCTCACTCTTCCTGGCTACCAGAAATCTCCTTCTTCCTTCATGGAGACCTCATAAAATACTCCTTCGGTAGAGTACTATTCTAGACTTCAAAGGTCAATGCCCTTGTAGAATCCAAAACCAGTCCTTCCTTGATATGTCTAGTGTCTTCTTGATATGCCTCTCATTTCCCATACAGAAGTTTCTATCAGTCATTGCTGCTCTGGGGACATAGGCACCAATGTTACTGAGAACATTAGAACTTCTAAACTTTTGAAGTCGGCAAGGTCAGTGGGGAAAGGGATGGGGTTCTCATTTTCTCCTATCTTCCCCAGGCAATTCTCTATCAACATACCTTCACTGCTAGATTTGACAAACACTCAACTGATTTGCTCCTGAGATATTGTATGTCAAAGTGGCACACACATGACTATGGGTGAACACATTCATGTATACATATACACACACAGCAACTTTTTGGATATGGGATGGGGTGTGAGTGAGAATGAAGAGTCAAGGATTGATTCTAGGGGCAAACCTAGGAGAAATAAATATAAATATTAATACAATATGGAGGAAATCTGGGAAGATGGAAGAGTAGGTCAGAAATTTACAAAATCTCCAGATTTCCTCTGCAAATGGACAGAAAATCACCATGAAATGAATGTAGAGCAGAAAAAATAAAAGGATAGTGCAGTTGTCCTCCTAAGACAACTTGAGAAGAGCTCAGAAAGGACAGGACCTCCAGAGGCTGAGGCTTGGCCTCGGTGAATTGTAGACACATCCAGGCCAATTCCATTTAATTAACAAACAACAGGCCCTGAGGGCAGCTACAGACTAGGAAACAGACTAGGCCTCAAGAATTTCACCTCAACTTTCACCTCACTCACAGCCTCAAGAAATTTAACATCACAAACTTTTACCTCACAGTCCCAGGAACTTTTGCCTCACAAACTTTCATCTAAGGAACAGCAGATGGATGAATGGGGGAAAATTGAAGGACACCCACCACCACCACCACCACAGATGTTTCCAGAAACTAGGCCTAGCAATGCTGACCAGATGTGATCTCTAGTTGTGTCTGTGGGTGAGTAGGAGTGAGTATAGGCCTAGTGAGTGTGGTACCACAGGAAGCAAGAACATTTTTTGGACAGCATAGCTGAGGCCCCTTACTATGGCTTAGGGAAGGAAGAGGGAATTCAGAAAATAACAGTAATGAAGATCTAAGGCTTAAGACAACATTACCCACAACTCAGGATTAAAACCTGATAATAATGAATTGCTAGAAATAAAATAAAAAGAAATGAAAATAAGTAAAGGATCTGACCGTATATAGCTATTCTGGTTTAACAGAAGATCTGGGTTCATATTCAGAGGAAGATAGTGAGTAAAAAAAAAGCTACTCTCACCCCAAAGAGTAATGTCAGATGGTCATAAGCCCAAAAAGAGTTCTTGGAAGAATTTAAAAAGGAATTCAAAAATCAAAAAAGAGAGAGTGAGGAAAAATTAGGGAAAAACATCAAAGCAATCCAGAAAATTATGAAAAGTTAACCAACTGGAAAAAGAGGTCCAAAACTTAAAAAAAGAAAATAAGTCCTTCAAAACTAGAGTTGGACAAGAGGAATCAAATGACATTATAAGACACCAAGAAATAATAAAACTAGAAAAAAAGAAAAGAATCTGAAACATCTCATTAGAAAAACAACTGATCTGGAGAATAGATTGAGGGGACACAATAAAAGAATTGTTGGACTACCCAAAAGTTATGATTAAAAAAAAAGAATCTAGATACAATATTGTAAGAAATGATAAATGGATAGACAGAAAAAAGGCTGGAAAATTGTCCTGAAGTTCCAGAACAAGAGAGTAAAGTAGAAATAGAAAAAAAAAGTACCATTCATCACCTGAAAGAGATCCCAGGAGGAAAACTTACAGAAATGGCATAGCCAAATTTCAAAACTCCCACGTTAAGGAGAAAATATTCAAGCAACAATAGGGGAAAAAAATTAAAGACCCTGGAAATGCAGTCAGAATTTCACAAGACTTAGAAGCTTCTGCTCCAAAAGACCATAGATCTTGGAACACTACATTTCAAAGAGTGAAAGAGCAGGGCTGTGTCCAAGAATAACTTAGCCAGCAAAGCTAAGTGTAATTCTGAATGAAAAAAAAAAAGATATTTGATGACCTAAAAGACTTTCAGGTATTTGTAACAAAAAGACCAGAACTCAATGGAAAATTTGATATAAAAAATCTAGAAAGCATTAAAGACTAATTATAAGGCACTTTTCAAAGGTTAAACTGTTTACTAATTGTTTATATGAATATGTTTTCAATATTCTTAAAACTGTCATAACTACTAAGGTAGCTTAAAAGAAAGGTTGGGGCTCAGTTATGTATGATGCGGTGATTCTAAAAAAAATTGGGTAGGAAAAGGTAAAAGGGGGCAATTATATTATAAAAATGGGGCATGAAAGGTAGAACTAATACAGAGGAAGCAGGCAAGAGTGGAGGGCTGGTTATGTTTTCTGATGGACAGGAGACAAAGAATAACAGTAGTTCTGTGTGCAAAATCAGATACAATACATGCTTTAACAAGGTGCTACCTTATATTCAATGATGAGTCTTAATCCATATGACGTCTCTGTGAGTGATGACAAGGGCCAACCTGTGGTATAGTACTATTGAAAAACAAAAGTGCTGTATTTAGAATCAGAGGACCTAGGTTACTGTCCCAAATATATTGTCTTTGTGACCTCAGACAAGAAATTATACTTCACTGTACCTTAGTATTATCATCTGTACAATGAAGGAATTGGGCAAAATCACATTTGAGATCCTGTCTTGAACTAAACTATCCTGTGACATAGTGCTCATAAAACAACTAAGTGTCTGATAGGTTCTCAAAAAATGTCTCAAAGCCAAACAACCTGAGAATCTGAAGGAATTTAAAGATGTTCTAATCTAGGACCTCAGCTTTTGAAAGAAGGAAAATGAACTCTAGAAGAGATGACAGGGCTTGACTTGCCCAAGATTTCACAATTAATGAAAGTAAGTACTTGAACACAGAACCCCTGTCTTTCAGCAGAAGGTTGTTTTCTTTATGAATCAATAAGCATTTATTAAGTGCTACTAAGTGCCAGGCACTGTACTAAGGGTTGGGAATATAAATCCAAAGAATGAAATAATCCCTACCGTCAAGGATCTTACACTCTCTCAAGGGATACATACATACATATATATATATATGTGTGTGTGTGTGTGTGTGTGTGTGTGTGTGTGTGTGTGTGTGTGTGTATGTGTGTGTGTGTATATACACACACACACATATGTATGTATATATCCCTTATATATGCATATGTATATATATATATATATATAATAAAAACAGATTTTGTATGTGTGTGAGAGAGACAGAGAGAGAGAGAGAGAGAGAGAGAGAGAGAGAGAGAGAGAGAGAGAGAGAGAGAGAGAGAGAGCACACTAGCAATTTAGGGGACTCAGGAAAGGATTCATGACAATGGTGGTACTATAGCACTATACCATACTTCTCAACTACTGAATAAAATAAATGTTCCTTATCTCTATATTTATTTTCCCCCTCTGTTTTGTCCTTTATGGATAAAGAGGTAGGTAGGTAGCACAGTGGACAGAATATTGAACTTGGAATATGAAAGCCAGAATCAGGCTGTGTGAGTCATTTAACACTTGTGTACCTTAATATGCTCACCTGTAAAATGGGAATGATAATAATAGTACCTACCTCCTAGGGTTTTTCTGAGGACAAAATGAGATATTTGTGAAGTGCTTTGGGAATCCTACAAAGCCATACCTGTGAGTTATTATTATTAATTAATTTCCTTTTTTATTTGTATCTTTATTTATTTCCTGGCTTACCTTGCAGTGAGGGAATTAACTTAGGAAACTGCTTCTGATACCATGGGCAAATGAGCACCAAAATATCTTTTCAAAGACCTCTTCAAAGTGCTTCAGGTGTCCAAAGTGTCATCATCCCTGGAAGTGACTGATGGAAAAGGTAATACTAGATGTCCTCTAGAATGACTGTTAGGGTTCTTTGCATCTGGCTTACTTTTAAAATAAGAATGTGTTAACATTGCCCTCTCCGGGTAAGAATCTGCCAGAATACAGTGAATTAATAAGGTTTGAAGGATATTATGTTCCATATCTTAAGTACCACCTAGTTCATATCTTCATGTTTTACTAGGTTATCCTGGCATAAATTAAATCAGAGGCCTCAGAATACCCACTCATAGTAGCCTCTGTAAATCACAAATGGAATTGTTAATACCAGGATTTTGATGAAGCATCAAAATATGCTTTGATATTAAAAATATGGAATAATTTATCACAAAAAGAAAGTAATCAGTGAAAATTATGAAGAAAATAAATGTTAAGTTTATTCAACTTTGGGAAAGTCATTTAAGGTCTTTGAGCTCAGTTGAGCTCATCTGTAAAATGAGTGGATTATAGCTACAGGATCTCTGTTTCTTCTAGCTCTGATATTATGTTCCATTATCTGCTTTATCTCAACAGTGTATCACAATTCACAATAGAGATAAGAAGGAAGGCAGCAAAGAAATAAGCACTTATTATGTGTCTTCTATATACCATGCATGGTGCTAAGCAGTTCACATTTATCTCATTAGATCTTCACTACATCCCTGTGAGGTAGGTGCAATATTATCCCCATTTTACAGTTGAGGAAACTAAGGTAGACAGAGATTAAGTATCATACTCAGGATCACACAGGTAACAAGAGTCTGAGGTTGGATTTGAATTCAAGTCTCCCTGACTCCAGGTCCAACATTCTATTGCCTGCACCACCTAGATGTCTCAGTAAACAATGATGGTCATCCATTTCTTCATCTCATAGCTAAGAGTTGGCATCAAAACCAGGAAGACCTTGGATTCAAGTTCAGCCTTTTGACACATACTGTCTTGTAAGGCTGGGCTAGATACTTTCAACCATAATTGAGAGACAGACAGACAGACAGACAGACACAGACACACAGACACACAGACAGAGAGAGAGACAGAGAGAGATACAGAGAGACAGAGAGAAAAAGAGAGAGACTCTAGGCAGACAAGCTGTCAATCCACATCAATAGAGGAAGCTTCTTCTTCCAGGGAATTCTCTAATAAATCAATAAAAGCATAAGTCCAATACTTATCCCTAATATTTTATTCCACTTAGTTCCCAGGGTTCTTGTGATTTACAAACCCTAAAACTCTATAGCATTTGTCTTATTCATGTTATTAAAGAACCTGAATATATATCAATTCAAAAAGTACAAGTTTTGCACGATTTTCCTCTAAAGATATATAAGGATAGGGAATAAGGGTAGATATGTAAGGTAAATGTGTGTGTGTGTGTGTGTGTGTGTGTGTGTGTGTGTGCGTTAAATATAATTTCCAAAATTTCTTTAGAGGAAATTTTTTTAAAAAAGGATCAGTGGTAATAAATAATCATTCAAATCAGTTAGTGATATAGTCTATAGGCAGCATTGGTCAGTCCTGGTTCACTCAAAGGAGTTAACATCATCATCATAGAATATCTTTAAAATGTCCATTTGAATATTTATCTATATATACAATGAAAACTAAAAGGATCTCCTTCCTTTAGCAATTAAAAATCTAAATTAAAAATGTATAGGTAGAGATGAAAAGATATCTATAGATATAATATTACCAGAAGCCAACAGACACAATGCTGTGTGAGAAAAATCCACTGGGGAAATTATAATCCAGCACTTACATTACAGAGAATATTTAGTATGCATAAAATGTATGATTGGGCCATGAGTAAGAATCATTTTCATTAATATATTCCTTTCATTCATTCATCAAAAAATATGCCTTAAATGTCACCTATTAAGCAAGAATTATGCTAGGTGTTTGGTATCTGACTCCAAGGAGGGACACTGATTGAACCATATGGAATATGCAGATGGAGAATGAGTTAATGAAAACTTTATTGTACTGAGATTCAAGAAAGAGACTTAGTTTATAGCTTTGCCTTTGTGTGAACATGGACAGATTGATTTAACCTCTCTGGGCCTCAGTTTTCTTGTTGTAAAATGAGAAGTTTAGATGAGATGATCTCTAAGTTCCATTCTAGCTCTAATATGTTGATATATATGCATATACATATATGAATTTTATTAATGTAAAATATTGCAATTTACATATGAAATAATATACTTTATATTAGTATAACCTATTTTATATAACCATAGCATTGTATTACATATATTTCTATTATTTCATAAATAAAAATATTTCATATAAAATATGAGATAGATGATAAATGGATAGATAGGTAGAGGTGTGGCTATATGACTAACTGGCTAGATATAGATAGAATACCTTTAAAGATATTATAATATATCAGGCACTGTGCATATAAATACAAGCAAGGAGAACAAAAGTCCCTGACCTCAAGCAGTTTATTTTCTAATGAGGGAAAATGACATATTGGTGTAGGGGAGAGTAATGGAAGGCACCCATAGAAGTCATCTGAGGAGTCATGGGCTGGGCCATAGTATATATTTAATAAATACTGTATGTATCTACCTATATCTGAATTCATGTGAATGTCAACCATGAGGGCTTTTGGATTCCCCTTTTGGATCTTAGTTGTTTCATAGACTCCACCTGTAGGTAAGCGACTTTCAGTTACATTTGACAGTTCTGATGACATCCCTATCAGTAGCTGCTACTGATCAGTTGACGTGATTTTCCCAAAACATATCTGTTTTTAACATTTTGCTATATGCTAGAAAAATGTATATTGATACCCTTCTTTCTTTTTGGTGAGGAAGTATTAGCCTTTCTACGGCTGCGTTAGGGTTATGGTGATAGCTCCAACGTTTTGTCAATGGTTTTGTGCAGGTTTTTCTTAGTCTTCTCTAAATCTGAAATGGTTCATTTTATAATTTTAAACTTACACATTGACAAAAGTTATTTAGGTATTAATAGATGATAATGATTATTGTTTTAAATTATATTTTAATGTCTTTATACATGTTCTTGCCATTCAACTGTGTCTTCAGAATCCAACTACAATCTTCTCTGTAATATTTTTATGTTCTATGTGTCTTGATTAAAGGGGACCAACAAATTTGTGAATATCACCTCCATCCATTCCTTAAATCTGATCTTTGACCTCAAGGTCTAAACTCAGTGCTTCAATCTCTATCATTCCTTGACATAATTTAAGAATTTTGAATTCATCAAGTCCAAAGTACATTTGGACATCAGGGGAAAAAATTTTCACAAGATAAAATAGCATGCTTTGTATTTTTATCCCCAATGCTTAGTATACTTCTTGGCACACAATAGGAACTTAATAAATGCTTGTTATTAATTGATGAAAGAGTTGTTTAATTTGTTGTCTTTTGAGCTATACATCTTAAAGGCATCCGTATACATCAAATGGTAAATAAAATGTTTGGTTCAACTACTTTCATCTGGACGTCAAACTAAATTCTATTTAGGAATGATGGTAATGGTTTTAGGCCTAAGCCTAATCAGGCTCACACTGTCTCCCTAAAAAAAAAAGTCATATTTTATATGAATTGTTCTTGACATTATCATATTGATGGCATGTTTTAAATAGAAAATAGTTTTCCATGTGGACATCAGATACTCTAAATTTCTCACCATATGTGAATCTGTTGCATATATTTGTAGTGTATGAATAAGCTATGAACGTAAAATTGAGACAAAGGCTTTATAAATAATAAACAAAGGCAAAATATGTTTAAATGCTTTCTGGAAGCTTTTTCAATAATTAATGAATTACTGGTAATTTTCTTTTGTACTTTTGTGACTTTTTTGCACATTCTTCAACTCAGACATATTTTTAAGTGCTTGTAGATATTTTTTCTCATTATACAAAGTTTGAATGCTTTATAAATAGCACATTTTTAATTGGCATGTTTATGGAGAGCTCACTGGCCTTCTCATCCTTTGTAACAAATATTTTCTGTTAGGAAAGGTGGCATCAGGGGGCAGCTAGGTGGTGCAGTGGATAGAGCTCTGGCCTTGGAGTCAGGAGGACCTGAGTTCAAATCTGGATTCAGACACATAACACTCATTAGCCTCACTAGCTGTGTGACCCCAACTGTCTCACCAAAAAGCAAAAAACTGCTACTGTTAACTGTGAACTACTGTGAAGTATTTGAGTCAATCATTATGTATCTTATCCCAGCTGAACAATTTTGAGTTTTACAGAGAGGAGGGAGTTTCAGTCACTTCCCTTTTGTCGTTCATTATATTAATGGCACAGGAACTTTCTGCTTCTCTTTGGATCCACATTCAGATTCATAGAGTAATTTCATCACACTATTTGTGATACTAAGCCAATAGGTTATCACGCGAGCCCTGATGGTCAACATTCCAGGACTGCTGCAAGGCTTTCACTAGCTTCCAGAGCAGTCTCAAAGTACATAAAATCCATATTCTACATCAAGTCTCTCTGGTTTCCTTTTACTCTGTCATTGCTCCCCTCTCTCTTATATACAGAAAATAGATTTGGCTTGAAGATGGTTATTACTCTCATCATTACTATTGTCATTGTTGTTACTCCATTAAATAGTCCCATTCTCATAGTTTCATATGTTCTACTCCAGCCAAAATTAAAGCAAATCAAAGCACTTCCTATCCTCTACATGTTCCTCTGTCCTGTAACTTCTTCCCCATTTTAGTTTCCCCTCACTCACTTTTAGGTAGTAGGGAAATAAAAGATATAATTTGCTTAGAGAAAGAAATTTACTCAGTGAAAGGTGCATCATTTAGAAGCTAGACCAAGTCAGCATAAAGATTAACTAAAAATGATCACAGAGTGTCTCTCCACCAAAAAAAAAAAAAACCCAAAACAAAAGCTTGGGCCAAACCATTAAGAAAACACAATCCATTACTTGAAAAACACTTAACTTTTTAAACCTTTAGAAAAATGTTTGCTTTATAGATGCCTCTTCATTTTGTTCATTAAATCTGTGCTCTGAATATATTTGTCTACAGATTAAAATGGAGCTGTCCAACTTTTGAAGGATTCTTTCCTCTCAACTCATTAACTGCAATGACTCCCTCTTAATGACTTTTCCCACTAGCTTGAGCCCTACTGCATGCTTTCTCAACATTTTTTAAGTAATGTAAACAGTCACAGAAGAGGAAATGGCCCAAATTACATTTAATTTTTATTCTTCTGGTAATTATACTTCAAGAAAGACTTTAGAGAAGCAAATAAATAGAAAACAATTTTATTGAGGGTGACTAGCATCCTTTGGGGGTTTTTCTGTTGTTGGTTTGCTGCTTTTTAAAAAAATATTCGTAAAAGCATTTTAGTTCAGGATGGGTCAGGCCTTAGCATATTATCAAGTAGGTTCAGTTTGCCTGTAGGAAAGTCTCAGCTCCCCATTCTTTACCTCTCTCCCTTTATCCAGGAAATAAATGGATTACTAGGCCCCACCTTCTGTGTATCTATCTTTTGTCTATCAGCTAATCATAATAAGATCTCAGCTTATAAGGTTTAGGGTAGGACCCCTCAAAGGAGTGTTCAGGGTTTAACCTGAGACTGGATTATATTTCCTATATCAGGGCCCTTCTCTGTGAAGGTTTGGGAGCAGAGAAGGGCAGGTCTGTCAAGAATTTTAAGAACTGGATTCTGTTCAACTAGAATAACTAAAAACAAAAGGAAAGAAACTGATTTAATGCAATTCATCAGTAAGAAGCAATTGACTTCTCTGATAAGATACTTATCAAGTACAAGCTATTAAGATCATGCAATCCCAAAATTAGAAGGCAGAGGCAGTGGGGATGAAGTGGAGATATTAAATCACTAGATTTGGAGTCACTGGACCTGGGTTAAACCCAAGGTCTTCTTGTGTGATCTGAATGAGTAATTTCATCTCTCTAGCAGCTAGGACTTAGCCTTTTTAAAATGAGAATAATAGCTTCTATCTCCCAGAATTGTTGTAAGGATCAAATGAGATAATATTTGTGAAGTGCTTAGCCTGACACATAGCAGGTGCTTAATAAATGCTTTTCTCCTTCTCCCCCCCATTTATTTCTTAGTTTTGTCAGTTATAAAATGCAAGTTGGATGAGAAGGCATCTAAGCTTCAATGAAGCTATAATTCTATGACTTTAGACTCTCACCTGAATAAAAAATATCCTCCATAACATCCCTAACAATAGCTTATCAATCTTTTGTTTAAAAATTATCAAGGCATAGTGATCTCCACTTTTCAACAGTTCTAGTTATTAGCAATTTTTTTTCCCTTATGGGTACCCTTAATCTGTCTTTTTGCAGCCTCTACCTCTTTCTCCTGCTTTGGCCCTCTAGTGTCAAGCAAAATAAATCAGATTCATTTTCCACAAGATATCTCCTCAAATACTAGGTCTTCTCCAGACTAAGATACTAATGCTCTTCAACATCCTAGTCATCCTTCTCTGGAAGCTCTCAAATCACACCAGAGAGGGCAGACACCTAAAACAACTAAGGACAAAATAACATGGAGCTGAGAATATCACACAAGAATTTGGAAATAGTTCTTACCTGCTTGCTTCCTTTCTACAGTGTGTATTTTAATTGTCATCTTTGAAAAACATTACTCTCTATGAACAAAATAGTCTTGGAAAGTCAACAAATCACAATTCACTGTTAATATTGAAACAGTTTTTCTTAACTGGTTCATGTGAATCTTTTTTCCTTGTACATCTGATGCCTGTACAATGTGCTTTGCCCAGCTCATCAACCTGTTTCTTATCCACCTGTCATCTATGGTTGCTTCTCTGTCCTTCTTTGCTCTTCTACACTGGTCTAGAATTACTAAATATCTCACTTTACCCTATTCCCTCATCCCCCAAACCCTTGTCTTTTCACTTATTCTTCCAGGTCAGTCATGAATGGATTCCTGGGAAAGATGCATATTTGAGTCTTAGCACCTCTCCACTCTTCAGTCAGGGCAGTACCTGTGGTTGGCCCACGACAAAGTCTGCTTTCATCACTTACCATTTTACAGACAACTTTTAAACTGGCAAATTGAAAACAACACCAAAAGCAACAAATCTTTTAGGTAATATTGGGTGTTTAAAATTTTCTTTAAACATATATTACTTTAAGCACAATCAAATTAAAAAATTTAGATATGAGTCTAAGGAAAATGCTGAAACAGCATAATACTTGTCTGACTTCCAAGGAAGTCTTGGGCTCAAGATATGTCTCTGACTGTGTAAATCTGGTAATTCTTTTAATTTCTCACTAACCCAGAAAGCTCTTCAAAATAGTAACTTGGAGGGGCAGCTAGGTGATACAATGCATAAAGCACCAGCCCTATAGTCAAGAGGATCTGAGTTTATATCTGGCCTTAGACACTTGATACTCACTAGCTGTGTGACCCTGGGTATGTCACTTAGCCCCAGTTGCCTCACCCCCCAAAAAAACAAACAAACAATGGTAGTAGAAGTTCCCCCACCAGGATTATTTCACTTCCTGGATTATATCATGAGTCTAGACTTTTCCTTTCCCTCCTCATTCCAATGAAAATGCTATTCTTTCACTATTGAGTGAAAAGTTATGCTAAACGTTTTTATGAATGAAGAAAAGTGTCAACATGTGGGCACTTCCAGATGCAGCTGAACCAGATTAAAATGTAATTGGGGACTGTTTAACAAAATAAATAAAAATACAATATAATAATGTAAATTAGTGGTATTCTAAGTCAATATATAGGTCTAGGAATCAGTTTCTATCTGAATTTGATACTACTGAAATTTTTGTAAGAGAGCAGAGCTAGAATTTAAGCCCTGGTTCTGACATGTGCTAGTGGAGGGGAAGGGGGTCCCTGGCAATCACTTTACGTTCTAAGCTTTAGTATTAACATCTATAAAACTAGGATGAAAATACATGTCCTACCCACTTCCTAGGATTGCTATAAGAAAAGAGTTTTGTAAACGATGTGGATGCAGTCTGGATCTACGATTTCTTTGGTATAGGAAATTCCCTCTGTAACCTCTAGTGTAAATGAATTTCCTTGGGCACTATAAGGTTGTGTACGTTATCAGAGGCAGGATTTGAACCCAAGTCTTCCTGACTCTCCATCTATCATAAACATGCTGCCTCACACAAGTTTATGGTACTATATAAATTTGAGTTTTTATTATTTTATTCTTTACTGATGCTGATAATTTTTGCTAGAGACTTCCAGAGTATGGATATTACAGCCAGATTTCTAGCTAAAGATAACTTTGTTATTTAGGATCACTTTGAAAGCAGCATATGTTTAAACTGATTTGAAAGAACCTGGGGAATATGTGAAAAAAATCTGCATTTGGTTTGTATAAACAAGCAAGTGTATAATTACATTTGTTTTGTGTAGTATTGTTTTGGTCTGGACCTGTGCTTATATGAGTTATCTAGAATTCATAATCTTATGAAGTTGCCTAGAGAGAGAATCATAGATTTAGAGGTAGAAGGGCCCTTGAGACCATGAAATCCAAACCTCTTATTTTACAAATGTGGAAACTGAGCAATAGAGAAGTTAAGTGACTTGCACAGGGTCACACAGGCAGCAAGTATCTTATTTGGGATTTGGATTAAGATCTTCCTAAATCAAAGTCAAGTACCCTAGAAACACACACACACACACACACACACACACACACACACACACACACACACACCCCTTGAGTATTTATAGTCATTAACCATTTAAGCAACTTTCATTGTTCAGTTGTTTCAGTCATGTCCAACTCTTCATGACCCCATTTGGGGTTTTCCTGGGAAAGATATTGAAGTGATTTTCCCATTTTCTTCTTGAGATCATTTTACAGATGAAGAAATGAGGCAAATGGGGTTAAGTGACTTGCCCAGTGTCACACAGCTAGTAAATGTCTCCAGGACAGACGTGAACTCAGGAGGATGAATCTTCCTGACTTTAAGCCTGGCACTGTATCCACTGTGCCCCCAGCTGCCCATTTAGGCAAATAGTCCCCACTGAATTTTGTAGATATAAATAAATGTCAGTTTTAAATCTTTCAAAGCTTTAAAATCATCATTAAAGATTGCAAAATGATTAACATGCACTATTTCAATTAGTCTTCACAATATCTCTGTGACATAGTTATTAGAAGAATTATCATTACCATTTTACAGATGAGGAGGCTGGTTTGGAGGGATCAGAGTGACTTGCTCATAGCAAGTGAGTGTCCATAAATAATAAGAGTCAGAGGCAGAATTTGAATCCAAGTTATTTTGACTCTAAGTCCATGTCCAACTAGGCATTTTGATTAGTCAGTATTTCCAGAACTTTCTTAAACTGATATTCATGGGTTTTCTTGTTCCATAAAAGAACATTAAAGAGAAGAAAAATGCTCTGAGGCAAACTATCTTATTCATACATATGAACAATCACGTTCTAGGCATTCCCAGGAGACAAGAGGTCACAACACAAACAGATGGTGATGTGATCATTAGAATAGCCATCAGCTAGCACTGCTGTCTTTCAGTGAGGAATCTGTCTAGAAATTAGGGAGTTCTCAGTCTGTATATGCCAGCAGCTATAGACAACCATAATATATAGACTTTGAGTATTAATTTAATACTCCTGACCTGTAGGAAACATATATAATAAATAAAATATTGAATAAAAACCTTCCATTAAGAATTCTACTGTTATAAAGAGAATTTTATGTAGTTTTTATAATTAGAGCCAAGGAAACCCTGGATATAACACCATTTTGACATGTACTGGTTATGTGATCCTCATCAAGTCATTAACCAACTGCATGGTGTCCCAGCTAAATCTTTAAAACTAGAAACTATAGGGAAAGTCAGATTTACCAGGATAGAGAATTTCCACATTGATAAACCTCAAAGTCCAGAGAGGGAAAAGTATTATCACTACTATCATTAATAAAAACTTGCATTAATATAACATTTAAAAGTTGATAAAATTATTTCTTCACAATAATTCAGTGAGGTAGGCAGTACAGATGTCGTTATACTGACTCTAAGTCCAGTGTCCCTGCCACCATTGTATTTGGTGCTTGTTAATTACATGCTCACTGTAGTAACTTGTATTTGTATTATTAATCCACCCCCATTATCCTAATATAGAATGACACAACAGAATAAAACACAACTGAAATGCACAACACCATCCCACACTATGCAAGATAACACAATAAATACAAAATAGTACAATATAATATATATGTTTACTAAGTGCAAAAAAAAAATCAGTCGTTTCCCTCAAGGAACTTACAGTCTACCGTTGTTCAGTATTGTTCTTTATTTCCTTCTGCATTTTAATTGTGGCAGGATAAGATGACTGTTAATATCATTGCAATTTGGTGGATCAGAAAGTTCCAAAGGCTTTTGGAGAGACTTCAGGTAGGACATGCAATTGAAATATTTTAGTACTCAGCGTCTCCTTAACTCATTGAAGAGTTAGTTTTCTCCTAATAGGCTATCAATTCCCGTTGTATGTATTTTCTGCCTAGAGTAAAGATAAAATCTATGCTCTTTACCAAACTGCCTAGAAATACATGCCACTGCCTTTATTTTGCCCTTCTTTTCAGATGTTTTAAATGAGATTAGCTCAATGTGTTCTACCACTTGGCAGAAGAGTAAAATGAGACCATGGGGGAGGTTGTAATGTGCATTAGAGATCAACTAGTCTTCCTGTCTATATGAGCAATGCAGTCACTGAATATCCACAAGTACCTGGTGAAATTAACAGGCTACCATTTGAATTCAGGTCTAGGATAACACATCAGTTGTATGTTTGTGCTATTGCTGAAATTTCCAGCTCCCTGGTGAACAAAGCAAAAGTAATGAACCATTCTAAATAATCTAACCATGTTCTAATATCCTACTTCTTCACAGAGCCAGTTTCCCCAAATAGGAAATTGCGTACAACCACATAAGAGAGACATGAGGAATCACAGATGTTTTCAAGGATTGCACAATCTCTTGAATTTTTTTCAGACTTCTCGGTGTGTTGGATGACATTTCACAAAGCTTAAAAACTTTCTGAATTATTTTAAGACCAAAACCATGTGAATGTATGCATGACATTAACATAGTGAAATCGTGTGCCCTGCAATGTCTTTGTAAATGCTCCAAATGATGCATTGGGAAAGGGCAGAGCCAGTAACATTGCAGTCGTTACTGACATGTTGTCTCCTGCTTAATAGTAGATCAATTCAATTAGTAACTAAACAGGAAGACATAGTAATACCAATATAACTACTACTGACATTTATTTTTTGTTTTCTGACCCATACCCCTAACTCATCCCTCCATCTCACATTATTCAGATCTTGACATAAGACACTAAGGTATTATTTCTGTGCAATTCTTCATGATATTTTCAAGCAAAGGTGCCATTTGATGAGTTGTCATGATAAAAAAAAAAGATACAGATTGCATATTAGTCAGCTGTAGAATCTTAACAATGACTTGCATAAAACAACTGGTAAAAAAAGACAGCAAGGGAAATTTTTATGAGAATGCTATATTTGATGTCCAAGGACATGGGTTCAAATCCATGTTTATCACTTTCTCCCTATATGAACATGAGGAAACGACTTAACTTCTTCAAATATCATTTTCTTCAGTGAAATGGGAGTATTGGACAAGATGACTCCTAAGGTCTCTTTCAGATCTAAATCTACAATCTATGATCTATGAAATGATGGTAGATTGGGCATGTAATGAGAACATAGTATAGCAACAGAGAATTTAAGGGCTTATGTCTTGAAATTTAAAAAACATATATATAGACAGGAAAGTTTTTAGTGTGGTATGTTAATAGCTGATCCAAGAAGGCTTTGTTGAAAGACACGGACAAAAATCACAGAAGATGAAAAAGTCTACACAGATTGCAGTTTGCACTGGTGCAGAAAATGACCACATTGGTGAGATCAAAGATTTATTGACATATAAATGTAGAACCAGCCTCTACCCTAACCCCCACATATAAGTGGGAACCATAAAACCATACCTCACCAACTCTTAGCATTATTTTTACTTTACCAATGCCAGATAAGACAGTTTAAAGTGAAAGACATGTATCTAGTAGCATAATGAATTAAATGACAAGGAAAGACCCCCATGTACACAGAGCATAGACTCTCCTGTAACCAGGATGGGAAGGAAAGCATAGAAAGGACACACATTGCCAGTGATCCGATGTAAAAGATACATAGGAATTAAACACATATGGTCAAGAAATATGTATAAATGAGAACACATGCCAGGAACATGTGAGGCTACATGTGGAGGGCACATGCATAGGGAAACTATGACCAGGATATGCATGAGAATGTAGCAATTTACACTTCTAATGCTATAGAGTTGTCAATGTCTCTAATAATGTCATTGTACTGCTCTCTGCTGGGTATAGCATAATCATCAATCTCCCTTACCACATGTCTTCTGTTCCCATGGCAGAGGAACTATCTGAAATTACCTTACCTCTCTGAGCTGTAGTATTCACACCTATAAAACTGGGATGAAAATATGTGCCCTATCCATCTCCCAGGATTGATGTCAGAAAAGTGCATTTTGTAAATAATGTGGATAGGGTACAGTGGATAGATAAATATCTGTTAGAGGGAAGGGGGTAGTGGGAGTAGCTAGCAAATATCTCCCTCATAAGCCAGGGTTAAAGCTGTTTTGGAGCTCAAACAGACAGCCACTGAGAGATAAAAGAAGCCCAAGGCTCAGATTGTGTATGTTTGCCTACTGAGAACCAGGAGGCTCAGGGAAGACTAGGATAAACAATTAAGATGAACACTGAAGGAAGACAAAAGATTCTGCCAGGTGAAGATGAGGAAGAAGTACAATAGATAGGGACTAGCTAGAATGATTGGAATGTTGAATTCAGGAATTCAGCTAGTAGTCCAGATGGACAGAACATAGAGTGTTAGTACTTAAAAGAGAGTAATGTGAAATAAGGCTGGCAAAGAGGATTGAAGTCAGAATGTTGAGGACTTTAAATGTCTTGTGGAAAGGTCTGTATTTCATCCTAAAAGTGATGGGGAGCCAATGTTTTGGAGCATGGAAGAGACGTGGCCTGATCTGTGTTTTATGAAGCTTGGCAGAGGAGCTATCTGAAGGAAGGATAGATTAATAAGGACAGAGGCAGGAAGGACACTATTAAAATAGTTCATGTGAGTAATGATAAAGACTTGAACTAGGGTGGTAGTTGTCTGAGTGTAGAAAAGGGTTGGATCCAAGACTTAGTATGGACTTATACATATATCTTTATGTATATAGCTCATATAGCTCGTAAAGTATCATAATATCCTTATGAGCTCTATAAAGCACTGGGACAGCTAGGTGGCAGTGGATAGAGCACCAGTCCTGGAGTCAGGAGGACCTGAGTTCAAATCCAGCCTCAGACACAAAATACTCACTAGCTATGTGACCCTGGGCAAGGCATTTAACCCCATTGCCTAGACCAAGAAAAAAATAAATTATAAAGCACTAAAGCTATGAAAAGAATAATTAATACTGAAAAATACAAGGTGAGGAAACTGAAAGCCATCCAAAGCCAATCCAACAAAACACTATTGAGTTCTGGGAGGAGATAGAAAAAGCCTCTACAGCTGATATGGGGAAGCTAGGTGTCACAGTGGATAAAGTGCCAGACCTGAAGCCAGGAGTCTTCCTGGATTCAAATCTTGCTTAAAACACTCTGTCCGACCCTAAGCAAGTCACTTACCCTTTTGCCTCAGTTTCCTCATCTGTAAAATGAGCTGGAGAAGGAAATAGCAATCCATTCCAGCATCTTTGCCAAGAAAATCCCAAATGAGATCATAAACAGTCAGACACAACTGAAACAACCCAAAAACACCAAAAAAAAAAAAACCAAAACACGACTTATATGATGGCTTGGGCAAGGGATTCTAAGACAGAAGTGCTGAATGAAAGGAAGTCAGGCAAAGTACAAGTTAACTTGGTCCCAGGTGAGTAGGAACACTAGCCTGACCTAAAACATTGACTTTATGAATAAGATGCTTTAAATGAAAAAGACACTGCTTAAATTCAGTTTAAGTTAACAGATACTCATTAAGAATCCCCTACAAGCAAGACATTAAGCAAGAATCCAAGGAGAAAAAAAATATTTCAAGTAGCTTACATTCTATTGATGAAATCTAACATGTACACAAAAATAAATGGTATAGAAGTTTAGAGGAGGACAGTCTGAATAATGAAATAGAAATAACAGTCTTAGGAGGAACTAACCACTCCATCTGATAATTTGTTGTAGAGAAGAAGATAGATTTAAAATATAGGAATGACAGTGTCCTGGCCAGGGATGAAGTGAATCTAAACTGGATTAATAAGAATATATTTGCCTGGAGACTTGCAAATTTAATGAAAAGGTCCTTAAATTGAAAAGGAAAGGAGAGAGGAAAAAAAACCTATCTAATTACTCCCCAAGCTAAATTCCAATGATAATTTAACTCTAGAAAAAATAAATTTGGTAGAAATATGTACAATTCACAAGAGACAAATTCAAAAGAGAGTTCATCAATAAATCCTATGACTTCTTATGTACACATGGAAATACAAAAAAAGGAAAAAAAGAAGAAGATATAGGTGACAATGTGAGTTAAGAGCCTCACAGAAATTTGAACTCATAAGGATCACTGAGAGAAATGGAGGTTAAGGATTACACTGTTTTAAAATACAACTTCAACTTATAAAAGTAGGTGATGTAAGATTATGAGCAGTATTAACTCATAAAATACCTAGAAGTTGTAGAAGGAAAGAGTTATTTATAAAAAAAAAACTTGGTGAAAGAACCTATTAAGTAACTTCATTCCAAGAGCACCAAAAGATGAAACTGTAAGGATAACAAATGGGTGAAAATGGGGCAAAGTCTGTCAAGATAACAAAAACCAACTATTCTTTCCACCAATTACAGTGGAGCCACAATTTTAACTCTAACATCAGTCTAAAATGTGGTGACTGGCAAGTTTAAAACACCACACACACACACACACACACACACACACACACACACACACTATAGGAAATACAACTGAAAAAAGAGTAAGTATGTGCAGAGAAAATTCATGCTAGGGAAAGAAAATCAAGGCATCAATTCTCAGGTTATTTGGTAAAAAGGGAGAATGACCAATATTTGGGAAAATCACAGATCTTTTTTTATCAAAAAGTGAAAGAGAAAAAAATTAGAGAACTACCTACAAGCCTATATGTCCAACTCTACAAAATCTTTATGAAAATAATTTACACTTGCATAAAGGACATCCTTGATGAAGGTATGAGAAGAGAAAGAATAGACAATCTCTTATCCATGTTATATTATAGTATGCTACCTCTTTATAGTAACTCAATAGATTGCAAATCACAGGGAGTAGAAAATCTAATGTGTTTATATTTTGTTGACTTTACAAAGGGAAAACATTTGATTTGGTAGAGAAAAATACTGTTCTAAAGGCACTTCTCTAACAAGGTGTCTCCAATCCATATTTCAAGATCATTCAAAATTACCTGAATGATGTGACAACAGAGATTATTTTATTTAACCATACCCCCTTATTATAAATATCAAATGAAGCATAATACAGAGAAATGTAATCTAGCTGAAGGTGCTAGCTACCATCATGAAGGATATCCTATGCAGAATCCCAGTGAAATGGATATTCTTTGAGATAGTCCTATTTGTGGATGATAATGTATTGATTGCATCAAGCTATAGAATATTTCAGAGTCTTCTCAATGAGCTGCATAAACACTCAAAATAATTCAAAATGTAAAGGAAATAACACAAGTGAATAAAGAATTCTAATGTTGTAGGCTAGGGCATGCAGTTGGATGGATGACCCATTAAGCCAATCATTAGTACATATACACCTGTGGAGATACAGCCCGGCAACTGCTCTGGCAGATGCTAAAGCCATAATTACTGAAGACCTAGGAAAAAAGGTGCGACCCTCCAAAGCCCTTGGCACTTAAAATAGTTCCACAACAGAAATTGATATTTTAAGCAGTGGAAATGACATTCAAAAAGAGACATTAACAAATGTTTTATCCCATAACCCTATAGACTGTTTCATCTGATTTACAGTTGAAACCTTCTGTATGGGCCATCTCTTCTATTAGAATGTGAGTTTTCCAGAGCAGGGACTGTCTTACTTTTCTTTTTGTATCCTCACCATTTAGCAAAGTGTTTTGTAATAGTAAGAACTTAATGCTTCATTCATTCATTCATTTATTCATTCACATATCTTTGACAGAGATTAGCCATGTATTATGGGCCCAAAACTAAGAAAATCACAGAATCACCAAAAATTCAAAAATTTAGAATTTGGAAGTACTTCTACTCCAACTAATGCACAAAGAAATCCCTACTGCAGCACGTCCAGCTGGTAGCTCGGCTTCTTGGATAACTTTAATTATTAGAAAATTTCCCCTGATATCAAGATTAGTTTTATTTATTTATCTTTGGAGGCCAACTTTCATTCATTATACCTGATATATCCTATGATAAACAGGAAGGGGTTAACAGATTGGATCATATTTGGGAAAATCATTATATTGTAATTTTAATGACATTAAATAGTCCATGAAACTAAACTCCATTTCTTCAAAATCAATAATGTTAGATGACTGTGAAGCATAGAATATAACAGTCTCCAAAGAATTAAATATGCATATCACCCAAAGGGCAAATAAGAGGCCCATGGTAGTTGTGAGTAGCTAAAGCTTATTAGCATGAAAAATAATGAGCCAGAAATGGCATATACAATGTTATCAAAGGCATGCAAAAAGCAATAATGTTTTAAAGAAGTGATTTTATATGCACAAAACATATTGATCTTGAAGGCAGATAAATTGAGATAAAAAACCAATGGTCCCCTGAAAAATATGACAATTTTTTTTAATTGAACATTATAATGAAAAAATAAATCATACAAGAAAACTTACTATTTGTGAGACCTTGGTTACTTAATCTCTCTAGGCTTCAATTTCCTCATCTGTAAAGTGAGATGGTTGTACTACATGATCTCAAAGATTTCTTATAGTTCCAAATTCATGATCTATGTATGATGCCATACCATATATTTTTAGGGCATGGTGTCCATACTGGATGAGTTAATCATATGGACTCCCTTGGTTCACTTTTCTATAGGCAGCTGCAATCTTTGCCACCTTCAGCCTCTGGCTGGACTGGGTGTGACTCTACTTTCCTCACCTGAAGTATTATAGTCACTTTTACACCTGAGTTTCAGTGTTCTTTTCAGCAAGGATAGTAATACTTAATCTAGGATTGACAGAAGCCTCTTCTGTTGAACTATCCCAGAGTCTCAACTCTGAGATTTTTCACCTCCAGATGGGAAGTGGGAAAGATCTTGAGTATTTATAGTCATTAACCATTTAAGCAAATTTTGTTGTTCAGTTGTTTCAGTCATGTCCAACTCTTCATGACCCCATTTGGGATTTTCTTGGCAAAGATACTGAAGTGGTTTGCTGATTCTTTCTTGAGAACATTTTACAGAAGAGGAAACTGAGGTGAACAGGGTTAAGTGACATGTCCAGGGTTACATAACTAGTAAGTGTGTGAGGATGGATTTGAACTTATGAAGATATCTTCCTGTGCTCTCTCCTGTGCCCACTCTGTGGATGAGTGCCTGTGGACAAAGAAAGTTCACTCAGCTTCAATTTCCTTGTCTTTATTGATTTTCCATGTGCATTTTTGAGGTCTTCAAGCTCAAGCCCTTTGATTTATATCTGAAAGGGCTTCCTTTTAATGTTTTGTTTATTTTTGTGCCTTCTCACCTTTAACTTTTCTGAAGTCTAAAGAGGGAACTCACTGTAGGATACTCAGAGAACTTGTGTATGTGATTGCTGAGCAACTATCAGTGTTATTGGAAAAATTATGGAGAATGGGACAAAGGGCAAATATGTTGATTTCCTAGGTAAGAAAGAGAGTAAAGTCTGTAAACAATAGGTCACTCTCTGACTTCAATTCCTGGAAAGATTCTAGAACATTTCCTGCCATCATCACTATCAATTCATTCCAGACTAAATTAATTTCCATTTTTGGCAGGGTTACTGAACTGATGGATTTAAGGAATGCTATAGATAAACTTTGAATTTTAAGAAAGCATAGAACAAGATGGGGAAATGAAAGCTTTGTTGAAAAGGAGATGTTGCAAACTGTTGTTCTCTGTTCTGGTGAGGCCATCTCTGCATGATAATATTCAATTCTGGGTCCTATAGTAGTTTAGGAAGGAAATTGAAAAGTTGAGTAGCATCAAGAAGAGGAAAACTTCAATGATGAAAGGAATGAATATTATGGACTTGAGTTGAGGATGTCTAAGTTGAAAAGAAAATACCTAGAGGCTTTGTATCTTCTTTGGCTATTCTAATTCCTTCTATTTTTTTTTCTTCTCTAATTGCTACAGCTAACACATCTAGCACAATATTGAATAACAATGGTAATGTTGGACATCCTTGTTTCACCTCTCCATCTTATTGGAAATGTTTCTAGCTTATCTCCATTATATATAATGCTTGCTGATGGTTTTTGATAGATGCTACCTATCATTTTGAGGAAGACTCCACTTATTCCTAGGTTCTCTAGTGTTTTTAGTAGGAATGGGTGTTGTATCACCCAAATCTATCACTCTTTGCAGATGATATGACGGTATATGTAGAGAATCCTAGAGAATAAAGTAAAAAATTATTTGAAATAATAAACAAATTAACAAAGTTGTACGATATAAAATAAGCCCACACAAATCATTGGCATTTCTATATATTACTAACAAAGCCCAGCAGCAAGACATAGAAAGAGAAATTCAATTTAAACCTACTGTAGACATTATGAAATATTTGGGAGTCTGCCTGCCAAAACAAAATCAGTAACTATTTGAACACAGTTATAAAACACTTTTCACGCAAATGAAGTCAGAAAAAAATCAGTTGCTATGGGTAGGCAGAGCTAATATAATAACAGTGACAATTCTAACTAAATTAATTTATGTATTCAGTGCCATATCAATCAAACTAACAAAAATTATTTTCTAAAGGTAGAAAAAATAATAACAATTCATCTGGAAGAACAAAATTCCATAATATCAAGGGACTTAATGAAAAGAAATGCAAGGGAATGTAGCCTAGCCATACCAGATCTCAAATTGTATTATAAAACAGCAATCATCAAAACTACTTGGTAATGGGCTAAGAAATAGAGTGGTGGATGAATGGAATAGGTTAGGTATATAAGGCACAACAGTCAATGACTTTACTTCTCTACTATTTGATAAATCCAAAGACTTCAGCTTCTGGGATAAGAAATCACTATTTAACAAAAACTGCTGGGAAAACTGGAAAAATGTATGGCAGAAACTGGGCATAGATCAACATCTTACACCCTATACCAAGATAAAGTCAAAATGGGTACAGGATTTAGATATAAAGACTGATACTATAAGCAAACCAAAGGAGCAAGGGATAGTTCACCTTCCAGATCTATGGAGAAGGGAAGAATTTATAACCAAACAAGAGATGGAGAACATTATGAAATGCAAAATGAAAAATTTTGATTACATTAAATTGAAAATATTTTGCATAAACAAAGCCAGTTAGAAGGGAAGAAGAAAATTGGGAAAGAATTTTTACAGCCAGTGTCTCTGATAAAAGCCTCATTTCTAAAATATATAGAGAACTGAGTCAAATTTATAAGAACACAAGTCATTCCCCAATGGATAAATGGTCAAAGAATATGAACAGGCAGTTTTCAGAGGAAGGAACTAAAGCTATCTATAGTCATATGAAAAAAATGTTCTAAATTACTATTTTAAAGAGAAATGGGAATCAAAATGACTCTAAGATACCACATCATACCTATCAGATTGGCCAACATGGCAAAACAGGACAATGATAGAGAAGATGTGGGAAAATTGGAACACTAATGCATTGTTGGTAGAGTTGTGAAATAATCTAATCATTTTGGAGAGCAATTTGCAGCTATGCCCAAAGGGCTATAAAAATGTGCATACCCTTTGATCCAGCAATAGCACTTCCAGGGCTATATCCCAAAGAGTTCATAAAAAAGGGAAAAGGACCCACATGAACAAAACTATTTATAGTGGCTCTTTTTGTGGAGGCAAAGATTTGGAAATTGAGAAGATGCCCATCAATTGGGAATAGCTGAACAAGTTGTGGTATATGAATGTAATGGAATACTATTGTGCTATAAGAAATGATGAGTAGGCAGAGTGAAATGAGCAGAACCAGGAGAAGTTTGTACACAATAACAGTCACATTGTGTAACGACTGACTTTGATAGACTTGGGCCTTCACCAAAATGCAAGAATCTAAGACAACTCCAAAAGACACACATTGGAAATTGCTATCCACATCCAGAGAAAGAACTATGGAGTATGAATGCAGATGGAAGTATACTATTTGCTTTCCTTTTCCTTTGTTGTTTTGTTTTATTGCTTCCTTCTCATGGTTTTTCCCATTAGTTCTAATTGTTCTTTACATCATGACTAATGGGAAAATATGCTTAATACAAATGTATAAGTAGAGCCTATATCAAATTGCACACCATCTTGTAGGGGAGAGGAATGGAAGGGGGAGAAAATTTAAAACTCAAAATCTTATGGAATTGAATGTTGAAAACTAAAAATAAATAAAGAAATTATAAAAAATGAAAGAAAATACTTAGAAGCTCATGATAGATGTCATCAAGGGTTTGAAGGATTATAGAATAGAAGAGAAATTTTATTCTGGGTGGCCTCAGATTTTAGAACTAGATCTAATACCTGGGAGCTACAGAGAAGATGAAAGCTACATTACCACTTGAACGATTATATTGTAGAGAAGAGTCATGTTCAGCTATGGTTTGGTTTAATTGGCCTTGAGTTCCCTTTTAACAAAAGATTCTTCTGTTCTGTGATAGTCATTCTCCATAGGACCATACTTCATACTTTTGAGAATCATTATCTTTGACTTTCCCCCCAGATCCTGCTTTCCAATACTTTGTCTTTATTGCTTTCTTTTGATAACTCCCTCTGCCATATTTTTCAAATTGTCTCAAAGTTGTAGAGCTCATACCTTTCTTCTAAAAAGGATCGTACTGATTGTAAGGATAATTAGAACATTCCCTCACTATATGCTCCTATTTTTTGCATAGTAGTATCATGTTCACTTTTGTTTGTTAAACAATAGAGCTATATTCACCGATTCATGCTCAGCTGATTAGGAAGAAGCTGCTTTTCTGTCTGTTAGAAAATGAATATTAATTTCCTGGTGGGCTTAGTTCAGGAGGAAAAATGATAGTAGAAAGAGGAAATATGAAAAGTATTTAGTCTAGAAAAAAAGTGATAAGACAGGAAAAAACCATAGCTTTAGTCAAAACTACTTAACAATTTATTCATAAGTAAATGCTGAATCAGGAAAAAAGCATGTGGGTGGAACAGCTATTAGTAGAAATCCTTGTCCAAGTCAGGACAGAGATTTATTTAATTATGCGGATTTTAAGAAAGCATCACTTTCCCATGCTCTTCCAATCGGGTTTGTAAATAACTTCATCTGGGAAATGTCTTCCCACAGATGAGAATTTTCATCAAAATCTGTTAAGGGCCTATGACAATATTCAACACACTTTCTCTTCATATACCCTAAATTGTAATATTCTCTAGGGTATTATGTTTGTTGTTGTTATAAAATTTGGACCAATTTATTTTTAGGCTTTAATTCTTACACCACAGCTTAATTTTCTCTATTATCAACTGTTCTATTATGTTGTCTTGTAAGGTAAATAGTTGTGATCAAAATTAAAATAGGAAGTACTGGGAAAACCATGAACTCACGTTCTTATGTGAGGAAACACACTTTGTGAACAGAATAAAACAACTAGAAATTAATAACTATAAGATAAAATATTAAGACAAAGAACAAAAGAGTTAAATGTTCATATTTGTCATTTAAGAAATGCAATTATGAAAATTGCATATCATAATAATTACAAGAATAAAGCATCTTAGAGTTAGTCCTAATGTGGATACATCTGTCTAATGACACTGGCAGAGGAATAAAACAGACATTTTGCTTTCTTAAAGAATTTTATGAAAGCAATCCCATTATTTCACTCTTCTTTGATAAAATGGTTTTGTCAACACTAAACATGGTCGAACTTCATTTACTTTAGGTTTATACATGTAATCTCTCAGTCATACTTGCTATACCTAGTCAAGAGATTAACAGCAAAATTGATTGTAAATATGAAGTAAGCCTGACTACTTTAGTCAAAATGATCAAATCAGGTCAAGATGAAGAAAGGGAAATGATACCTTACATGTGGTAATGATGAAAAGGTTTATAACTTGCTTTATCCAAAACACAAAACATAACAATCCTTTTAAGCAACATGAAATTCTTACCATTTTGAATTTCTCATTTTCTGGACAGAACAAACTTTAGAAGCATCAAAAAATGCCAAGATTGGGGAGATTAGGAGACAGCCAGCAAATGAACATTTAATGTACATTAATGTGACTAATACAAAGAACCACTTTAAGAGAAATTCAGAAATCCCTTAGTCTCCAGGCATGATGCTGAGCATAGCCAGACTATACAGTTTGATGTGGTGGATAGAATGTTGCACCTAGAGCTAGGGAGACTGGTTCAGATCTCACCTGTGTGGACTTGTGCAAACCTCTGTGCTTGTTTCCTTGTTTCTAAGGGCTGAGTGTAAATCTATGACATGTTGCCAAATAACTCATTTGAAATACTGGTGGGCAACATGCTTGAAAAATCTGGAAACACCTGCTGGTTCCAATTAAATCTTTGACAAATGGTCATTCAGCCTCTCCATAACTTCCAAAATGGGAAACTCACTACATTTTCAGATAGCTACTTTGTGACAGTTCTATTTGTTTAAGCCCTATGATCATAAATATCACCT
Organism: Phascolarctos cinereus; assembly: GCF_003287225.1. NCBI lineage: Eukaryota > Metazoa > Chordata > Mammalia > Diprotodontia > Phascolarctidae > Phascolarctos > Phascolarctos cinereus. The sequence goes on from NW_027555847.1 coordinate 578,452,560, forward strand.
ATGGTAAGTAGGAGATTATCCTGATTACAGAGAGAAAAACTTCTGGTTCAGCCAGTTTGTCTCCTGTGTTAGATTCATAATCACTTCCATTCTCAATTTCGTGTTGGTAGGCAATGCCTAACCTAATTATACATGAAGCCAGTCTAGAAGTTTCAAGTTATTTCAATTGAATAACAATTTATTAAGTATGGCTTTAGATTATTTTAGGCAGCGTGCTAGGTATAGTGGTATGCAAATCACAGATAGAGAATGCCAGAGGCAGGAATTGAATTCCGGGCTTCTCAACTAAAAAAAAAAATTAGCTCACTATCCACTATACCTCACTTGTAATGGTTGTTCAAAAAATATAAGGTAATTTTTGGGAGTTGATGATACCACATCACATATATAAAGATTTATAAAATATATAGCAAGCACTAAATATGCAGAAAGAAACATATTTTTGAACATGCCATTATGATCATTCATTTTGCTTGACTATGTGTACTTGTTATAAGATTGTTTTTTCTTCTTCTCTTCTCCATTCTTCCCAAGGCAGAGGGAAAAAAGGGAGGGAGTAAAAGTGAATGTTTTTTCAATTGAAAAAATTATATTAAAAATGTACAAGGTAATTTATGTGAATAAGACCTTCATTGACTTCACATTGCTGGTAGAATAAAATAGAAACTTCTCAGTGTGGCATTCAAGGCCCTGCTGGACACAAATTAGCTCCAACTCCCCTTTCCTGATCCCCCTTGATGCTAATGCCTTCCATTTAAGATTACCTCCAAATTATCCTGTATGTATCTTGTTTGTACCTAGTTGTCTGTGTATTGTCTCCCTGTTAGACTGTAAGCAATTTGAGGTCAGAGATAATTATTGTCTTTCATTGTATCCCCAGAGCTTAGCATAGTTCCTGGCACAAAGTAAGTACTTAAGACGTGCTTGTTGACTGACTGACTTTCTTTCCTAATTTTCCCATATTCCCCTTCACACAGTCTACATTCCCATCAGATTGTATCACTAGTTCTTTGTGGATATATCTCCTCCTGTACTGTCCCAACTGATGACTTACTCCTCAAGATTTCCTATTACTTGTCCTGTGTATGGAAAGACAAAGAGGAAGATTATCTCTTTGGAATCAGCTATGTAGGCCCATAGTTGGAATGCTAGATCTGGAAACTGGAGGACCTGAATTCAAATCCAGGATCAGATACTTCCTAGCTGTGTGACCATGGAAAAGTCATTTAGCGACTGCCTTCCTCAGTTTACTTTTCTGTAACATAGGGATAATTACATCTTCCTCCTGGAGTTGCTGTGTGAATAAAATGAAATAAAATTTGTAAATTTCTTTGCAAACCCTAAAGTTCTGTATAAATATTGTTATTGTTGTTATTAAGATTATTCACTTAAAGGTAGACTCCTGTGTATGGGAAATACACCATAGAGAGATAGCTTGGTACAGTGGAAGGAGAACTGGCTATTCTAAGCTTTTTCTAATCTTCCCTTGAGACACTCCTCCCCACCAGACAAAATTAATCTCTTCCATTCTCTTCATTATTTTTTTTCCCATAACACAATCTATTATGTATAATTCTTGAGAGGCAGTAGCTAGAGTGAAGTACCTTGAGTTAGGGTCAGCTGTGGGTGAGTTCACTTACTAGCTCTATGAAACTGGTCTGGCCACTTAATCTCATTGGACATCAGATGATGAGTCATCTGTAAAATGGGGATGATCGTATCAGTAATATCTTACTCCTGATGCTATTATGAGAATCTGTAAAGATCAAATGAGATGTTTGTAAAGTGCTTCATGAACCTTATAATATTTACTGTTAACTGGTACTTTAAAGATCCTTGATGATCTATTTTTCTCCTTGCATCCCAGTGCATAACAAAGTACTTTGGATGTAGTAGGTAGTTGCTTGCTGAATTGAATTAAGAGCATAAATTATTTGGGGCTGGTAATACCTTCTTTTGAACCCTCATTTTGCTCCTTCCCCTTTGTACCAGAAAGAAGCAAAGAGGGCTGGTTGCTCACCTACTTTCCCTATAGAACTAGATTCAGGAATAATCCATTCCATCCAACTCATTTGTGTCCTAGCCTTTTCTTATTAACCACCCCCATATCTAGCAGCTGGCCATTCCATCTGCAAAGGCTCAGCTTCCTGTTCACTCCCCCTCTGAGGGCTGTGTGGTCAGAGCAAAGGCATCAGATGTATGTGTTATCTTATAAATTGGGTATAAAATGTCATCTGAATACCTAAGTTTGTCTTTTCTACAAAGGAAACCATCATTTTCCACCCTGAGTGCCTGTTTCATTCATATGCAGGAGTGATACCAAACTGACTGAAGCTAATTCTCTTCCTTGCCAAGTGCTGTTGGTAAACAAAGGAAAGCATTTGAAGGTAATCACCAAGGAATTTCCTTTTCACTTAAGGAACAAATCTTTGGCTCTATTACTTTTGTGGTCTGGTTCTTGGAGCAATAGCTCATTACAATTCTGTAATTACTTACATCTATTTCCTTGGGTTCAGCAGTGGTCAGAAGTCTCCTTAAGAAAATACGGCCGGAATTAAAACTAGAGATCTTTGTAAAATAGATCACGGAGGGGCACTGTCCTTGAATATAGCAGCCTATGTGTTTGAAGTCTTCGATTAAATACGTCATCAAATCCCACTGCTGAAAGTGACATTCAGATGTTGTTTGGTCCATTCTCTCTCCTTCAGGAAGGATTATACTTAAACTACCCAGACAGAGAAGCATTTATCTCATTTTTAAAGACCTCAAACAAAGGATGTTTAAAGTCTCCTTCAGTAACTTATTCCAGTGCATAATACCGGATCAGGAAACTCTTCTTTACGTTTAACCTAAATCTTTCATTTTTTTTTCCCTTAAGTGACAGGTATGACAGCTCTCCCTCTTCATATACTTGAAAAATCATTAAGAAAGCTTCCTCTCTTTTCTCTAAATTAAATAATCCCCATTTCTGACCCTTCCTAGTAAGTCCTATTTCCCAAGCTTTTAATTACCTCGTTCCTCTCTAATCTTCTTTCTCTCATTATTATTTTAGTTGTGAAGTTTCAAAGTAACCCCTGGTGAGGGGTGTGTGTGTGTGTGTGTGTGTGTGTGTGTGTGTGTGTACATGAGTAATATGATTTCAGTCTATTCTGACCCCAATCAGTTATCTATCAGTCATGGCCAGTCAATCCTTGCTTACTATGTTAGATGGTGGAAAGACTGTTAGATTTGGCAGCAGTAGTATAGGTTTCCAATCCCAGCATGGTTACTTACCACTTCAGCAAATGACTTAACTTCTCTGACACTCAATTTATAGGACCTAGATCCAGTACTAGAAGAGACCATAAAGGTCATTTAGTCTAATCTCTTCATTTTGCAGGGGAGGTTCACTGGTTCAGTAACATACGTATTTAAATGTCCTTATTTAGAAAATGAGTCATTGGTTGAGATAATTTCTAAGGCTTATACCAGCTATATATCAATGATCCTGATACATTGTAGTGCATTATTTTTTCCTCCCTTAGCTCAACACCACAATCCTAGCTCTCCAATATATTGGTCATTCCTCCTAAGTTAATACTTTATACAGGAATGCGCTCTTTTAAATTAATAGCTCATACATGAATAGCTTCTCTAAAGTCCCATTCCAACGCTTCACTCCGGCATGAAGGTTACTCTGTGTTCCTAATAGTTACACATACATGCACATGAACATACATGTATATGCATACATATACACATACAAATGTATGTACACATATACATTTCAGACACATACACACATATATCTCTATACATCTATCTATTAATCACCATTACCAATCTTCTTTGTCAGCAGTGAAGATTGGTGATGGAAGCAACACAATTCTGAAAGAACTTGAGGGATTAATTTTCAAGACATTTGAAAGAGAAGAGAATAGCAATGATTGGGGGAGGGGTAGTCAATTTTTTTTCCCAAAGAATTACTACTAAAAAAGATAATTGATAAATTAATAACCACCCAAAAACTTGTTTTCCTTTTCATTTCCAAAGAAAGTTTAAGAGAATAATTCATACATGTATACTAGATATCCTTAAAGAAAATGTGAATGATAAAATTAGGTTATCAAAAATGACACTCTATTGCACACCCTCATCCTACTTTTCTTAACAGTTGTTGAATTTTAAAAAGAATTTGATTGAGGGGAATGCTGATGTAGAGGTTCTCCTCCAATAAACTATTTCAGCTTACAACTATTAAGATCATAGGATCATAGACTTAGGGCCAGAAAGGAAACTTATTTGTCATCAAGTTCAACCCTCTTAAATTATAGATGAGGAAAATAAGGCCTGGAGAACACAAGAGTCTTTCTTCTGTCACAATCTAATTAATATCTGAGGAAAGATTTGAAACCAGATCTTCTTGATTTCAGGCCCAGAACTTTATCCACTACACATGATGCTTGATTGATTGAAAAACATGACAAGAAAGATAAGTGGTGCAGTGGATCACACATCAGGCCTGGAGTTAGGAAGACCTGAGTTCAAATCTAGCTTCAGACACTTACCAGCTGTGTGACCCTGGGCAAGTCACTTAACCTGTTTGTTTCAGTTTCCTCATCTGTAAAATGAGCTGGAGGAGGAACTAGCAAACTACTCCAGAAACTTTGGGGGAGAAAAAGGGAAACAAAAAGAAATTTACATGTTAACTTTATTATGTATTTAAAAGGAATAGCAAATTGTACACAAGAGATTTTCAGTTCCTGTGCAATCTTTTTTTTTAACCTACTACGTTATGGAAATGCTTATTTTATTCCACAAATTAAAAATAAAAGAAATGTTAAAGAGAAAGAAAAACAGTCTCCAAAGACCCTAAATTTCAGGTTGCCTAAATTACAAGAGTGACATATGCTAGGTCTAAAAGGGATAGAACGTATTACTATAACTCAAAGCATTTAGGAAGAAATCAAGATGCCATCTTGGGGACTCCAAAATTAATTTCTGCTTTCTTTAAACTCCTTTCCTTCCACCCATAATCTTCCTAGGAAAAATAATAATCTATCCTATAGAAAAGCAGTAGACTATTCCTTCAAACAGCTTATGGTTCCAAAGCATTTATTTTAGAATAATTGTTCAGGGCAATAAAGATCAAAGCAAATTCATTCCAAGGCATGCACAGAGCAGAGATGGGGTTAGTGCTTTATCCCTGTGTAATGAATGCCTTAAGAATAGTTATTATCTACCAATTCTAATGAATATCATTCCCTTCCTCCTTTTTTCTCTTTCTTTCCTAGAAAGTTGCTATGTGATGTGGACAACAAACTCACAATGACAATTGTGGAAGTTAATATTTTGGGCAAATCCCCAGGGGTGAATATGTTTTATCTCTTGCTTTCTCTTTGGAGTTATGAGCAGCTCTAGCTACTGGCAGCATACTCTAATCCAGCTATGTCTATAGGGTGTTCCTGTGACATGGAACGTCATTGCATTCAGCCAGACTGCTCTTGTTTCCATAGGATATTTTCATACCAATATAGTGCTAAGCCAGCTCTGTCCTTCCCATGGCAGAAAGTCTTTGACTGACTTGGCACTTGAACACACAAACCCTGATCTGGCCCCAAAGTGCAGGAGCTGATCGTGACTTGTGCTCTCTTTTCCTTCTTCCTTTTTTGAGTAGTCTCTCCTCAGTCTCTTCCATGTGTTTTTATCCTACAGCATTCTGTGATATGGAGCCTTTTTTTTTTTTTTACTGTTGCCCTTTTGCCTCCTACACATTGCCAGATAAAGGGACCTGGTGAATGAACAAAAAGCGAAACTTTGTTTAATATGCCAGCTCTCAACTATACCTGCTATACCAGTGACAAATTGAATGAAAGATTGGTGTCAAATGAAATCTCAAAAAGAGTGAGATAGGACTAGAAAAGTTAGAACAAGAGCAGGAGAGTACTAATGTATTTTCGAGAAACCTATAGAAAGGACTCTGGACTGTTGTGTAGATCCCCTGGGCTTATGGGAGGCCATGGACAAGAGGAATGCAGGAGGGAAATACTGGTTGGGTTGCAAACTATGCCTTTGAAAGGAGTACTATATTGTTAAATGCATAGACCTATTGAAGAAAATTATTTATTTGACATAATCTGTTCTGAGTCATCTTCATGGTTTTCTATGAAAAGGTTAAGGGTATACTTTGTTCTCTTCTAATGCCAGAGTCAGAGAAATTCTAACAAAACCTCTAGATCCTATTTGGAAAAAAGTAAATTGAGTCTTATCTGGGGCACATTTAGCCAGGGTTTTTTTTGTTTGTTCATTTTGGTTTTTTGGGTGTGTGTGTGTGTGTGTGTGAGTTTTACTTCATTGCTTTGAAAGGGAATGATGTTAGTCTCTCTTTTCCTGTCATTACATACTATATCAGGAACTATATCAGGAACAGCCAAATTGCTTGCATAAAGTTCATTCTAAATATAAAAAATCATTTTGTTCAGAACATGCCTTTACTCAGCAGTTAGGTGGCATTTTCTAAATGAGCCCTAAACAGTGATGAAGAAATTTCCTTCAAAAGGTCATATCCTAACACTTGAAAGTACATTTTTCCTTGAGCATGTTTCTACATCAAACTTGTAAAGAAAATTGTTTATTTTTTGTAAGACTTCAGCATTTCTACTTTAAAGAAGTTACTAAAGTATTTTTGCTATGTTTTTCCAGTTATTGTCTTTATTAAGGAAAATTCCTCTACTCTAAAGCTGTAATATATCTCAGTGAGTTTATGAGTTATTTTTGTTGTTCAAACTGTACCTGCGATTTTATTGGTACAGGGAATTCCCAGTCAGGAAATTCTATCTATCAATTCAGATCAAAGCCTTAGGGAGTTGCCTAGGGTTACTGAGAGGTTAAATGACTAACCCAATGACAGGCAGACAAAATGATGTCAGAAGCAGGACACAGGTCTTCCTGACTACAAGGTCGACTCTCTCTAGACCATTCCATGCTTTCTTAGATATAAAATTTGACACCTCAGTGCTTTCTACATGGTTACCAAGAACATTTATGGGTCACTAAGAACTTCAGCCTTAATAAGATAAGGGCATAAAAACAATGGCACATCTTGAGTGTGTCCTCCACAAAGCAATGATGAGAGTACTAATGAGAAATAGAATTATAGGGACATGACCTGAAGTGAGAAGAGTCAGAAAGTTGTGAGCTACCTGTGACTCTTTAGTAAAAAATTTGGTGCCCTTTCAGCCAAAATGAATTAATGTTTCAATATTTATATATTGACTCTTCTAATTGACTTACAAATAAATGCTTTTGGTACGAACAGCCAAGCAATACCCTTAACAATAAGTAGATTTCTCATGTTAATTTTCTCCTCATTATTAATGCAGGAGTACATCGATCCATTTGGCAAAGGACAATGGACCTCTCACATACCCCCATTCTCTATCCCCAAAGCTTGTGACTATCAATGGTCATTTCACTGTGATAGGCAGTTTTGGAGATTTTAAGGAACACGTATAAAGTCCTACTAAAGTCAACTGATTTAAGGGCAAGATTTATTGATAACATACAAATAAATAGTGAAATCCTTATTCAATTGATAAAGGATACAAGATGTGTATACAAGTTTCCAAGTTCACTCAGATCTGGGAAATGAAACAAGAATCTATAGCAAAATCCCAGGCAACCAGTTCAGTCCAAGTAACTATTTGTCCTAAAGATGTTAAGATGGCTATGGGGTTTTATGCTGAAGTAGACAAAGGGAACTGAACATTTTAATATAGGGGAAATAAATGGCAGCTGCCTTTGACTACTCTAAGTATGTCATTGTAGTTTCAATACAGCTGGAGGCGGGGCTTAGGAGAAGATTGGTAGAATTATTTTGTAATCAGGGCCTAACCTCTTAGATATTTACTCTAGTCTTTAACTACATGACTCCCTAGCTCCTTTGGCTGAAGAATGCTATCCATCTGCATGTGACTGGGGAATCCATTGTATATGGAACCACTGAAATGAAGACTCCCTCTACCAATGCCATAGATGTATACACACACACATACATACATGCATACATACACACAGAGAGACAGAGATAGAAAGAGAGAGAGAGAGAGAGAGAGAGAGAGAGAGAGAGAGAGAGAGAGAGAGATTGAGAACTAGTCTCCTACCTGTTCCACAAACATGACACTCCTCTCAGCTCTAGACATTTTCTCTGGCAATATACCATGCTTAGAACACTCTTCCTCCTCATCTCTGCCTACTAGCTTTCATGGCTTCCTTTAAATCCTAACTAAAATCCCATCTTCTATAGAAAGTCTTTTCTAAGCCTTCTTAATTCCAGTGCCTTCCCTCACTTGATTATTTCCTATGCATCTCTGCATAGCTTGCTTTGTAAATCATTGTTTGTTGTCTTACCTATTAGACTGTGAGCTCCTTGATGGCAAGGACTTTCTTGTTCCTTTTTTTAGTATCCCCAGAGATTAGCGCAGTATCTGACAGAGTAGGTGCTACAGAAATCCTTACTCCTTTCCCTTCTTTCTAAGACTATTATATCCAAAAATACACACACACACACACACACACACACACACACACACACACACACACACACACAGTGGGACAATGTGTGGAGCATTGGATTTGCAGTCAGGAAGTCAAAAGTACAAATCTCACATCAGACACTTCCTAACTATATGAACTATGTGACCCTGGGCAAGTAACCTAACCTCTCTTAACACACACACACACACACACACACACACACACACACACACTTACCTACATGGAACCTCATTAAAGTCCTATTTTGATTCCTCAGTGTGGCTTGGATGTGACAAGAGGCCATGCCAGTAGATGGAGGCTCTAGATTATCCTCTGATTGAAAAACTTCAAGTATGATCCCAGGACTGGACTATATGCTTGTAGCCCTGGATTTATCCTGTCTAAATTTATAGAAGCTTATCACCAGCTTGGCTGCAGTGATGAAATTTTATGCCACAAGAAATCTCAAAGACCATCTGCTGGATGAGAGTGGTTGCAAGTTGCCTGGGTGGAGGAAGTGCCCATACTGATGAAATAGTAAATCCCAGATATGTTAATGCACATATATTGTGTAGTAACATATATGCCTATTTTGTTAGTCCACATATGTAATAGGAAGTAGATTTTTGTAAAAGTTATCAAAACTCTCCTCTTCCTTAAAAAAAATTGTTGATCTCTCACTTAGACATTCTAAACACTAACCTTTGTAGCCCTCAGACTTGGTAGCCCTCATCAGACTTTTTTCTAGACCGCAGTTAGCCTTTCTGATTATTGAAGACATAGAATTGGATGTCTGAAAGACAATTAATTGTAACATGTCCAAAACTGAAGTTGTTATCTTCTCCCCCAAACCATCTCCTCTTCTAAATCCTTCTACTATTGTCAAGGGAACCAGGATTCTAACAGTCTCCCAGGCTTGCAAGCTATTTGTACTCCATTGATTCCTCACTCACTCTTACCCTCCACATCCAAACCGCTGCCAACGCCTCTGCATGCTCCCTTTGCAATATTTCTTGCATGTGTCCCCTTTTTCCTCTGGCACTGTCACCACACTGGTGGGGAGAGCCCTCATCACTTAACCCTTGGACCATTACAATAACCTTCTAGTTAGTCTCCAAACCTCAAGCATGTTCTCCACTTCAGGCCACCCTCCACTCAACTAACAGTGATCTTGTTAAAGTGCAGGTCTGACTGTGCCACACTTCATTCAATAGACTCCCATGGTTCCCTATTGCCTCCAAAGTCAATTGTAAAATACTGTACTTGGTTGTTAAAGCACTTCACAACCTGACCCATTATCACCTTTCCAGGTTCTTATATTTTACTCTCCCTCTTCCCCCAACTCTGCAATCCAGTGACACCAGTCTCCTTGCTATACTTCTCACAAAACATTCCATTTCCCTATTTAGCGCATTTTTACTGTTCTTTCCCCATGCCTGTAATAGTCTCCTTCCTCATCTTTGCTTCCTGGCTTCCCTGGTTTTCTTCAAGTCTGAACGTGACTTCATACACTCTTCCCTCCCAGAGCTAGTCTATGACTTCTGAGATTACCTCCAATTTACCCTGTGTAGAGTTTGTGTATAAGGAGTCATTTTCATGTTGTTTACTGACAACAAGAACTGTTTTTGCCTTTGTTTTTATCCTCAGTATTTAACATAGTGCCTAGAACATTGTAAGCAGAAAATAAATACTTATTGGCTGACAGACATCCTAACTCAGGGGTTCTTAACTTTTATGTGTGTGTGTGTGTGTGTGTGTGTGTGTGTGTGTGTGTGTGTGTGTCGTACCCCTTTAGCAGTCTGACAAAATGTATGCACCCCTTCTTAGAATATTCTTTTTAAATGCATAATATAAAACATAGGAAATCTAGTATATTATAATGCCAATGTAATATAATAATATTATAATATGCTACAATATAATAAAATTATAATTATAATAATATATAATAAAGATAATATAATAATACATATATATGTATATGCATACATACATGCATACATTTTAAAACTAGCTAATGCATTTTGGGTTAGGAATCTGTTCTAATTAATACCAATCCCATCAGTAGCACAGTCTCTACTATGTAGTAATTTTCTATTATATGCTTATTAACTAAGATTATTTGTTTTTCTTTCCCCCATTAAACATTCTTTGACAGTTTTTTTCCCCTTCTTATATTGTATAGTATATGGTATTCTCTATTAAGGGTACAGAATAAGATGCTAAAGTCAAGACAAAAAGGTTAAAAGCATGTGACTTCAACATATTTATCTCCAAGTAAAACCACAATGACATTTTTGTTGCTTTCCCTGCTGCCTGCCCCTATTTCATTATTTTTCTCCATTCAGTTTGGTGTTTTTTCACTCTCATCCACTTCCATATTGCTCAGGGTCCGTAACTCCATTCTCGCTTGCAACAGGCCCATGCTTTTGATTTTTGTCATTTCACTCTACCATTCAGGTAGTCCTTGGTGCTATTCTTTCAGGACCATGTAAAGTGACTGTCTAACTAAAGAAATAGTCTAGTTTATATTGGTGTATAATTGGAGTGCTGGCCTTAGAGCCAAGGTCACTTGGTTTCAAATACTATGTCTGATACTCAGTATCCCATGTGACGATGATAAAAATCACTTAATTTATCTCAGCTTTAGGGACTTCTCTAAAACTTAACTTCTAAAGCTATAGATGGATTGTAATCTGTGTTGGAGTATGTATTGGTACCTTAAAGATCCTTGATTTTCTATTAGTGGCTAATGATGGCTTCTTGAATTCTCCCTATTAAATAAAAGCTTCGTATTTTAATTAAAACATTCACCTTCACTTCCTTAACCCTAAGGACCAACTTTGATAGAAATGTCTGGCAGTAGTTTGGGAAGTTAAGAGGCAAGACAAGGAAACTTTTCCAGCATTTCTCAAATTACACTATTAGAATGACAGAATCTCAAAGTCACAGAAGCATAGAATTGAAGATTTGGAAGACACTTCAGTGACCACCTAGTTGTTATTCTTTACTTGTGCCTGACTTTATGTGACCCTATGAGCTATGTCTATGGGATTTTCTAAGCAAAGATACTGGAGTGGTTTGCCATTTTTTTCTCCAGTATGTCCCCATTTTGCACATGAGGAACTGAGCAGTAAATAGGGGTTAAGTGAATTGCCCAGGATCACACAACTATTAAGTGTCTGAGGTCAGATTTGACTCAGATCTTCCTGTCTCTAGGCCTACAGTGCTCTCACCACTGTACCACCTAGCTTTCTTATCTAATCCACCCCATACAGTAAAACAACCCCTACTTTCATAAGTAGCTGTCTAGCTTCTGCTCAAAGTCTGAGGAGGGTAAATTTACCCCATCTCAAGTCAGCCCATTCCAATATTAAATAAATCTAGGTTTAATAGGATTTCCCTAACATCTAAAGTCTAAATTAGACTCAGCAGGTTCTACTTGTGGCCTCTGTCTCTGTCCTCTGGAGACAAGCCTAAAGTTTCTTTCTCTTCACAGCCATTCTAATAGTTAAACATCGCTATCACGGTATGCTAGAGCCAGCTCGAATGGGCTAGATACAGCCCATTGTAAAATTTTCATTTTGAACATCTATGTTTTATATATGAGCAAATATTAAAAATCAAGGTTTGATTTATTTTTTGTTGATTGTCTAGACTTAAGGAAGTGATGGAGAAATGTTAATAATGGAGATTAAATTTAAAAGTTTCTTCTGCATACATTCCCTCCCCACCCCTGCCCCTGGAAGCTAATTATTAAGTATTTACTTGCATACCACAGCATATACCTCCACCCTGCCCAACTTTCTGCTCATCGGGCAAAACATGCCCAATTCCTTCAATTAATCCAAATATGACATAGAGTCAAGACCTTTCCCCATCTTGATGAGGTCTGATGAAGGCAAAGTACTGATGCACTGTCTGACCTACCTCTTCCTGGAAGCTATGTTTCTTTTACTGCAGGTCAAGATGACATTAGCAATGTAGGTGGGTGGAGGGGATTAGGTGGCTGCCACTTTATATTGCTGACATACTGAGCTAGCAGTACACTAAAACCCTCAGATCTTTTTCAGACAAATTTCTGTCTAAATGTGCTTCCACAATCCTGTATTTATGGTGTTGCATCCAAGTGCAAGACTTTATATTTATCATAATCAATTTCATCTTATTAAATACAATGCAGTGTTTTTTACCTGTCAAGATGCTTTTGTATATTTTGCTATCTAATGTATTAACTATCTTTTCCAGATTGTTATCATCTGTAAATCTGGTGAGCCTATCACTTTTGTCTTTATCTACATCATAAATGAAAATGTTAAAAATAATAATATTTACATGGCACTTACTATGTGCCAGGCACTGTCTTATTTGACCCTCATAACAACACTGGGAGATAGGTGCTATTATTATCTCCATTTTTACAGATGAGGAAACTGAGGCAAACTGAAGTTAAAGTGGTCACACAGCTAGTAAGAGTCTGAGGTTTGCTTTGGACGCTAGGTCTTCCTGACTCTAGGCCAAATGTTCTATCCATTGCACCAACTAGCTATTAAATAGCACAGGGACAAATCACAAATCCCTGGGATGTGGTAATAGAGACCACCTACCATATTGATTGACATTGAGCAACTAACACACATTCTGAGTATGAGCATCCAACAAGTGAGAAGTGACTACACAGAAGATTAGTTTAAAACTCTTCCTTTTGAAAATGAGTAATCTGAGGTCAGGAAAGATGAAGCAACTTGTCCCAAGACAAACAGTAATGGAAATGATATGAGAACTTTGTTCTCTCAACTCCCAGGCTAGTCCTCTTTACCCTACTCCATTCCACTTCTTGTGAAGTAGATGGCTATATTGCCTACTTGTATGAAGGATAAGCTACAGAAATTCCCAAGCAAAATGAAAATGGACAGAGCACCTTAGTTTCAGTTTCTTCCCTTGTTTGACTACCATCATCTGAATGTTATTATTGACTATTCAATGGAAAGTCAGGGTCAGTCACTAAAGTCCTTCCTTCATCACAAGAAGAAAAGGAGACTCTGGCTCAACAAAGAGAAAACTAACCTCAATTATAATTAGCAGAGAAAATGTTACTTGAACTTAAGTGGTATTTCATATCATGACATGAGGGGCAGTTATGAAAGAGAAAATGGTAATCATGTAGTCTGAGAGATAAAAGAGACTACCACTACTGAAAGCAGCAATGTTGTCACTAGGCAGGGAATTGAATATACTATGTGTATGCATATAGGGTGGAAAAAATTCAAGTGATTGCGCGTAAATAGTGAATAAGGATACTAGAAAATTAGGTCTTCATTAGAATTAGTTGACAACAACAACAAAAACAAGAGCTAGGATTTATATAGCAATTTAAGGTTTGCAAAGTGATTTACACATATTGCTTCATTTTATTCTAACAGCTTTGGAAAGCAATGCTATTATTACCCCCAATTTACAGATTAAGAAACTGAGGCAGAGATTAAATGTTTTGCCCAGGCCCATACAGCTATTAAATAACTGAGATGGTATTTGAACTCATATCTTCCTGACTCCAGGTCCAATAGTGCATTCACAATGCCACCTAACTTCCTCATGAAGTAGGTTTCTCCAGGTCTTATTCCTCTTTTGATATTAACATTCAGAGAGTAACAGAACAAGCTTAGCCCTATTGTTATAATCTTTCAAGGAATTGTGTCATTTTGATACATACATGAGGAATAAATACTTTGTTGAAGAGAGCCTTTAGGGCAGAATTTTGCTCTACTCAGTCAAGAAGTCAACAGGCATTTATTTAGTGCTTGCCTCATGCCAGACACTGTGAAAAATGCTGAGAAAGCAAAGAAAGTGAAAATGAAAAAGAAAAAGAAAAACACTGTACCTACTGTCAAGAGGCTCATATTCTTAAAATTACACATGCAAAAAAATATTCATACAAGATACACATAATGTAATTAGAAAGTCATTTCAGAAGGAAGGTACTACATTTGGTGGAGTGAAATGGAGAAAGGTTTCCTGGGGAAAATGAGATTTGAACAGATTGTTGAAGAAAGCAGATTCTAGGTGAGGTGAGAAAGGAGAATATTCTAGGACTGGCAGAAAACCAGTAAAAAAATAAAGTACAGAATCACTGAATGGAGAAATGTGGTTAAAGAACAGCAAGAAGGTTAGTGTTATTGGACCAAATGGTACATGGATGGGAGTAAAGAGTAAGAAAACTAGAAAGATAAGAAAGGTCAAGGCTGTGAAGGGATTTAAAAGTCAAACAGAGGAAGATTTTATGCTTTGTACAGGAGATAAAGGAAGTCACTGGAATTTAATGAGTAAAAAGTAAAATCACTTTGACAGCTGAGTGAGGATGGATTAGAGTGGGGAGAGACTTAAGGAAGAGACATCAAGTATTGTAATAGTCCAGGCATGGAAGACCTGCAACAAGGTGGTAATTGTACAAGTGAAGGGAACAGGACATATGTGGTAGATGTGAAAGTGAAAACAAGATTTGGCAGCAGAGTAAAAATGGAGGGTGAATCCAAAGAAGTCAAGGATGACACTGAGATTGTGAGCTTAGGTGAGTGGAAGAATGATGGTGCCTTTGACAACAATAGAGAATTTGTCAATAGAGCAGGGTTTTCAGGAAAAGACAATGGATTCTGTTTTGTGCATGCTGAGTTTGAGACATCCAGGATATCCAGTTTGAGTTGTTCAAGAAACAATCAGTGGTCGGCAGTTAGGTGGTGCAGTAGATAGAGCACTGGCCCTGAAGTCAGGGGAGATGAGTTCAAATCTGGCCTCAGACACATAACAATCACTAGCTGTGTGACTCTAGGCAAGTCACTTAACCCCATTTGCTGAAAGAAAGAAAAAAAAGAAAGAAAGGAAGGAAGGAAGGAAGGAAGGAAGGAAGGAAGGAAGGAAGAAAGAAAGAAAGAAATAAAGAAAGAAAGAAAGAAAGAAAGAAAGAAAGAAAGAAAGAAAGAAAGAAAGAAAGAAAGAAAGAAAGAGCCAGTTGTCATGAAACTTGAGTTCAAGTGAGAGATTAGGGCTACATGTATAAATCTGGGAATCCTCTGACTACAGATGATAACTGAACCCCTGAGATCACGAAGTGGGTTTCATATTCATTGAATCTTTTAGACAATTGTGGGATGGTAAAACTACATTTTCTTATAGTATGTTTGTGAGAGCCTGTCTATGACTTTCTAACACTCCCATCAAATGCCATGGCTTTTGGTAGAAAAAAATGGCACGTTGATGGCTGGGAAGAGAATATATCTAACAAAGACTGATAAGTATCTATTTGTGTAAGAGACTTACAAATTTGAACCAAAGGGCTTTTACTAAAAAAAGAGGCAGTGGAAAATAACCATGTATAATCTTCCACCAAAAATTTACCATAGAGAACAAATATAATATCACAAGGAGAATTAACACCCAAAGTTTACAATGTATGATAAAGGACATGGTAGCAAAACTAAAGGTTTTAAATATCTATATACAAATATACAAAATATAAGTTACAGGTAGGATGAATTCAAGTTCTTAAATCACTATTAAATCACTGTTCTATGACTAGAATATGATTCTGTATGGTACCTTATAAAAAATAATAGAGGATATAGAAGTGGATTTGTGGTAGCATTAATTGACTGATAATAACAACAGTAGCAACACTTATATGGTACTTACTATGTGCCAGGCACTGAGCTAAGTGCTTTACAATTATAGTCACATTTGATCTATAGAATATTAAGATATAGTTGTGTGAGGAAAACCAGGACCCAAAGGACAGAGGAAAGTATGGTGAAGAGTTTACTACCATTCCTGAAACGTAGCACTTAATAAATGTTTGCTGATTTATTAATTACCCAATTGTGAAAATTTGAGTAAAGGTTAATGAAGAATTAATTGAAAATTTTGGGACACAGATAACAAATCTAGCATACAGACATTATGTAATAGTGATAGAAGTCATCAATCTGGTTGACTCCCAAATCTCCTGATATTATCTCTGACAAAAGCAGAGCAGCCAGCAAATTCCTGACTTGCTGTAATGATAACTTCATTATTTAAAATATAGATAAACCACTCATGAGAAATTGTATTCTGGATCTGATACTTGTCAAATAGGCAAGTTAATGCTGGGGTTAAAATGATATATATTTCTGGTGGAAGTGAACCCAACTTCGAAGAGTATGTGATAGAGAAAAGGAAAGTAATACAGAGACCAGCATGCACCCTAGATTTTGAGAGAGTAACATTCACAAGATTTACTGGAAGGAAAGGTGAGAACTCAGGGACTAAAATTCTACAAAAGAAATGGGATGATGGAAAGCGGTTGGAAGCTCTTATGAGTGCAATTCTGATGGCACACAAAGAAAAAATAATATTGCTGGGGTAAAAGAAGAATTATTTGAAGAAGCCTATGTGAATGCACAGGAAATTCACCAACAAAATACATTTTTAAAAGACACATGCAGAGGATAAAGGCATTAACCTTTACTCAGATTTTCACAATTGGGTAATTAATAAAGGAAGGTATAAAAGGAAGTATATGGAATGGATGAGAGTCATGGAACATTATAGTTTTTGAAGAATTAAAAATTAGTATCACACAGAAGGCATGGAAAATTGTATGACGGATATCAGCAAGTTGCAACAAGTAACAAATAACTTTGAAGAGAATGAGGAGGATGTCATCAGGGAAATATATAATTGGAAAAACTAGGAAAACTAATGCAACCCAAGTGTTCCAATGGTATCCTTGCAATGTTTGGAATAATCATGAGAGATGCAGAGACCCTCTGTGACAAACTTAAGGAAGACCATGGAAAACAGTGGTGCAGGAGAACCCCTAGATGGTTGGATAATTTACACAGTTTGGGAAAACATCCAGATACTGACATCACAGACCTAGTGAAGTATTTTGTGTATTATAGGAGCTAAGAACAATTGCAGATAACAAGAGAGGAATACCGAAGTGTGATCAAGTTGTGTAAAATGATGTCAGAAGTTATAAACTAAGAACTGAAGTTGATATGAAAAAAAAGGACCAACAAGAAGAGGAGGGCAAGCTATATTGGGGAAAGACAGAACATGAAAGAAGAGAAAAGACTATGGAAAAGGGAGGTTGGGAAGATGATGGCTGATGAAAGGCAGAATACAGAGGCTAATCTACTTTTTTATGTTGCTTTTGTTTCCTCCAGTTATTTTCCTTGGCTGAAAAAGAAGAACCACTGGTTTTGTGCCAAACAGTATGCTAAATGTTGAGGAAACACAGAAAAACAAAATACAGGCCTTCCTCCAAAGGAGCTCACAGTCTAATATTTGGTCCTGGAAGTGATAGAGAGCCACTGAATTAAATAAGACAGTGACATAGTCAGATTTGCGCTTCAGGAATATTAACTTGATAGCTGAGATAGACTGTAGTAGGGAGAGACTTATGGCAGGAGACTAACCAGGAGGCTATTGCAGTAGTCACAGTGTGAAGAGAAGAGGTCCTGGACCAGGGTCTTGACAGAGAAAAGAAGGGTTGGTAAGTGGGAGATGGTATAAAGGT
Source organism: Phascolarctos cinereus (assembly GCF_003287225.1). Classification (NCBI taxonomy): domain Eukaryota; kingdom Metazoa; phylum Chordata; class Mammalia; order Diprotodontia; family Phascolarctidae; genus Phascolarctos; species Phascolarctos cinereus. The sequence continues at coordinate 578,470,630 of NW_027555847.1, forward strand.
AAAACCAGCAGGGCTTGGCAACTGATTGCATGTGAGAGGAATGAAAGAGAATGGAGTTGAGGATGGCACCTAGGTTACAAGCCTGAGTGGCTAGGATGATGGTGGTACCTTTCACAGTAATAAAGACATGATGAAGAGGGGAGTGTTTTGATGCTTTGCCTTTTTTTGTTTTGTTTTATTTTTCAGTCACAGGTTGATGACATCTCTGTAAGTCCTTCCAACTCTGTCTTTGATTCTATGAATCAACTACTTCTTGCTGTCAGCTCTCAGGCCTATAATCATTTTAAAGCAGTAAATGTAACACAAAAGAGATCCTTAAATAGTTTTCTATGGAAGAGGGAAGTGTTTATGTGTGAATGTACTGCAGAAGTAAGGATGGCCTGGGTTAATGAGGAAAATCCATTGGAAAAAGTTACTTCTAACTGATTTCCTGCCCTCATATTGTTGCTGGTTTATTAAAAAAAGAAATATATATATATATATATATATGTATGTATGTATATATATATGTACATACATATATACATATATATACATGTTATGTGTATATATATGTACATATAGAACATTTTGCGTATATATTCTAATTGTAAAAATATAAACAAAACTTAATTGTAAAATCATAGATAAATCATTTGCCATGATTTTTTAATGTTTTCTGGCACAAATTTTTACAAAGCTAATCCCCACACACATACAAACGCATTTTGGTATATGCTTACAATCATGTGTTCTTCATTTTAAAATCTTGACACTTTATTTTTAAAAATGTGTAATTTCTCTTTAGGATTTAAATTAGTTATTCCACTTATTTTAAAGATTTTATTAAGTCAGTTCTTCCTAATGAAACTTAAAGAGATTTTGCTTCCATAGGAAAATAGTGCTTATTATGAAAAAAAAAAGAAGTATAGAGTGTGATGTTCTCTAAACTGTGATTGAAAACCAGGCTTCCTGGAAGCAGCTGAAGAAAGCCCTCTGTTGTGTTGTTCCTGTGTCTTGGGAACCTTGAAGATGATGCCAGCAGACTACATGATTCTTCCAAACTATTGCAGCTTCAACTTCAAATTGACTGTTTAACTATCATCCAGAGGTTAGCTTTGCTAAGTGAAAAAAGTTGCTGAAAAGGTTGACTATCACATAATGGGATTTTTTGGAACCAATAACATGAAATTTTGTCCTAAGTTGAAGGTGTAAAGCCATTGAGTTGATAGTAGAAGAGTCCACACTACTAAATTTACAAGTATTTTGAAATATTTGAAGTGTTGCAAAAAATCTCATTTGTTACCCAACATTCTTTATAGACAAGTTATTATTTCTCACTTGCAGAGCAGTTTTATTCATTGAGGCCTTAAAAACACATAAACTGAAGCATAGCTGTCAAAGAACAATGGGAAAAAAGAACATTATAATTGAAAACTAGATCTATTCATTGTAAAATAATAGAAAGAATAAAAGGAATTGTACATTTAATAGTCTATAATTTGAAACAAAATCTTAACATAACTGGAGTTGGTAGCCGAAAGGTCACATTCTAAGAAGTACAATCTGGTTTCTGAATTATATGGAGTTCTCTTCTCTGTTAAGTTAGATAATTAGCTGATGCTCAGATTTAACTCACTGAATTAGAGAAGACATCATTGTATTCTGATAAAGAAAAAAATGTTATCATACGTGAAGCTCCAAATATCTTGCTCAGAATAAATATCTCCTTCCATAGAATGAAAAACCTCATTTTATCTTCCAACCAAAGGGAAAACAAAGTTCACAATAACATGACTTCCAAAAGGTGTTCCTATTCTGGATGAATTCAGACCTGGGAAATGGCAGGGATCAAGACATGATAAAATTTCATCAAACCTACTACTCCCTTCTAAAAGGGAAATCAGTCAATCAACCAATAATCAGTAATTAAATACTTATTATGTGCCAAGTACTGTGAAAGACACTGGATATAGAGGGATAAAAGAATTTTTTTTTTTTTGCTCTTAGGGAGCAGGGGTATCTTTTCAGGGGAAATAACATGAACACACATGTAGATACAAACTACGTGTGAAATACACTATTAGACAAAAGGTTGGGGCACTAGCAGGTAAAGTTTCATCTAGAAGGTGGTGCTTGAATTGAGTCTTGAAGTGAATTTGAGATATGGACAATAATATCTTTATACAGCACTTCACAGTCCCTGTGAAGTAAGAACTGCTATGGTCTCAATTTTGTAGATAAGGAAATAAGCAGAGAAAGTTAAGTGACTTGCCCAGAGTTAGGAAGTTAATAGGTATCTGAGGTATGATTTGAACTCATCTTCTTAACTCCCATTCAACACATTGTCAATTGCACCAACTAGCTGCCTCTTATTTCGAAGATTTGAAGATGGAAGGATGGGGAAGAAGTGCATTTTGGGCCTGGGGGCCCAAAGTGCAAAGGTTTGGAGACAGAAGATGCATTACTTTACAGGAGGAAGAGCAAGAAGGTCAACTGGATTGGACCACAGTGTAAACGAAGAGCGATAATATGCTACAAATCTTGAGAGGTAGGGTGGAGCCAGGTTGTTAAAAAAAAAAGTTGCTTCAGATGGATGCCTATGTTTGTTTGTTTTATAAGATTTTCCTTGGCTTTCTTTCAGTCAGGAGTTAGTGACAAATGATATTTAAAGTCCCTTCCAGCAATGTGATTCTACCCACAGAGTTTTATGTAAAAGTTCTTCTTACTGAGCATTGAAATGAGAGATAGAGGACAGGAATGAGAATTCAGGAATCTGACTAGTTCCTCTTTGCCCCTAATTCATCTGTTGCTTAGGGAAGTATTGGAAAAGATCAGAGAAGAGAAGAAAGGGAGAGGATCAGAGAAGGAAAGGCAGCAAAGTCCTTTGGGAGCAATGTTTCTTCAATATGAGCTCTGTAGATTTCAAGCCACCAAATAAACAAACAAAAAGAAGCCAGGAATTCAGAAGATCTGACTTCAAATCTTGCCTTAAATGCATACTATCTGTGTGACCCTAGCCAAGTCACTTAACCTTTCTCAGCCTCAGTTTCCTCATGTATAAATTGGGGATAATAACAACCCCAATTCAAAGGATTATTATGAGTATCACATGGTATAACATATGTAAAGCACTTTACAAACTTTAAAGCACTACCTATATAAATATTAGCTATTGTTACTTTACTAGCTTCCAAGATTTCCCAAGGCCAGCAAAGCCATTATTACCCAGCAACACTAAAACTTTGTGTTTCTAGGTGGTGCCCTATACATAGGCAAGGGGTGTTTTTCCTTCGACAGTGTTAATGACCTTCAAAAAGGGACCTAGAATTCTATTAATCTCCTTTGAATTAACAACCCGTTCCATAATGCTTATTTTCCCCTTTGGGTTATGAGGCACAGCAACGGGAAAATGGGAAAAAATGATTTTTTTTCCCTATTAAGAACTAACAATGCATCTAGTGTGAGAATCTGGAATTAGCGGTCAACCAGAGGGATATAGCCACATGAATGTGGTGATTAAGAATTATCTCAAACACACAGCTGAGCTGAACTAGCATTTCTATAATTAATGATAACTTAACAAGTTTATTGAAGGTTCCTCTCCCTTTCTGACAGTGTTAATGCAAATCAAATATATGAAGCCAAGATCTTGACTCATCACACAATACAGCATTTTTCCATTTTCTCTCTCTCTTTTTTTTTTTTTGCCAATTTGCTCAAGAGAATTGTCTGCTGTTCCTAAGAACAGAGGGGAAAGAACACATCTCTTTAATGAATGCCATTTGCAACAAGAACCAGTCTTTGCTTAAGAAAGAAGTAAAAAGTTCAATAAGGTAATAAGGCAACTAAAAAATGCTCCTTAAATTGTACCTTTTAGAGCTCTGATGATGCACTTTGTATCTAAAGCTCATAATTTAAATACTAAGCATATGGGGTCATTAGCAAGATTTGATTGATACATGTAAGTACCTACTTGTCCATGACAAGGTTGTTCGTGTACAGAGTTTGGCTGACAAAAATAAAGTTTCTGAGTGTAATTCAACCATCCCACCCTCAACTGCAAGTGGTATATCTTCCAGCAACACATTTATAATCAGAGAATTGTACCTTATTTAACCTCTCATTGCTCAAGGCAATTCTATGACATTGTAAGTTACAAATAGGTTGGCCTATATAACAAATTCTCTCTTTTGTTTGGTTATTATATAATTTTTTAAGATTCAGTACTTTAAAAAAATCAGTATGTTTAGTGGATTTTAAATTCTTTTCAAAATTCATTGGTTTCAAATTAATAAATATAAATTAACAATTTTCAGTTTCAATAGTTTAGACAAGGTTTCAGAAGCTTGTGAAGGAAAATTAATTCTTCATACATGAGTTTGAGGATGTTATCACATAGATCAAAAATTTTCATGGGCTCCCTGTTGCTTTTAAGGCAAAATGTAAGCTCTTTAGTTTGGCTTTTAAAGCCTATACTGTCCAACTAAACACTGGATTTGGTTCACATTATTCCCATTCCTTGGGCAGCTGGGAGCCTCAGCGGATAGAGTGCTGGACCTGAATGCCAGCTAGACTCATCTTCCTGAGTTCAAATCTGGCTGCAGATACTTACTAGCTATGTTTGCCTCAGTTTCCTCATCTATAATATGAACGGGAGAAGGAAATGGCAAACCACTCCTGTATCTTTACCAAGAAAACCATGAATGGGATCGCAGAGTCAGGCAAGACTGAAAAACGACTGAACATCAGCAACAATTCTCATTCATGGTCTCTTCATAGCAGTTAAACACTACTAGCTTCTCTTGTACTCAACATTCTACCATCTCTGCTTCTCAGCATTAGGAAACCATCACACTTAGAATGTTTACACTCTTAGAGTCCTTAGCTTCCTTCAAAGTTCATCTGAGGTGGGACTTTTACTTTTAATCCTTACCTCATCACCACAGTTCTCCACCATTTCTCTATCCTCAAATGACCTGGTATGGCATTCTTTCAGAGGAATATAAGCTTCTCAAGGATAGAACTTGGTTTGTTTTTCTAGTTCGTAACAGTAACTTCCATGTAATGGACACTTAATAAAAATCTTTTGAATTTGCAGAGGTCTGATTTCACTGTTATAGCACTGAGATCTCTTCCTTCCCTAGAATGCAGAATAGTCAGTGTCTTAGCCATAAAGCCTAGGGCTAGAAGCAAGTTTGTTTTGTTTTGTTTTGCTTTGTGGGGAGTTAGTCAAACAATACTGTTCCATTTCCCATCATCCTAAAAGGAGGTGAGAGCAGTGTAACATGGTATATAGAAAGCTGAATTCAGATCAGGAAGATATTGAATTCAAGTCAAGCTTCTAATATATTCTAGCTGTGTGACCCTTGGCAAGTTATATAACCTCTCAGTTCCCCCAGGTAGTTGTTTAAAGCTATATATAGCAGAATGGAAATGGATGCCAATCTACATTAGTTGAAAGAGTTTCCTTACTAGGCATTCTCTAGCCCAATTAAATAACCCCTCACCCACAGATGTGAAATACTGTCCTCATATGTGCTATTGGCTATCAACAGGTCAAAATGGTAAAATCCCTTCTGATAAAGCGAGTTCCAGTATTGACTTGAGACAGTAAATAGAATGCCATGCATTTCAAGCTGGAGTTGAAGGTCACCCAGTCCTAGAAGTTGGTCAGAAGATTTAAAAAAAAATAATTCTAAGCAGTAATTAAAAGTCAAGTATGTTAGCATAAAGCCAAGGAGAATGAGGTGAAGAAAAGCACAATAGTAGGGAAGTCTTGTACAATATTTTGTCCTAAAACAACTTTTCTTTTTTTTTACTGATGTCAGTTAGTCAACAAGCATGTGTTAAGTACCTGCTATATGCCAGGCACTGGGCTAAGTGTTATATGTATACAGTTATCCCTTTCACATTGTAGGACACAGCAGCCTCATGATCTGGAAAAGCCATGTAAAATGTTTTGGCCCTCCTTTTGTACTACACAAGAAGTCTAAATATTTTTTTTCTTCCATGGGATGTTTACAGAACTGTATTGTAAAATTTGAGTTGATATTACATAATACTATACACATATTTTATACATTTCTAAGTTTCTAGACTTTTTTGTGTCATCTTCTAGCCTTCGTGTGTTGTCTGTGGATTCCATAAAACTCTCCCCAAATTCCCCATTTAATTTCTTATGCCAACCCATGATATATTGAAATCTCAATGGGGAAAGTCGTGATGTGGAAGGGATAACTGTAAAGAAAGGCAAAATACAGTTCTTGTCAGGGTTATGTTAATAAATGTTTAACAGATGACTCTCTTAAAGAAAGTACTCATGACACACTTGTAAATTTAACGTGCATTATCAACATGTTCTCTTCCACTTTCATAGGTCTAGACAATTGACAAAACCATCCTAGATATACATGCTTACACTGAAAATTTAGCAATCATAGTCTAATGAAAGAGATAACATGAAACCAATTTCCTACAAAAAAGATACATACAAAGCATACTAGAGATAATCAGCACTGTGGCATATAAGGAAATCAGGAAATTGGGTCTGGGGGCAGTGGCTAGCTGGAGGCAGTGACTAGATTCCATCACATGAGGCCCAGAGTCAGGAGATAGAGTTGGTTGACTGTGGGGAGCAGCAAGGAGGACAATGTTATTAGATTCCAGAGTGGGGCTGATTAAGGTGTAAAAGACTGGAAAATTAGGAGGGGCCAGGTTATGAATGACTTTGAAGGCAGAACAGAGGATTTTAAATTTGATCCTGGTGGTGATAGGGAGATGTTGAAGTTGATTGAATTGCAGGAGAGGGGGAAGAGTGTTGCATGATCATATATGTGCATTTGGTAATTGAGTAGACAGTTGAGTGGAGTTGAGAGAGACTTGGGGCAGGGAGATAAACTAGGAAGCTATTGCAGCAGTGCAAGAATGAGGTAATGAGAGCCCATACCAGTATGGCGGCAGTCTTAGAAGACAGAAGGAGGCACATACAGATGATGTTATGAAGATAAAATTGACAAGACTTGGCACCATGTTGGACTAAGGTGTGAGAGATATTGAGGAATAGAGGACGGTCGGTAGATTGGGAGGCTGAGTTACCGAGGAAGGTGGTTCCCTCAGTAGTAACAGGCAAATTCAGAATGGTGGAGAGCTTTGGAGGGGGAAGTGATAATTAGTTCATTTTGAGATGTCTAAAAAAAGTTGGAGTTGTGAGTCTGAGGCTTAGGAGAGAAGTTAGCTTTGCATACGTACACGGTTTCTGTTCCTCACCCTTCAATTTGCCCTATGAAATGAACATGGTCCTGAATATTATTACTCTATCTACAAAGCACCTCTGGCATTCTTTGCTCTATCTTCATGGGGGGAGCACAGATGGAAAGCCTCTATCAAATCCAGGGCCTAAAAGTTGGAGGCTGGCCTCTCTGTTCAAAGTCAGCTACTGCTGCAGAGTCAGTCTGAGTGATCCCCTGACCTTTAAACTTCGGATACATGCACAGCCTACAGGAGATGGAAGTTAAGAAGTACTGTAGAGGTTCACATTAATCCCACCTTAGGAAGGTCTGCAACAATACTGCATAAAACTGTAGCAGGGCAGGACCTGAGATGGTGCTAGCATCTCCTAGTTGAAAACATGGACGTATCAGAATTGTCTTGCCCTTATCTGGAAATTGTTTACTTTGTTCATAAAAATAACACATAGTTTGAAATCCTGACCAGCCCACCAACTCATGCTGCTTTGATATGTTAGTTAAATTCCTTTTGTCTTATTTCCAGGGCTTTCCTTAATTGACCTGGGTGAGGCATTAATCAAGATTTCTTTCAACACCTCTATGGTCTATAATCCTGATCACTTAATTAATTTCAATTAAAAAAATAGTAAGTAAGCCACTACTCAGTCATTAGGCAGTTAGGTAGCATAGTGGATAGAGTACTGAGCCTAAAGGTTCTTCACTACTTCACTGCTTCAGGAAGAAGTGAGTTCAAATCTGGCCTCAGATACTATGTGATCCTGGGCAAGTCACTTAACCTTGTCTGCCTCAGTTTCTCATCTATAAAATGAACTGGAGAAAGAAATGGCAAACCACTCCAGTATCTTTGCCAAGAAAACCCTAATGGGGTGATGAAGAGTCAGATACCAAAAGGGACTGAACACTGTTAGTGAGTATGGAAGACAGAGTCTTCTATCAAAAAGCTTAGATTCTATTGGGACATGTAACATGTACATAGAGATTTACAAGGTAGTTTGGGAAAATGTCCCTAAGAGGTTGTACCAAATTTAAAACTGGAGGAAAAGAAGAAGTCTGAGTGTGGAGTTATATTTGAGATAGAGAAAAATTTGTACAAACGAATTGAGGCAGTAAATAGAACATTTGATTAACCAAAACACTATTCCCATAATGTTATTTCAATTCATTCCAAGTGTATCGCATAATTATTCTACCTACTGTTTGCAATGCACTATGCTATCTACTGCATATAGAAAACAAAACAACCCATTCCCATACCAAAACAAAGCAACAACAACAACAAAACCCAAAACAGAATATGGGTCTTGCCCTCAACAAGAAAAAGAATGATTATTAGAACTTGTTTATCTGGTAACATGAAGGATGCCAGCCTACTTTACCTTCCAATTGACAAGAGATCAGCCTAATGGATCTGGGTCTTCAGTCAACAGATACCTGAGTTCTAATTCATGTTATTGGTGTCATCTCAGACAAATTGCTTCACCTCTTGGTTCTATTTTCTTGGCCATATAATAGGAATAATGATAATTATGCAACCTACCTCACAGGACAGTAGGAGGGATAGTTGGATGTTAATAATACCTTATGTATTCTGAAGAGTTACATCAAGACCATAGAAAACCTTTCTTGTCTCTGTTCCATGACAGCATAGATTGTATTTTACTTTCTTACATGTGTTTTGGACAGCTAGGTGGCACAGTGCATAGAATGTCCAGCCTGGAGTCAGGAAGACTCCATGAGTTCAAATCTGGCCTCGGACATTTACTAGTTACATGACCCTAGACAAGTCACTCTGTCTGCCTCAGTTTCCCATCTGTAAAATGAGCTGGATAAGGAAATGGCAAACCATTGCCAATGAAATCCCAAATGGGGTCACAAAGAGTCAGACATGACTGAAACAACACAACAACAAATATATCTTTTAAACTACTTAATACAGTAGGAAACCAGTAACATTTTGTGAAAGAATATAAAAAATAAAAAAGTGGAATCTGTGCTTGCTAAACTTACTGTAATATAATATAATGTCACCATGCAAATGAGCTCATTATTCTCCCTACTCATCACCAGATTAATCTTAGAGCTTATAGCATTTCTCCTCCCTAGACTTGACCACCTTAGTGTTCTTGGTCTTGGTAATTGTTCTGATAACCTCTCTCACATGCTAATCAGGGTGATTCAACAATAGCCTCCATTAACAAACAATCAAACACTCCAAACGAAAGCCTTTGGGAGCCCCTTGAAAGATGTTCTGATGTTATTACATGCAACTGGCCAGTTGCTTAATGTAAAACAACTGATGATTTTTGAAGTAGATCTAAAACGAGATGAAAAATCAAATCAAGCAACTATAAGAGAAAGAGAATAGGAACATCAGAAAAAAACAGTCCAAGGCTCTTTTAGAGTTGATGTAATTTTCACTATAATTATGAGAGCGATTTAATTCCCTTTAAAATAGCCTGGCCTCTGGCTTTATCTATGTTGGGCAAAACAGCAATCTAGTGACTGGCATTAAAATCTGGAGAGCTCTTGTTTAGGAGCCCTATGGAAAGGATAAGAGTCTCACTTTAATATCCACTCTCACTGGAGAACAGTCACGTTATTGTTGTTAGTCTTCCTGGGTAACAAAAACATACCTAAACAGCAGGCTCTTACCAGGTGCATGATAATAGACAAATTTAATCTCCTTTGTTTAGCTTGCAGTGTTGCATTGGCTATTAGTCTTTCCCTGAGTTGACTGAGAGCACTAAGTGACATGGAAATGGCTCCAGTAAACTTATTTCAACTTCTTTGTACAGTTCTGTGAAGATGAAGGCCTGGAGAAAATCATAGACATGTTATAGGTACATGAAGGAGCTGGAGTGTTGGTTCTATCCTTGCGTAGTTAGTAGAAGTAGAGAGGATCTTGGATTTGGAGCCAAAAGACTTGTTTTGAAACTCTGTTTCAGCCGCTAAATAATTGTATGACCGTCTATCCCTTCCATCTCTGAATCTATGATCCTTTAAGAAAACTGAATGTTAGTCCCAGTGAGTTGGTCACTTTTCCCTCTCTGGGCTTTAGTTTCCTCATATGTAACCTAGTCCACCAGGAGAAGCCTTCACATGCCTGGAGGAGACCTCTTCCTAACTCACGGATAGCTTTGAGGCCTGATGCCCTCAACCTGGTTTAGTTTTGCTGACAGAACCTGTGCAGGTTTCACTGCACATGCTACAGCTTCTTGAAACCACAGGTGAGAGTCGGGTGACAAAGGTAGATAAGCAGCCCTGCCTCTGGACTTCAATAACTCTGGAAGAGAAAGTGAGGCTGATGACTGCGCACAACTCTGCCTCACTTAAATCCCATTGACACCGAAGTCAAGACATCACCCATGATACCACTGGTCCTCTTCAAAAAAGGATGAACAACAGCAACCTAACCTCTGTAATTATTTAAGGTAACTATCATATGCAATCTCAGAAGTCCCTTCACAATGTGGTCCATGTAGTAATATAGCTCTTAACTACTGTAGGGGCAATTCATAGCAGGCAGGAAGAAAAAAAAAATATGGTCCTAACTATGGCTCATGGCTTTTGCAGATGCAGAAAGAGGGAGAACAGTGAACTAAGAAAGCAGAATCACAATGTTTCTGTCATCCTGAAGCACCAAGAAGCCCAGCAGTTTCTACTTAAAGAAAAGCCTACATGGGTTATTTATTTATTTATCGATTCAGTGATTGATTGATCGATGAGGCAATTGGGGTTAAATGACTTGCCCAGAGTCACACAGCTAATGAGAGTTATGTGTCTGAGTTCAGATTTGAACTCAACTCCTCCTGACTCCAGGGCCGGTGCTGTAGCCACTGCTCCACCTAGCTGCCCCCCACATGGATTTTAACATGATAAACGTCTCTCCACATTTTAAAATAATAAAGCATTTTATAGGATTGTAGATCTACCACTGGAAGGAACCTCAGAAGTTAAAACTCTAGTCCAATACCCTTATTTTACAGATGAGGAAATTGAGTTCCAAGGAAGTTCAGTGACTTACCCAAGATAAGTCAGTTCCAGAAGCACAGGTGGGAGTTAAACTCACGTCCTCTGATTTCAGAATCAGTATGCTTTCTATTGCACTACACATCTCTCCCAAGGCACCAGTGTCTACCACTGCCCAGGAACTTGGTGTGATGGCCATTATCTTCCTCTCCTTTTAGTATAATTACCAGATTATCGTGTGTCATTGCTGGGAATGATTCAAAAGAAAATGGCACTGGCACAGTCCTTTCTTTCAAAGTTCTTGCTAATGGTACAGATAACTGTTTCCCACCCCTGGCTGATTCATAAATGAGTGGATTTGTAGATATTACCTCTACAAATACCTGACAAGGGCTTATCCAGACTTTGCTTAAAGATTTACAGTAAGTATGAGCCTTTGAATGAGGCAACCTATTCTACTTTTGGATAGGTCTAATCATTACCAATTAGCAAATATTGACTAGTAAATTAGTAATTAATTTGGTGCAGCTAGGTGGCACACTGGATAGAGTGCTGGGCCTGAAGTCAGGAAGACTTATCTTCCTCTGTTTATATCTAGCCTCAGACACTTCTTGGCTGTGGAACCATGGGCAAGTCACTTAACCCTCAGTTCCTCACCTGTAAAATGAGCTGGAGGAAGAAATAGCAAACCACTCCAGTATCTTTGCCAAGAAAGCCTCAAATGAGGTCATAAAGGGTCAGACATGACTGAAAGGATTGAACAACAACAAATCGCTAGGAAGCTAACATCCGTCATAAAGCTATTGCTTCCTTCCCCATCCCCGCCCCCGGTTGTATTACCCTTGGATCAAGCAGAAAACCTTTGATTCCCTTTCTAGATGATAATTCTTAAAATACATGGAGGCAACTTTTATTTTCTCTGTATGCTTTTTGATTTTAAACTAAACATCTCATATTGTTTCCACCATTCTTCACATGCCATTGTCTCAAACCCTCTCAAATTCCTAGTTGTCTTATGCTGGATATAGCTGTTTTTCAGGGGGTGGGTTATGACCCCCCCATCCTGTTGCCTGTTAATGCACCCCCTCATGTCTCCTGACATTCTTCCCACTTGAAATAGCAGTAGCCTAGGACAAGGTGTTAATGTGTCCTGTTTCATGTCCTCATTCCAAGAACTATCTTAACCAAAATATTCTGAATTCAATGGATATACAAATATGATTTAAGATCTGTCCCAGAGCCCAAGGAGCTCTCCCCCCGTCCCTACTTCTCTCTGTTCTCCTAGGCCCTATATAACTGTTGCTCCCTCCCTAACTTCTGACTCTACCCTAGTGGGAAAGTCACCCTCCCTTAGTGAACTCAATAAACTTTGCATTGGTTTAAAATTTCTGCTCAGGTTACTTGATTATTTCTATCTCCCCACAAACGTAATTCCAAAAATGTATTATCCAGATATGAATATAATGAATTAAATATAGTATGACAAGGGGACAATCATGAAGCATGTCCTTTGTTTTTGATATGCCAAATGTGGCTATGACAAGATAAAGTTATAGAACAGCCTATGATACGGAACTAGCCGGTCAACTAGCCTTTTTTAAGTACTTATTCCGTGCTAAATGTGTTAAATGTGCAATGTGCTAAATACTAGGGATACAAAAAAGAGCAAAACAAACAAGCAAACAAAAACGTTCCTGCTCAAGGAAGTCAAAGTCTAATGAGGGAAACAACAAGCAAGAATGTGCAGTCAAGATACAAACAGTTTAAGTTGGGGATAATTTCAGAGGGCAGACACTGTGATTAAGGAGGACTGGCAAAGCTTCCTGTAGAAGATAAGACTTCAACTAAGACTTGAAGGAACTCAGGGAAGCTAGGAGGTAGTGATTATTAGCAGAGAACTCTAGGCATAGGAGACAGACAGTAAAATGCCCAGAGCTGAGTGATGGAGTCTGTCAAAAGACCAATGTCAAAAAAAAAGAAAGAAAAAACAAACAAACAAACAAACAAAGAAAAAGAAAAAAGGTCAATGTCATCGGATGGCAGAGGAGAGGAGTAATATAAATATCAATAGGTGTCATTATCAGAAGCTCTAGAGAGATCAAGAAGGTTGAGGATTGATAAAAGGCCATTAGATTTAGTTTTCCAAAGATCATTAGTAACTTTGAAGAGAGAAGTTTTAATTGAGTATTGAGATCAAAAGCCAGACTGCAACGAGTTAAAAAGAGAGGGAGAGAAAAACCAGTGCAGATCCTTATTGTAGACAGTCCTCTCAAGGATCTGAAACACATAGAGGAAGAAAGATATAGGATGATAGCTAGTAGAGATGGACGGATCAAGTAAGAGTTTTTTGAGGTTGGGGGAGCCATGGGCATACTTGTAGGCAGTAGGGAGATAGTAAGTAGAGAGGGAGTCATTGATGATTACTGAGAAAGTCAGGAAGATAGAGGGGGCAATCTTTTGGAGAAGATGTAATGGAATTGAGTCAGTTGTATTTGTAGAAGGGTTTGCTCGTCTAGGAGAAATTGCCCATTTTCACGTGAAACAGAGTGAAGGTGGACATAATGGGGGAAGGAATCTGTGAGATGAACAAGAAGGGAAAAAAGGGGCCTCTCAGTCAATGGCCTCAATTTTTTTCAATGAAATAAGAGTCAAGTTCCTCAGCTAAGTGTGTGGGAGGAGAAGAGCCATGGGAAATTTGAGGAGTGAAAAGGTTTTGAAAAGCCACTGTGGCGAAAGGGATAGTGAATTGATTAGAGAGTTATGGAAGGCTTGCTTTGTCACAGTAGGACCCAGTTGACATTATTTAACATAACCTAATATAACGTTAATTTGTGTTAGACTCAGCATGGTCTAATTACTTTATTACTTTATTTTCTCTAGCTTCATTGAGTTATATAACCATATAGAAAGAATAAAGTGCAGTTTGGACGTGAGGGCAAAATTAAGTATTGAGCTGTATTTTTTTAGCATATTGATCAATAGACACTATATAGAAAAACTGAATCAAGAGCTGCCCTTGGAGTGAGAAAGACCTGGACTCAAGTCTTTCCTTCACTATGTATTGTCTGGCAAAGTCACTTACACTTTAAGCTCACTGGAAACTCTAAACACTGTAAAATGCAAAAGAGTTCCTGATCTGCATTGGTCAAGGGAGCTTTGTCACTGAAAGTTCCCTGTATCAATGAAATTTCAAATGCAGTAAAAAAAAAATGTGCACACACATGCATGTGCACATGTGTATATCTAAAGTGAGGGGGAGAGGCTTCTAACCATTGGAGAGCAGTTTCAAGAAATAAAAGATGCTCAAAACCAGTAAAATTATTTCATGGGATATTTGATCATAACATTGCTCTACTAATATTGTAGCTCAAGTGATATCACCTGGAGAAATTCTACAGAGAAATTAGTAAGCCCTTCCAAATCAAATCAACATGCATTCTGATTTTAGTGCAAAGGTTGGAAAAAGTAAAAATGGTAAAAACTATATTGGAAAACATGATTCACGAAGATGGAACAAGAGGCACTAATGACTTGTAGATTACAGAGAAACCTCACACCTCTATATCACGGGCACTTTCTTTGAAGAATTGATAGGCATTGGATATTATGATCATGAAATAACACATTAAAGAATGAAATAGATTATGTATTAACAGGAAATACCTAGTAACAATGTGATTGATTACTTAATCAGTTCTTGCTTGACACTCAAACCATCAAATGAAATTGTATATACTCCCCTCACCCTTCCCCACATATATATGGCTTTTAAAAATCATAAAGTATACATGTTAGTTATGATTATTACTATTACTCATCTAAAGTAAGATAAAAACTAATTAAAAATGAGAAAGAAAGACATGTAAACTTGAAAGAACTTAACATGGAAATATTTAAACAAGGAATTGGAAAACAAAAATGAAAACTGGATAACATCAATGACATTAACACGAACAATAATAATTTTGTCCAGAAGTTTTATTCACCAAAGTAGATTAAATTAAAGCAAATTAAGTAAGACAACCAAAAGAGTTCAAAAGGTAGTTAAGTAAGAAAATACCTAGCAACCTGAGAAAAGTAGAGAAATGGTCACCCAATGTAACATCAGGTTAGAATATAAACTCATTTGTGAAAATCTAATAAATTCGTAAAATCTAAGGATGATGGGTGACTTTGGGCTGTATCTTCTCATAAAGCACAGAAAAGGGGTGGAGAATAAAACCAGTTAAAATTAGAATGGCAAGATACCAAATGAAGCAAAGTTGTCCCAAGTATGTCTTTTCAATGAAAAGACTTTCAAAAAATTAAGTGTGTCTAGGGTGATTATATTCTAACTTTATAATTACAGGTAGACGGATAGATAGATAGACAGAGATATACACACACATTTATATTTGTATACACACATTATATATATATACTTATATATAGACATATACATATATTATACACACAGATATATGTGCTGTTGTTCATCTTTTGTTTTTGAAGAGGACCAATGACATCACTGGTGACATCTTGACTTGTGCATGGATTGGATTTAAGGGAGGCAGAGTTGCAAAGGTTCTCAGCCTCACTCCCCCAGAGTCATCAAAGTCTAGGGGCATGACAAAAGCTAGACAATTGGCAATGGCCCAGGATGTAGTAGAAGACCTTGGAGTCTAACCAAGCTCTAAGCTCTGCAGTGCTTGCTTCGGCTACTTTTATGGCCACTGGAAAAATTGTTCTCATCCACCCATTCCACTGAGGAAAGTCTTCATATGTTTGGGGTAGACATCCCTCTAACTCACTGCTGGTTTGAGGCCTGTCAGTTGCCCTCAACCTGGTTAAGCCTCTGCTGCGTATGTTATAGTTCCTTAAAGTCACAGTCGACATATCTATATCTCTATATCTACATCTATCTATCTATCTATCTATCTATCTATCTATCTATCTATCTCCCCTTTAATACTATAAAAGTCTAATACTTTCCTGGTAGAAAGAGCATGGTGTCAGGGAAGGAGCACTAGATTTGTCAATCAGGAGAGTTGGGTTTGGATGTCAGTTCTACTATTTCTTACTTATGTTACCATGAGAAAGTCAGTTTTGCCACTCATAAGGTAGGAATGATAGTATTTGTAATATATACATAGACGTGTGTATATACATGTATACATGTGTGTATGTGTGTGACAGAACAAAACTTTGCCTTTCTCAAAGGCTCTTTTCCACTTAGGCACCTATCATCCATACATCAGCAATATTAAAAAAAAACCTTGGAAGAAATAACGGAATTATAGTATATTGCCTTATAACATCTTGATAACAAACATCAGGTGAGGAATAAAATAAGGAAATGTATGCTTAACAAAGGTATTCACTCCTATGATGTTGAGATCAAAAGTTCAGACTGCAAAGGAATTCCTTGTGGGTGATTTCTTTGGAGAGTGATATTGTGATGTTAAGTCCTAGAGCAGGGGTGGGGAATCTGCAGCCTCGAGGCCACAGGTTGCCCTCTAGATCCTCAAGCCCAGTCAAAGGGCTGCACCTGAGGACCAAGAGGGCCACACGTGGCCTCAAGGCCATAAGTTCCTCACCCGTGTTGCAAAAGTTCCTGGAATAGCTTTATAATCATAAAAAAAATGAAATTATGTGTCTGTGCTAGACATGGGGTCAGAAATTCCTGAGTTCAAATCTGGCCTCAGATATTTACTAGCTGTGTAACCCTGGGCAAGTCCTGGAACCTTTGCCTCAGTTTCCTCATCTGTAAAATTAGGATAATGATCGCACCTACCTCCCAGGGTCATTGTGAGGATAAAACATAATGAGATTTGTAAAGTGCTTTGTAAACCTTAAAGTGCTGTATAAAGTTTAATTATCATTATCAAGTTTTACTTTTCTATCTACGCAGTAAAGAGCTGTGAATGAAGAATGTCTTTTGCCCACATTTTAACACGTGTTTGGATGGACATTTTATAAAATTTGTTCATCAGTTTGTTTATGTGGGTCAAGGGATTACATATAGATAACCATTTGGGTCCAGAATTGAACAGGGTAAAATGAGTGAGCTGAATTGCTTTTGTCAATTACAAAGCTCTTTTATTTACCACAGATATTCTATAAAAACAAAAGGTCGATCTTTTTAATACTAAAATTCTACCAGCGTTCTTATATGGCAAAGAGGTAAGCAAGGTACATGACGACCTCCAATGAGTTAAAAAAGGGTATTCTACTGGGCACTGAAGAGCCACTCTGCATGTGAGCAGGATACGATGTATAACTGATGAGAACCTGAAGAATAGGATTGACATTATCCAGACATTATCCAGAGATTGTGTGATAGAAAGAGAAGACAGGCCAGCCATGTGTAAAGAACAAGTCACAACAGCCAGAAAACCAAAGGGCTCTTCTGGTACCTTGCTACAGCAAGTAAAAGTGAAGAAAGCCTGCAAAGTATTAGGTGGATTCTCTAAATAGCCAATCCTCAATTCTCTTCCTATGATCTAAGAGACTTCTTGGGAAAAATGAACATCATTATCAGTATTGAATTTTGACAAACACCTTAATGACTGAGGCCCTTAATGTCATGTCTTAATAAAGAGATGACATTAATGGCAACATTTGGATGAGGCTCTCTGCTCATACCAGCAGGCTATCTGGACAGTCTCCTCCAGAGAGAAGTCTCCTTGCCTGTGAGTCTGAAAGTTGTAATAAAATGATGATTTCCAAATTGATTTCCAAAACTCTTCCAAGGAACACTCAGGCACACCCTGAACAACACTGAAGACTTTTGCAATGAAACCAAAGGGAAAAGAGTTGGTGGGAAAGAGAGTTCCCCAGACTAATCTGTTTCTGATTTTTTTTCTCACAATTCATTCTGAGAAAAACGTCTAGTACATAATGTAGGAAAGGGGGAAAATGGAATAGATTATGGAAACTTTATAATAATACTGCTCTCTGTTTGAAATCACTCTTGAATTCACACCATTTCCTGTGAAGAATAAACTATTATTTTCATCTTTTTTTTATGGATGAAAGGAGTACATATACTGTGCTAGGCCACACAGCAAGTTAGGGACACTGCCTCAGACGAGGTAGAAATGAGAAGCGTGGGAACAGGATGAGATTCTGGGCTGAAAGGGAGCAAAATTAAACCTAAGAAACCACTTGACAACTTTGGCTACCAACATCACATCTTGCCTTATTTTTTTATGAGATGTTCTGAGATGGACAACTTTATTTCTGGTTGCTGGACGTAGCCACTGAAAACCAGGACACAGAGACAAATGAATTTGAAAGGGATTGGTATTATTATTATTATTATTATTATTATTATTATTATTATTGTTATTATTGTTATTATTTTACGAACCAAGCTGATTAAGGACAGATGATTTTATTCCTCCCTGTCCTTTGCTCAGCAATGTGTCAAACTGAAAAAAAAATTTAAATTAAAAATGTCATTAGGGTAGGTGCAGACTAATTCCTTTGCAGATGAGTGTGGTTAACAGAAGACTGTGCCAACCCAAGAATACCTTTGGTAAGAACCAGAATCCCTTGATTAACATTTTTTTCATTTAATATTGAGTCATTGGATGCCTGATTCTCCTAAAACACTAAACTTCATTTAGCAAACTATGAATTTCATAATGCTCTGATTATGGCAGGGAATTTTTATTATAGAGGCAATGAGGATACAGATAGAAACCACCTGGAACTTCACCTAATTTATGCCAAAGAGCTGTCTTTAGTTTTACAAGCTAATGATTTAGGAGGAGGGATGTTAATCCTTATATGAAACAACACATTTGGTGGAGAATCAGGTCATTCATTTGTGCTTGGCAAGACAAGACAGGTTTCATGTTTACAAAAAACATTTGAATCTGCTTTTTGAGAATCAGATTGCCCTAAATGGGGCATCTAGCTGTAATCCAGATGCATTAGCTTTTATCTTTGTCCTCTTCCCTTAATTATAGTTCAGACTTATTGGGTAGATTTTCTTCCTCCCATAAAATATATTATATAACATTTTTTATGACTCCCTCTCATATAATGCACATTTCAGAATTTTGTTCATTTGCTTCTTTCACTGTGGGCAGAAGGTGTGGGCCAAGGACTTTTACTTGTGGCTTTTTGTGGGAGAGGGTTGGGTCATAGTTCAACATGTTTTTTATTGGCATATGCAAATACACACACTCATAAAGATCTCTGACCCAGGCCAATTCTTCAAAATAAAGCAAATTAAAAACAAGCAAAGAAATATCTTGAAACATGAATTAGATGAAGATATAATATGTGTGTGTGTTACATTTACACTGTACCTATGCCAATACATTCCACTCTATTCATAGGAATCATTAGTCGATACAAGGAGAGGACAGATCTGCAGAACATCAAAATTGGTGTCTTCTATTATTGTTGTTGTTTTGATAATTTTAACAGTTCATAGTTTATAATTCAAGCTTCACACCCTCAGTAATTCTCTATTATACTGGAAACAAATGATAGCTTCCAGACAGCCCTGCAGGTAAGTTTATCAAGTTTAGCTCCTCTTGCCAACCCTCTATCCTCTTTTAGGATACATTATAATATAGGTCCTGTCCAGGCTGGGGTAGAGGGTAATCACTTAGGCAGACTGACAGACAGAGAGTTGGATAGGCAAACAGACATCAAAGGAACATAATAGTAGTCTCAGAGGATAGGTTTTATAATAATATTTGACTTTCTAGTATAATGAATCATACTTTTAACAGGACATGTTGAATTTCCCTGTTCTAGATATATTAGCAGTGAAATATGTTTATTTATTTTTATATTTTATTTATTTTATCCCAAATTTAAGGAATAAAACAAGCATTTCTGTAACATAGTAGAATAGGAAAAAAAAGATGATTGCACATGAAACTGCAAATCTATTAACTTGCTATTCCTTTTAAATATGGAATGAAGTTACCATGGAACTTTCTTTCTTTTTTTCTTCCCTCCTTCCCCCACCCTAGAGGTGGATACCTTTAGACACAGATATGTATATGTATATGTGTGTATAAGAAAAAATATATATATATATATGTATATCTATATATATATGCTATATATAAAATATGTGTATGTATGTATATAAAACCATTCTATACATTTATTTATCACTTCTTTCTCTGGATGCAGATAGCACCTTCCTTCATGGGTCCTTTGTAGTTGATTTGGGTATTTATAATAGTCAAAATGACTTAGTCATTCAAAATTGTTCTTAAAATAATATTGCTGTTACTGTATACAACATTCTCTTGGTTCTGTTCATTTCACTCTTCATTATTTCATGTGAGTCTATCCATGGTTTTTTTTTCAAAAATCAATGAGCTCATCATTTCTTACAGCATAATAGTATTCCATCATGATCATATATTAGAATTTGTTCAGCCATTTCCCGTTTGACAGGCATCCCTGCAATTTCCCATTCTTTGCCAGCACAAAGAGAGCTGCTATAAACATTTTAGAACATATAGGTTGTTTTCCTTTTTCCATAATTATCTTTGGAACCAGACCTAGTAGTTGTATTGCTGGGTCAAAGGACAGTTTAATAACTCTTTGGGCATAATTCCAGATTGCTCACCGAAATAGTTGGATCAGTTCACAATTCCACCAACAATGAATTAGTGCCCCATTTTTTCCATATCCCCTCCAAAATTTGGCACTTTCCCCTTCAATCATTTAAGCCAATGTAATAGGTATGAGATGATATCTCAGGGCTGTTTTAACTTGCATTTCTCTAATCAATAATAACAGAGCATTTTTTCATATGACTATATTGTTTTGATTTCTTCTTCAGACAACTGTCTCCTGTTCCATATCCTTTGACCATGACTTAATGTTTGGATGTGAGAAAACAGATCAGCAAATATATTCCTTGAATCCTAGAAGGTAACATGGTAGATTGGATTAAATGTCTACCTTGGTGCCAGGAAGAGCTTGGTTCAATTCTTACCTTTGACACAACTGTCTGTGTGAACCTAGAAAAGTCACTTGATCATTTAGTGTACTATAGAACTCTCAAATGCAATGAGTTACAGATTAAATGCCAGATAAAATTACAGGTTTAGATACCTATAAAGTTGTTATCTTACTTATTTTATAGAACTAACTTCCCCCACCCCATTCTAGTAAAAATATTAGTACTCGCCTTTACATTTGATAAGTACTTGTAAATCACAAACTTTTTGCAATTCCCAAGAAGGGACCTTTGACCAGTGAATATTTTCACAGATTAGGAATCATAGCAATAATAACTACAGCAACTGACATTTATAAAACATTTTAACTAAGTTCAGGCAGTCAGGTAGCATTAAGTACTCCCATGAGTCTGGCACTGTGCTAAGCACTGGAAATACAAAAAAAAAAAAAAGGAAAAAGGGAAAAAAAATCTTCTCTCAAGGACTTCTCAGTGTAATGGAGGAGACTGCATGTGTATAATTATGTGCAAACCATGTATAGACAGGATACATTGTGGATAATCTCAGAAGCAAGGCAATAGTATTCAAATGACCTAAGAAAGGCTTTTTGCAGAAGGTAAGAGTTTAGTTAAGACTTGAAGGAAGCCAGGGAAGCCAGGTGGTAGAGATGATGAGGGAGAAAGTTCATAAATTATCTCATTTAAGCTTCACAATCTTAAGAGATAGTTACCACAGTTATTTCCTACCCCTCCCCCATTTTAGGAAACTGAGATTCAAAGACACCATACTTGGACTCCAGCAGTGCTCAATATATTACATGAAAAAGTAGAGACAGAACTAAAGAAAACAAAGACTTTACTAGACCAAGTACACACAGTGGAGGTCTGTGCTGGAGGCAACACAGTTTTGAGAGCAATGAAGGATCAATGTTTCTGAAAGAACATACATGGAATAACTGAAAGAAATATCAAATGATTAGGGAGAAAAAAAGAACATAAGCATCATTACTACCCAGCTCAAAAAACGTTAATGGAAAAGATAGCAATAATACTGCCCAATTTCTTATTTCTAAAAACTTTTAAATGAATTTTATTGGTTTTTTTTCATTACCTTGCCTCCTTAAATTTTTCAGTGTCCCTCCCTCTTCAAGAGAACATTCTTAATAACAAAGAATAAAAAAATAAAATGGGGAGGGGAATGTAGTTCAGAAAAACTGACCAACACACCAAAAATAATCAACTGATGTCTTCTATAACCAACAAAGATAGGCCCTAACAATCCTAATGAAAATAGGTTATTTGCATTGAAGGGACATGGGGAAGAGAACACACATTTATTAAGTGCCTATTATGTATAAGGCAATATACTAAGCAGTTTACAAATATTATGGCATCGTTAATGAAAATATGAGAAAGGAAAAGGTGAGCTTTCATAATGATTTGTAACCTGTACCACTTCCAGGGGCACCATGAACAGTGGACCACTTAGTCATAAAAATGACTGAAAGATGCAGAATCCAAGTGGAAAAAGGATTCTGTATTGAAGGTGTGGTCCTCAGAATGATCTTATCAATTCATGCTGATTGCATCGTATCTCAAGACATAACAGTTTTCTAAACAACATACATAACCTATGCACAGGAAAACACACACATTCTCATACACGTATGCATGTGCATGCGCAAACACACACACATGCGCACACACACACACACACACACACACACACACACACACACACACACAGATAATTCCTATTGTCCAGACTATGAGATTGATGGCCAGCCCATAAAAGTGGTAAAGAAGTGTTTGTCTTAGACAGGTTCTCTAAGTGACCAATGAACTGGATTAAGAATTAAATAGGAGGAAGAAAGAAACATGGATTGAATTTGGGAAACTGTGCTGTGCTCTTAACTCCAAGTTTACCCCTGAAACAAGAACCTACCATTAAAATACCTTCCAAAATGCCAATAATCTTCCAACAATGCTATGTAACTGAACCATGTCATATAATAATCTCTTAGGGGTCAAAATTATATATCACTCAGAAGACAGTGAATGGAAAGATACATGTTGAGTATAACAAATTACATGCAAAAACTGGCATATGAGCTATTATAAAAGTTTTGTAATCAGAAAAGTAAGTGGGTCAAAAATAAGTGGGTCAGTTGTATAGCAACAGAGAGGAAATTC